>NW_022589709.1:66020598-66084075 GCF_004348235.1 Phoca vitulina
CCTCTCCGCAGAGACCTGGCAGGCCAGAAAGGACTGGCATGATATATTCAGAGAACTAAACAAAAAAATATGCAGCCAAGAATACTATATCCAGCTAGGCTGTCTTTGAAAATAGAAGGAGAAATAAAAAGCTTTCAGGACAAACAAAAACTAAAGGAATTTGCAAACACGAAACCAACCCTACAAGAAATATTGAAAGGGGTCCTCTAAGCAATGAGAGAGCCTAAAAGCAACATAGACCAGAAAGGAACACAGACAATATACAGTAACAGTCACCTTACACGCAATACAATGGCACTAAATTCATATCTTTCAGTAGTTATCCTGAATGTAAATGGGCTAAATGCCCCAATCAAAAGACACGGGCTATCAGATTGGATAAAAAAACAAGACCCATCGATATGCTGTCTGCAAGAGACTCATTTTAGACCCAAAGAAACCCCCAGATTGAAAGTGAGGGGGTGGAAAACCATTTACCATGCTAATGGACACCAAAAGAAAGCTGGGGTGGCAATCCTTATATCAGACAAATTAGATTTTAAACCAAAGACTGTAATAAGAGATGAGGAAGGACACTGTATCCTACTTAAAGGGTCTGTCCAACTAGAAGATCTAACAATTGTAAATATCTATGCCCCTAACATGGGAGCCGCCAATTATATAAGCCAATTAATAACAAAAGCAAAGAAACACATCGACAACAATACAATAGTAGTGGGGGACTTTAACACCCCCCTCACTGAAATGGACAGATCATCTAAGCAAAAGATCAACAAGGAAATAAAGACTTTAAATGACACACTGGACCAAATGGACTTCACAGATCTATTCAGAACATTCCATCCCATAGCAACATTCTTCTCTAGTGCCCATGGAACATTCTCTCTAGTGCCCATGGAACATTCTCCAGAATAGATCACATCCTAGGTCACAAATCAGGTCTCAACCAGTACCAGAAGACTGGGATCATTCCCTGCCTATTTTCAGACCACAGTGCTTTGAAACTAGAACTCAATCACAAGAGGAAAGTTGGAAAGAACTCAAATACATGGAGGCTAAAGAACATCCTACTAAAGAATGAATGGGTCAACCAGGAAATTAAAGAAGAATTTAAAAAATTCATGGAAACAAATGAAAATGAAAACACAACTGTTCAAAATCTTTGGGATACAGCAAAGGCAGTTCTAAGAGGAAAGTATATAGCAATACAAGCCTTTCTCAAGAAACAAGAAAGATCTCAAATACACAACCTAAAGGAGCTAGAGAAAGAACAGCAAATAAAGCCTAAACCCAGCAGGAGAAGAGAAATAATAAAGATCAGAGCAGAAATCAATGAAATAGAAACCAAAAGAACAGTAGAACAGATCAACAAAACTAGGAGCTGGTTCTTTGAAAGAATTAACAAGATTGATAAACCCCTGGCCAGACTTATCAAAAAGAAAAGAGAAATGACCCAAATCAACAAAATCATGAGTGAAAGAGGAGAGATCACAACCAACACCAAAGAAATACAAACAATTATAAGAACATATAATGAGCAACTATATGCCAGCAAATTAGATAAGCTGGAAGAAATGGATGCATTCCTAGAGATCTATAAACTACCAAAACTGAACCAGGAAGAAATAGAAAACCTGAACAGACCTATAACCACTAAGGAAATTGAAGCAGTCATCAAAAATCTCCCAAAACACAAAAGCCCAGGGCCAGATGGCTTCCCAGGGGAATTCTACCAAACATTTCAAGAAGAATTAATACCTATCCTTCTGAAACTGTTCCAAAAAATAGAAATGGAAGGAAAACTTCCAAACTAGCTTTATGAGGCCACCATTACCTTGATCCCAAAACCAGACAAAGATCCCATCAAAAAGGAGAATTACAGACCAATATCCTTGATGAATATGCATGCAAAAATTCTCACCAAAATACTAGCCAATAGGATCCAACAGTACATTCAAAGGATTATTCACCATGACCAAGTGGGATTTATCCCTGGGCTGCAAGGTTGTTTCAACATCCACAAATCAATCAACATGATACAATACATTAATAAAAGAAAGAAGAAGAATCATATGATCCTCTCAATGGAACACAAAGAAATGGAAAAACGTTCCATGCTCATGGATTGGAAGAACAAATATTATGAAGATGTCAATGCTACCTAGAGCAATCTACACATTCAATGCAATCCCCATCAAAATACCATCCACTTTTTTCAAAGAAATGTAACAAATAATCCTAAAATTTGTATGGAACCAGAAAAGACCCCGAATAGCCAGAGGAATGTTGAAAAAGAAAAGCAAAGCTGGCGGCATCACAATTCCGGACTTCCAGCTCTATTACAAAGCTGTCATCATCAAGACAGTATGGTACTGGCACAAAAACAGACACATAGATCAATGGAACTGAATAAAGAGCCCAGAAATGGACCCTCAACTCTATGGTCAACTAATCTTTGACTAAGCAGGAAAGAATGTCCAATGGAAAAAAGACGGTCTCTTCAACAAATGGTGTTGGGAAAATTGGACAGCCACATGCAGAAGAATGAAACTGCACCATTTCCTTATACCACACACAAAAATAGACTCCAAATGGTTGAAAGACCTAAACATGAGACAGGAGTCCATCAAAATCCTAAAGGAGAACACAGGCGGCAACCTCTTCCACCTCAGCCACAGCAACTTCTTCCTAGAAACATCACCAAAGGCAAGGGAAGCGAGGGCAAAAATGAAATTGGGACTTCATCAAGATAAAAAGCTTTTGCACAGCAAAAGAAACAGTCAATAAAACCAAAAGACAACCGACAGAATGGGAGAAGATATTTGCAAATGACATATCAGATAAAGGGCTAGTATCCAAAATCTATAAAGAACTTATCAAACTCAACACCAGAAGAACAAAGAATCCAATCAAGAAATGGGCAGAAGACATGAGCAGACATTTTTCCAAAGAAGACATCCAAATGCCCAACAGACACATGAAAAAGTGCTCAGCATCACTCAGCATCAGGGAAATCCAAATCAAAACCTTAATGAGATATCACCTCACACCAATCAGAATGGCTAAAATTAACAAGTCAGGAAATGACAGATGTTGGCAAGGATGCGGAGAAAGGGGGACCCTCCTACACTGTTGGTGGGAATGCAAGCTGGTGCAGCCACTCTGGAAAACAGTATGGAGGTTCCTCAAAAAGTTGAAAATAGAGCTACCATACGATCCAGCAATTGCACTACTGGGTATTTACCCCAAAGATACAAATGTAGGGATCCAAAGGGGAACGTGCACCCCGATGTTTATAGCAGCAAAGCAATGTCCACAATAGGCAAACTATGGAAAGAGCCAAGATGTCCATTGACAGATGAATGGATAAAGAATATGTGATATATATATATATATATATATATATATATATATATATATATAATGGAATATTATGCAGCCATCAAAAGGAATGAAATCTTGCCATTTGCAACAACGTGGATGGAACTGGAGGGTATTATGCTGAGCGAAATAAGTCAATCAGAGAAAGACATGTATCATATGATCTCACTGATATGAGGAATTCTTAATCTCAGGAAACAAACTGAGGGTTGCTGGAGTGGGGGGTGGGGTGGGAGGGATGGGGTGGCTGGGTGATAGACATTGGGGAAGGTATGTGCTATGGTGAGCACTGTGAATTGTGCAAGACTGTTGAATCACAGATCTGTACCACTGAAACAAATAATACATATATGTTAAAAAAAAAAAAAAAAAGAAGAAGAAGATAGCAGGAGGGGACGAAGGAAGGGGGGGAAATCGGAGGGGGAGACGAACCATGAGAGACGATGGACTCTGAAAAACAAACTGAGGGTTCTAGAGGGGAGGGGGGTGGGAGGATGGGTTAGCCTGGTGATGGGTATTAAAGAGGGCATGTTCTGCATGGAGCAGTGGGTGTTATACACAAACAATGAATCGTGGAACACTACATCAAAAACTAATGATGTAATCTATGGTGATTAACATAACAATAAAATTTAAATAAATAAATAAATATATAACACACCTCTCTCATCAGACAACTAACTGCAACAATGTGAACCACTCGATTTTTCTTGGCCACAGGAGAGCAAGAAGTGTTGGGGTATGGTAGATTTGTCAGCTGGATAGCTAGTGAGAAACTATTCAGTAATGAATATTAACATTTCAAACCGTATCAACCTGAAATGGGAGGTGTGGATGGAATATATCCAAATAATTTATTTGACTTATGCAAAATAATTTGGAGTGCAAGAAAAGACTTATTAATACATAGAAGTCGCGACCTAAACTCAAACTGGGCTCAAGATTAAAAAATACTACTACCACTGCTAATAATAATAATACATGCAGTTATTTTTCTAAATTGCTTTGCAATATTGTGCCACCTGAGGGCACCAAAGACTTAAAAATATTTTCACCATGTTGTCTGCTGAAATAAAAAGTTCCTCAAATTTTTTCAGTGAACATTTATTGAGCATTGTTCACTTTTTAAGAACAAAGAGACGTAATAAGGACCCGAATACAAATCAAATATGATCAGTAGCCTTGGTGAATGAGTGGGAGTGGCCTTAGAGCTGGCTGCAGAGGAGAATGTCATGTCTCACATTAATTAGTCATTTGGCGTGCTGGGCCCATAATTATTGTCATTTGGTATAAGCATATTCAGTCTATCCTTGACATTGCTTCTCTAACTAGGGCCCAGATTCCTGAGAGTCTCTGAGGCTCTTTCAGGGTTGGTTCAGTTCACACTATTTTCATTATAATACCAACATGTTTTTGCTTTTGTCACTTTCATTTTCTCATGCATCTGTAGTGTTTTCCAGAGACTTCATGACGTGATAATGTTACTGCTCTGCTGACTAATGAAATGTATTTGTAGATCTTGGTTTTTAAGAAATTTCTAAGGTAGTGAGGTGATTCGAACTTAGGATGTGCAGCATCCCTGAACCCATGTGCAAGCGAGGAGACTCTCTGCGATCCTAGGGACCCCCGCGCACCCCATGGTGCCTTCCGAGCGCCTCTCGGCCCCCGCAGCTACCCTCCTGCCACCCCCTCCTCCTGCACCAACTTTTCGTGCACCCGAAAGGGAATTCTCCTGTTTGCTGAGATTACATCTTGGCTGGTGGTTCTGATCTGCTCCAGTACCTCCACACCAGGATCTTCCTCCCTGCCAGTGGTTGAGATGATCCTTGCTGCTATCTTTTTTGCCATCTACATGTGTGACCTGCATACCAAGATACAGCTCATCAACTGGCCTTGGAGTGATTTCTTCTGAACCCTCATATGGCCATCCTCTATCTGATCACTTCCACTGTTGTCCTTGCTGAGAGAGGAAGCCACTCCAAAATCGCAGGGGTACTGGGCCTCATCGCTGCGTGCCTCTTTGGCCATGATGCCCATACATCACCTTCCCTAGAGGCAGTAAAGATATACAGCAGCCCCCACGGACCCCGCGGACGGCCCAGTGTAGGTGAGCTCCCTTCATTTCTCTCTGTAGCCTGCAAAAAACTCCTCCCCGCCTCTACAACACTCCCAGTCAACTCCCAGCCCCTTATTGAAGTAAAAGTGCCTTTATTGTGAGACTCTGTCTTCCGACCTGCCTCCTGGTGTGGCCATCTTTATGTATGGGTGTGCCTATGTCCCCTTCCCCACCTTCCTTCTGCAGTATCCAAAAGGAGACACCTGTTCTGCCTGGACTATGCACCCAGTTAAGCCACAAAATTACGGAGGAGGGAGCCTCAGATTTCAGATTCTAGGCCCCAGGTTGTGGTTCTGTGGAGGGATAAATAAACAGATTGTTAGAATATATATGATAATGAACAAATTAGTCCTTTGGTCAAAAAAAAAAAAAAATTCTAAGGTAGCTGCTTTAGACTATAAGTTTGTGCATTTTCAGAGATTAACTCTGTTCTCTGTACTCTTACTGGGCTCTTTCTGGCTATCTTCAGTTATACTTGCTAGGGTCTCTGCTCAGTATGCACTAAATCATGATTTTGGAGCCCACAAGGTTTTCTTACACCTCTGTGGAAACAACCCTACTAAATATACTCTGATATCTTATTTCACAATATTTTTTAATTCTTGAAAACTTTTTCTAGATTTTTTATATCTAAAATATCATTTTGTAACTTAATATTTCATCCCAAAATTAACTATGTATTTTTCTTATGTTTAAGAATAGTTGGCTTAATATAGGGAGATTAGAAGACTGGTTTTCACAGTCCACAGCTGCACCATCTACACATAAAGATATTGAAAGTAATGAACTCATGGAAGGAAGGAATCTACTCCAAAGAAACTGCACAAAGCTATAAATAAACAAAAGTATGATGAAAACATCTTCACCTTGGCCTTAAGGATATTTTTAACTTATTGTGCCTTATGCAGCAGAACACTTTCAAATAGTTTTACGGTGCTACTTAAATGGCAGCATCAGTTTGAGACCCAAGTTTAAAGAAAGTTTAAAGAAAAAGGAATGGAATACTGTACTGGGTTGAATTGTGTGCCCAAGAATTCATGATCATCCTGAACCTGAGGATGTCACTTTATGGAAACAGAGTCTTTGCAAATGCAATCAGCTAAAATGGGTCATACCAGATTTGGTCCTAACCCAATGACTAGTGTCCTCAGAAGACAAGAAAGCAAAGACATACAGACACACACAGGGAAAGAGCCATGTGAAGACTGAGGCAGGAATTAGAGTTTTGTTGCCACAAACCAAGGGATGCTAAGGATTGTTAGAAACCACCCAAATATAGGAAAAATGAAGGAAGGATCCTCCCCTAGAGACTTCAGAGAGGGCATGGCCCTGCCAACACGTTGATTTCACACTCTTAGTAGGCTCCAGAACTGTGAGATAACAAAATTTCTGTTGTTTAAAGCATAGTTTGTGGTATTTTGTTAGGCAGCCCTATGAAACTCATACAAATATTTTAAACATAGAAGTCATGAGCTCTTTAAAGGCCAAAACTTGTTTGTACCCGGCTTTCCCAAACCAGAAATATAGAAGCCACTGAAGCATCATACAGATCTTGCATATTGCCCTGCCGGGAGAATACCACTGACTGGCTGAGAGGCTAACTTAAAGCCCTGGTACAATGGACATTGCCGAATACCTGAAAATTCAGTATAGAAGTCACAGGAGTGCCATTTTCCAATGATATAGTAATTCATCAAGTTAAAAAAAATTTTTTTTAAGATTTTATTTATTCATTTGACAGAGACAGGCAGAGGGAGAGGAAGAAGCAGGCTCCCCGCTGAGTCTGCTCAAGTTAAAGGCTCCCCTCAAGTTAAAAATTTAATTGTAACATGAAGACTGAGTTAATAGCTCATCTTCCAAACTGTACTTGCCTGGGGCGCCTGGGTGGCTCAGTTGGTTAAGCGTCTGCCTTCGGCTCAGGTCATGATCCCAGGGTCCCGGGATCCTGGGATGGAGCCCTGCATCAGGCTCCCTGCTCAGTGGGGAGTCTGCTTCTCCCTCTGACCCTCCCCCTGCTCCTGCTCTCTCTCTCTCTCTCATAAATAAAATCTTTAAAAAAAAACCAAAACTGTAGTTGCCTTACAAATGGATGAATCTATAGATGTGCTGAACTTACTGTTTTGCTTATATTCATCTGATAACTAGCACCAATTAATTATCAAAGAATATCTCTTTTATGTGAATACTTGCCAACAAACACAAGTGATGCTGAAGCAGTCAAAGCACTGAATAACTTTTTGAGTCACAGAGTTTATACTGCAACAATTGTGTTGAACATTTGCACTGATGGTACAAAAGAAGTGGGTAAACTGCTGGTACTTCACTATGAACCGAGGTGGTGACACCAAACGGTATTAGTAATTATTCTATTTTTTAACTCCCAGGTACCTAACAGTAAGGGGGGGGGGGGAGATATAAGATTCACTTAAGAATGTTCTGCTAAAACAGTAAAAGTTACTGATTCTACTAGATTTTAATCCTTGAGTACATGTCTTTTTAATAGACATGCAATGTCTGTGATGCAGTGGGGCACATATCTAAGGCTAAATACACCAGGTCATGTTACTCACATTTTGCCATCAGAAAGTATAAGGCAAATAAATTACACAAAACATCTAAGAGCAGCTTACATTATTTATGACTTTGAGATGACTCACAATGAAAAATAATGAAAATTTTAAAAGTATGAGCTAACAAATTTAAGACCATACAATCTAAGTCAAAAGGACCATTACAGTCATCTAGGGCAAGATTTTCCCAAATGCAAGAAGTCCTTCACAGTATCTATGAAAACTGGTCACCAAGCTCTTGTTTGAATACTGCTACTGCTCACTCCCACTTACAAACCATTTTGTAAGAACTCTAGTAAAAGATTTTTCATTCAGTGACTGGACTCTGCATCCTCCAATATCCTTGGATTGGCCCTAGTTTCTTTATTAAGGTAGCCTGATAGAGTAGAAAGCACATTGACTTAGGAAGTTAGAAGACCTCATTCAAGTACCAGTGCACTCACATACTCAGAGGAAGACTTTGGGCAGATTACTAACCTTCTTGAGTTTCAGCATGTACAAATGTGGAGTACTCATGCTTTCCACTTCACTCCAGCAAATGGTCTAAGGTTCTGTAAGAACATGTTTAAAACTTCTTGGTAAACACATGTTTATCCATGAATACACATTTAGAAAATTATCTTGCTAGAGTTCTTTCCATTGAGATACACAGAAAAAAAATTAAAATAACAAAAGCTAATATTGCTGAGTGGACTGTGTGCCAAACCGCCATAAAGGCTTTACATGTATTTTTTTGAGATCGCTCCAAATACTATCCCATTTTACACTTAAGGAAATTGAAGCACATACAAGTTAGGTAATTCAACCAACATCACACAAAAACTACCCAATTAATCTCTTTTCCTAATACTTTAAATACTTGAAGACAGCTTTCCTACCTGCTCTCTACTTACCTATTTTTGGGCACTCTTGCCAAAAAAAAAAAAAAAAAAAAAATCTATTGCTCAGAACAGCCTGGCCAGAAAGCTGGCCCAGAATCCTGGAGTCAAAGCAATTGATCAGTGGACCTTCTGAGACCCAAGAATGCCTATGCTAATCAGGTACAGCAAGACAAATACCCCTGAGCAGCCACCCAGCCAGCAATGAGAGACATTCCAGAAGAATCTAACCTCTCTTCATAATTACCTCCAAGTCAGAAAGAACAGCTTGAGGGGCGCCTGGGTGGCTCAGTTGTTAAGCGTCTGCCTTCAACTCAGGTCATGATCCCAGAGTCCTGGGATCGAGCCCCGCATCGGGCTCCCTGCTCCACGGGAAGCCTGCTTCTCCTTCTCCCACTCCCCCTGCTTGTGTTCCTGCTCTCGCTGTCTCTCTCTCTTTGTCAAATAAATAAATAAAATCTTTAACAACAACAACAACAAAAAAAAAAAAGCTTGAAAATTTGTTAGCAACTGCAATTTCAGTAGAACTCTTGTCTAACCAAATCAATACCTAGAACTCAAGGCAAACAACCAATATTACTCTCAAATTTTTTCACTAAAGTCACATCTTAGAAAAGAAATAAGTGTCATTTTTATTTTATTTTATTTTATTTTATTTTTTTAAAGATTTTATTTATTTATCTGAGAGAGAGGATGAGAGGAGAGAGAGAGCACATGAGAGGGGGGAGGGTCAGAGGGAGAAGCAGACTCCCTGCCGAGCAGGGAGCCCGATGCGGGACTCGATCCCGGGACTCCAGGATCATGACCTGAGCCGAAGGCAGTCGCTTAACCAACTGAGCCACCCAGGCGCCCTGTCATTTTTATTTTTTAGCAGACAGACGCATTGGAACTGGACCATCCGAAAGACTCCTGTTCCCTTCAGAGCAGTGACATTGGTAGGCTCTGCACTCACAAACATGCGGGACAGTGCTAGGCACTGAGAAGGCAGGTGCTCATGGTGTGAATGATTTTGGTGATGCTGCCATTGCTTAAAGCATTTTTAGAATACTTTTGGTTAAGTCCTCCAAAGTCAAGACATATGTTTAATTATCTCTGATAGTAGCTCTTCTTAGCCTTAGAGGTCACTGTTTAACGAGTTGTGGAATTCCTTCTTCCTCTCAGTTGTGAAATAAACCATACAAAAGTGCATAAACCATGAAGAGTTTGAATACATTTTAAATGTAAATTCAGTATATTTTAGAAGTACCTATTCAAAGAAAAGTTTTTGAAAAATAAATTTTTTTTCAGGTATTCTGAAATGTGCCTAGCTATCTATAAAAAGAATCCAAGACTTACCTTCCCTAGACTTAGTTATATGGATACACATATATAGGTTAAATAATCATGTTTCTTGAGGCAGGGCCACACCTTTTTATCTTCGGGTTTCCTCATTCACTAACACTACATTATGTTTATGGTAATTGCCCAAAATTATTCAATTATTTGATTTTTAGTAAACTTTCAGATTTACTTTGGACACAGAAGAGAGAAGAGGCTTACTTATTAAGAGAGAAAAAGTATCTTCTAAGAAGTATCTTAGAACCTCATTTTTCTTAAGTCATTATAGAAGGTATTACTGATGGACTGCCTTGGGGAATTTCTCTAATGCAGGCCAGATCCTTGTTCAACTTTCCCCTAACATGCCAGGAATAGTTTGCCTTTCATTGCTAACACACACTCCTCTACCCAGACAATTCTTCACCTAAAGTCACACCTGGAATGAGGCATTCACAAGTTAACCCTTTCACCTGTCCCTGCAGGGGTTTTTTGGTTTTGTTTTTTGTTGGTTTTTTGTTTTTTTTTGTAATCTCTATACCCAGTGTGGAGCTCGAACTCATGACCCCAAGATCAAGAGTTGCATGCTCCTCCAACTGAGCCAGCCAGATGCCCCCCTGTCCCTGCAGTTTTAAGCAATCACATTAACGGATTTTTAAAGCTAAACAGAAGGAACACTGAGTCTGGCGGTCCAATTTTAATGTCTTTGATAGTTCCCCACTGCTTGCAGAGTAAAATCAAAGTTTGGTCAACATGGTAAACAAGGTTCTTTGTGATCTGGTCCCTGCAGCCTCACCTCCATCTCCTGCTCCTGTACTTAGGTTTCCTGAACCTCTTTGGCTGTAGCATGCCCTTGCACAGGCCAATTCCTTTGCCTAAAATTTCCTTCTGCCCTCTGTGCTTTAGTAAATTGTTATTCATTAAAACCAAGCTATGATATCCTCTGGAAAGCCTTCCCTGAACCCTCTGACCCTGCCCTATGCTAACCCTATACACTACACATACTTGAAAACTCATTGCAATGTTTTTCCTACCAGGCTGTGATCAATTTCAGCACAGGGGTTATCTTTATTCTTTGTACTTTCAGCAGAGAGCCTGGCCTAGCAGGCCCTCATTTTAATCAATTTATGATTTAACTTGAGAATTTGCAGATTCAAGAAATATTCACTATTAGTCATTGATCATATTTAAAATGTCAACTAGTGTAGGCTTCATATGTACACTTACTCTCCATCTTCAATCAGATGCCTTCTTACCCAGGTTGGCTAAAGCAGGCCATTTGAACTTCAGATCCAGTTAGCAGCTGTTTAGCCCTCATTAGTTATGGTTGCATTCTCAGTCCTTAAACTACAGCAACTTGTTCCTTATTCTATGGATTTGCAGCCCATGTGGCACCTCTGGCGTGGCTTAACTGCATTATCACCTTGCAGCCTCACTAGCTGAGGAAGGGGTTTCTGAGATCTAGTTCCTGGGTTCAGATTCAATACACTGATTCTCTTTCCCCTATTAGACGTGCGACCTTTCCCTCACCTCCACTCCAGAAAGAATTTCAGCACTGCCCTCTTCTCTGTGCCTAGTTGTTAGCGTGAAGCACGCACTACTGAGAGACTTAACTTCACCACTTGTCGCTTTCGGTCAGCTGAGCTCTATCATCTGGGTATTGTCTCACTGGCACCCGCCGGACTTCAAATGCAAGGACCAAAACTCAGACGGGAACCTGATGCCTTGGAATTAGCAACTTGCAATACCAAACCTTGGACCCGCACCTATTTCAAAGCTCTTGTTCCATTTTATGTCCTATTGCTGGTGAAGAGATGCTTCTGGTTCTCACTCAATTCATGTTCAGAGCAGAGATGACATACTCTTTACCAAATACTTCTCCCATCACTTCAGAGAAAAGCTCTACTTTTGACCACAGTCTCATTCTTTAGAATAAATGGTCCCTATTCTTGCTGGCACAAGCCAAATGAGAAAAAGTCAAAACTTTTAACTTTATAAAAATGCAAAGTAGAGAACGCTGGCAGAGTAACAAGTCAGGAAAGAAATTACTTTTAGAGGAGAAAGGGAAACCAGGGCTGCCCTTTCAAAAGCGTCCCCATGATTTACTAAGGTTTTCCCATTTTCTCACTAAAATACTATTGTATTGCACCGATAAATGTGCACTTCTTTCAGTGTGATTCAGGATGCAATATATTTGATCCTGTGTGGACACAATACTACAACCATGTTTACCAAAAGGGGCAAAATTAATCTTTTTCTTTTTCTTTTTAAGATTTTATGTATTTATTTGGGGCGCCTGGGTGGCTCAGTCGGTTAAGTGGCTGCCTTTGGCTCAGGTCACGATCCCAGGGTCCTGGGATCGAGCCCCGCATCGGGCTCCCTGCTCGGCGGAGAGCCTGCTTCTCCCTCTCCCTCTGTCTGCCGCTCTGCCTGCCTGTGCTCTCTCTCTCTGTTAAATAAATGAATAAAAATCTTAAAAAAAAAAAAAAAGATTTTATGTATTTATTTGACAGAGAGAGAGATAGTGAGAGCAGGAACACAAGCAGGGGGAGTGGGAGAGGGAGAAGCAGGCTTCCTGGTGAGCAGGGAGCCTGATGTGGGACTCGATCCCAGGACGCTGGGATCATGACCTGAGCCGAAGGCAGACACTCAACAACTGAGCCACCCAGGCGCCCGGGGCAAAATTAATCTTTTAAAAGCTAGGCAATTTCTAAGACTCAAAGATCATCCTGGTAATGGTGTAAAGATTAAATACCACAGCTCTTTCACTTTAAAGTTTACAAAAGAAAGAATTGGTCCTTAATTTAGAATCGTTATCAGCAACTACCGCCCCCAGCTGGCCAGTTTTATTGCAGAAGACATAATCCATCCATTTATGTATTGTCTATGGCAGGTTTCATGCTACAATGACAGAGTGGTTGCATGAGATTATATGGTCTAAAATATTATCTACCCTTTACAGATTTACAGATACCCTTTACTAAAATATTTAGTATCTACCCTTTACCCTTGCCAACACCCAACTCAGAAAAAATCTCCCAAAATGAAACTCCACACATCTTAATAGGTGCCATGAAACCTCTATGCCTCTATTTGGGCATGAGACATGGTCTCTATTCTCCTTACTTCTCAACACATAGGTTTTATCTATTCTGCAAAATGACTAACTCTACAACTCATTTCACCAAAATAGTAAAAATTGCTAACAGTGTCAGGACATTGCATCCAGATTTAAGGGGAACAAACTCCAAATAAATTTTTTTTCCCCTCTGGGGATTAAGGAGTGCATTTGTTGTGAGGAGCACTGAGTAATGTACAAAACTGTTGAATCACTATATTGTACACCTTAAACTAATGTAACACTGTATGTTAACTATGTTCTAATTAAAAATTTTCACCTAACCAAATGAACTTCTTATAAAGCAACTACATCTACTTATTAACAGTATTCAGACTAACTGAAGGGAAATTTCACTGAGTTAATCAATTGCTAGTTTGCCCTTTTCTCAGTCGTTAAAGAAAACCATGTTAAAATGGAATTAAGGCTATGACAGCAAAGGTATATTCCCTACTGAAAAAAGCACTCATATCTAAATAAAAATGCCATTACAGGATCATAAACTTCTTATGCTAAAGCTGACACCGATAATCTTCAAATCATCAATGTCACCTAGACTCACTGAGCTTGTTCTCATGATAGTGCCCATTTAAGGGTAAGAAGCCAAAGAAAGGTTATTTCCCTCTCATCACAATTCCCCAGCCCATTATCTGGTCATCTTTAGCAGCCCAGAAAAATGAAAAAAAAAAAAAAAAAAAACATTGAAAGAAATGGAGTCAAACTCCAGCTTAGAACTGTTAAATAGCATGAAATGATGTAACTGTTGGAGGCAACTCTAAAGATTTGAAAGCACTGAAGGCCATCTTTGTAATTAGTTCACAAGGACATGATTTACCATTAAAGTGCAATGATTACATTTCAGAAAACTCATAAACCTCACTTTAAAGATTAAATCAGATTATCAAGCTTAGTTCATAGCTCAACATAATACCAAAAAAAATGAAGCAGATTCAAACAGCTCAGTCTTAATTGAGAACTCAACCAGATGCTTCTCATCATATACAACCATTTGGAATAGGATCCACCTGTTTAATCTAACATGTAATTTTAAAAACACTACATGCCCCTTGAAGCTTTCTATTGAGTAACATGGTGTTAAGCAGTGAAAAAACAGCTAAAATTTATGCAGCAGCTGCTACTGTGTGCCCAAGATTTACACCAGGTGCTCTTAATGATTTTCATCCTCAAAGTAACTCTTTGGGATATGAACATCTAGAAGCGTTAAGTATCTGGATTAAGGTCACGGCTTGTAAGAGGCAAAGCCAGTTCTCAAATCACCGTTTTTTGTGTGTTTTTTGAAGCTTTCCAGTGACACCAATGTGCAGACAAGTTTGGGAACCACTACTCTATGGGTTCTTAAGCACACCAAGAGTTAGGACACTGTTGCACTGAACATGAAGCAGAAGTGTTCTTCCAGAAGATCTTGTGATTTAACATACTATAAACTTCAATCATTGTGCCAGATTAAGTTTCTACAAAACAAATACTACATAAGGGTAGGTGGAGTGAACTTAACAGGATAAATTAATCAAGTGATTAACTGCACAATTTGTCTCTTAACAAGAAAAAACTACAAAACCTTTTAAAGTAGGTAATTACTGAATTACACATTTCCAAACTCTTATCTACAAACTTTTCGGGTCCATGTGTCCCAAAGTGCCCATGTTCTATATAATCTCTTTTGTTGGAGCACCAAACCTTTTAAGTTCTAGCATTCACCCCTTAGCAAGGAAATAACATTAAGTAGCAAAATAGAATAACCGAAGCTTCTCTGCAGTACTTTGGCAGGCTCGGGGATTTTTCTACTTCTGCCCCGCCCCCACCATGGCCAGGTGGTCATTATAACCTCCAGAAATGTAACTGTTCAAAAGACCGTCATAATATCCAGCTCTCAATTAGTGATATCCTATTACTTAAAAGCCCTACCAATGCATCCCTAAGTTTATCGTGTAACTTGAAAAACTTCAACAGAGTGTGCCTTTTCTAAATCCAGGTACTTAGATTCAAATAAAAGCACTTAATAAAACATCTTTTATAAAGTTATGAGTAGGAGATTATGGAGTATCCAAGTAGAATGTGATGTCAAGGTAACGAGTTTTTTTGAGTCAAAAACAAGTCATTTATGACATATTCCTAAGTTTAAAGTATGTTCATATAACCATATTCTAACAGTACATAATAAACACTAGCAAAAGGAATTTAAAATATTTGTTTATAGGAACCAGGCCCTTCAAGACACTAATTTTTAATAGTTATAAATCTGATTGATTCAATCTGATTATTTTTAGGTTAACACTTCTACATTTATTTCAACTTTAATAGAAATAGATTTATGGAAATATAAATAATTCTAATCCTTAATATAAAGCAAATAAGATACAATTTTTGAAATACTATTTTAAACCCATTACCATAAGATTTTTGCTCATTAATTACATTTCATACCAAAAGGGGGGGGGGGGGGTGCTGAGAAACGGGAGGTAGTAATAAGAGAGGATTACAAAGGAGGGGACACCAAAGAACTTCTGGGGGTGACAGGTATTGTTCACTACCTTGATTGCAGTGATGGTTTCACAAGTCAAAGCTTATCAAATTATATGCTTTAAGTGTGTAGTTTACGTCAATTTATACTTTAATAGATTGTAAAAAATAATCTGCTGCCGAGAAACTGAGTATGAAGCAGCCCAAAGTATTTTTTTTTTTTCAGAACTTCATGGCCTATTCTGAGTTCAACAATTCCACACTAGATGTGCAATTTAACTAGTTTCTGTACTTATGAGCTCCCTTTCAAACAATATGGTCCAAACTCTTTACCAGGTACCCATTATTCAGAGAGCAAGTTAAAATTATGCTAAGCTTTATTTCTATTGAAATACTTTGTATGGATCCACCCACTCAGTAACCAAAGTTGTTGCTATCATTTAATAAGAATAACCACACCACTGTACCTTACCATGCTTACTAAACACATTCGATTATCAATGCCATGAATGCACAATAAACATTACTTAACTGCTGATGAGAATTAAGGCCAAAAACAAAAAAATTATCTGAATATAAAGCAGAAGATGCCAGAAAATTTTTAAGAAATCTCTTCTGAAAGCTATTCAGTGGAAACAGTTAAGGTAGATTTTTAATGTAAACCACATTTCTCAGGTCCCTTCTAGCTTATGGTTAGCAAATACATTTCCCATCTGATAGATTTCATTAATCTGTTAAACAAACAGTGCAATCTAAGAGTCCCCCAAACATTCATTATGTGATACTGACAAAGCTTTGTCAAAGCATAGATGTAATAGTACATTTAACGCTAGGTGACTGGACTGCATTGTGGTATATTATATAGTAAGAATCTATTTAAAAAGGTAACTTTAAGACCTATTTAATACTTTGTTACCACTCTAACTCATCCTCTGAGTTTTGTGGGGATGAAATTGTGCTTTTGTTTTGTTTTAATTTCCCCATCACCACCAGTCTCAGTGTGAACAAAAAATCTGGCTTCTCTTGAAAGCTGGGGAGTTTGGGCAGGATCTTGAGGTAGAAACAGCAAAAACACTGCGGCCTTCTGAGAAAATACAATTTAAAACAAGAAAAAACTCTGATGATTAGCTTAATCTAACGGAAAACCTACATTCTTGCTCTGAGATTACACCCTTTACAATCAGCATATATTTAAACATGGATGCAAATGGAATGAGGAAAGCTATAAGCAAACGCAGGTAAACAAAACCAGAAAAATCGAAATACAAATATACAGAGCCAAATTACTCTTCCAGTCAGCAATGAAACAGTAATGATTCTAAAATATGCAAGTGAAAAATAAAGTGACTATTTAACAACATCATTTAATAAACTTATTAAGCATTTGATAATAAAAAGGATTTTTCGTAACTTTTTTTGTAAACTAAGAAAGTAATCAGTATAACTTTGTTTTAATAAGTAAATAAAGCATATTGTGTTTAGAAACCAAAACCTCGAACACTAGAGAGAACAACAATATTCTGAAAATCCAGTTTATTTTCCATGTGTGGACAGATCCAGTCAGTGTGATCAGTTTTTCTGCATGTGTAATAATTTATCAAAATAAGTTTTCCCACAAGACTCTTCCATCAACTCTGAAAGTCCTGGTCTGACAACATATCCAAATAAAGTTCTTGAAAATCACCTCTTAAAATTTGGAAGAAAGTGTGTCAAGTCTTTCCTGTAACGTTTACCGAACTACAAATGGCTAAAGAGCAATTTATGTTTTAAAAGGTGACTAGTACAACACTTGAGTTCAGGAAATTAATGTTTTAGTGCACTCTGCTCCAGTTTTAGCCAACATGCTACATTGTCCTTTTGGGGGCGGGGAGCACAAAGTGGACTTGAAGATTTCCATTGTACGAAAAAGATAGGACTCTGCAAGCAAAACAGTGTAAGCTGCCTTTTTTCTTAAGACCTGTTCGACATTTTAAGACAGAAGCTTTGCAAAACATTACACAATTTTTTTATTATTAAATGAGAAAATCTCATTTGTTACATCGTCACATTGCTAGTCAGAGAAATGCTGCAGTGATGAAGAAAGTCAATGTTGGATCAACCAAAGTCCTCATTTCTACAACATTCATTTACAAAGAAATAATGTTCAACACAGCCCAACACAACATTCTTGGTTTTCTTCATAGTGAAGTCCCTCAAAAAAATCATCTTCTAATGGGGTATTTTACTACATAAATTATAGTTCTTCATTTTTACAATTCACCCCAAACTGTATGAGAGATGTATCACACTAAAATTTCTAAAGCTGTTAGGAAATCCTTCACACATCGTCATCATCTGATGTGTCACTGCTACTTGTCTCTGTGTCATCATTCTCAATAGTGGGTTTGAAAGTGCTGTTTTTCCAGGGTCCAAACTTGAAGTCACAGATGAGGCCATTTTTCAAAATACCATTTTTCCTCAGACCATTCTTCTGTAACTAAAATATCAAAAATAAATATATTAAATACATAATCTATCCTCCAGGGGTTACTTATAAATTAAGAATACTGTAATAATTCAATGTTACCATGAATACATTAATAAAATTGTATTCTACCCTGTATCATTTCTGGAAAACTAGTTAAATACAGTTAATTGATCCAACTGTTCCAACGAAGTATTTCCGAGGAATAAATCCTTACCTTTTAGAGAACCACAATTAACATCTACCAAACCAAAAAGTAAGTAAAATTAGTGTTTATTATTAGCATAGTGGAAAAAGAACAGATTGTCAATCCAGACAGGGTAGGTGTGGACATAACCCTATCATTTGTTAAGGTACCAAATAACCCTTTCCAAATTTTCATTTCCTTAAGTGAAAGTTGTACTAAATACCTTCAGATGTAACCAGAATAAAATCAGGAGCCATTAAGCTTTAGCTGTTATTTTTATTATTCTGACCAAACTGGACTTTATTAACACACCCCACAAACTGCTTTATTCACACTTTGCAGAATAAGTAGAATACAAACTATTCCAGTAGGTAAGTATTCAAATAAGGTGCACAAAAGAACAAAATCAAATACAGCCCTTTGCTTAACCAGAGAGATTCTAATACTGAAAAAAAAAAAAAATAGTCTTCCATTTCTGAAAATGAGAAATCAGAACTAAAGGGGTTAGATGGTAATAAGTAAGAACTGGGCCCAAAGATCACAAATTGGGAGGGGTGGGAAAGGGGTGGTTAATCCAAATTAGAAACAATTTAAAGACAAAAAATTAAGTCACATTAATAATGGCAACACTATACTCTCAAATAACTCTGGTCTTCTAAATTTCTTTCATGAAAAATCAGCCTCTGGTAATTTACACCAAAATCTCTAAATACAACCTTCTATAAGGCCAAATCCACCTCTATATTATTATTTGGGCCTGTCTAGAAGTTTCACATTCTAGAGGGGTTTTTTTCTTTTTTTTTTTTAATCATTAAATCTTGAGTATTAGGTTAGGATCCAAATGAAAAGAGCCGCTTACATCACAGCTAATTTTGTTATAGACTTTGACAAACAAGAAATAACAAGTCTAGAGTCTTAGCCCTCAATTGTCCTTTTGCCCTATTTAATTCTCTATTTTCCATAGCATATTTCCTTTCTACCTAAATTATACAATTTAAGCTACCTCCCCTTCACTTTGAACAAATGACCTCATACCACCTTTACGGAGAAAAACCAAAGCCCATGTATGTATCCCCTGGTGTTCTCAGCCACTGTGATGATTACAAATACACCTTGACCCTTTCTTAAAGGTACACCTTTACCATCCCCCAAAGTTCTATCCTTGCTTTTCACATACTTATCATCAGTGCTGCCTCATCTTTCCACAGTCTGAAGTCAGCTGGAGAACTTTGATTTTTAAAAAAAGGGGGGGAGAAAATCTTTTAAAAAAAGAAAAAACCCAAATCTTTTTTCTATTTTCTCTAAATGTCTGCACTGTTCCCACAAACATCTAACTTAGCATGTTCTTTTTAAAGGCCTCCTAAAAAACCAGCTCCTCCTTTGCTCCTGTTTATAATGATACAATTATCAGCTCAAAGGTTAACAAACTGGTAAATCCATACAATGGACTACTACTCACCAAACACGGGTGAGTTTCAAAAGCATAAAAGCAGCCAAATCTAAAACTATACAGTACTTGGTTCAATTACTGAAACATTCCAGAGGCAAATTATGGTGACAGAACACAAGTCAATGTCTGCCAGAGACTGCAGCTGGGAGTAAAGAATTGAATGCCAAGGGGGATGATGGTTATACATCTGTCACCTGTCAAAACTCATCCCACTCTGCACTTGAAAGTCAATGTTTCTATGTAAAATACAGTATAAAAAAAAAGACAAAATAATCCCTTAAAACTGTTACCCATCATTAGCTTCACAACCATGTTATGAAAAATAACATGGTTCACTAAGAACTTCTGAATAAAAAATTTAAATTGGGAAGGAAGAAATATGAAATTGGAAAAGAAGTAAAATTATCTGTTCACAGATGACATGACCTTATATGTAGAACACCCTAAAGATTCCACACAAGAACTGAGAATATAGCAAAGCTGCACACTGAAGATCAACACACACAAGTCAGTTGTGCTTCTGTAACAATGAATAATCCGAAAAGGAAGTAAGAAAATTCTATTTACCATAGTATTAAAAAGAATAAACACTTAGAAATAAATAAGGAATAAACCAAAAGGGGCCAAAAATTTCTACAATGCAACTCTAAGTCACTGCTGAAAAAATTTTAAAAACACCAATATATGTAAAGACAGTCCATATTCCTGGATTAAAAGCCTTATTATTAGGATGTGAATATTACATCCAAAACAATCTACAGATGAAATGCAATCCCTATCAAAATCCCAAAGGTTATTTTCTGCATAAGTAGAAAAACCCATCCTAAAATTCATATGGAATCTCAAAGGATTCCAAATAGCTAAAATAATCTTTAAAAACAACAACTAAGTCGGAAGTTTCATGCTTCCTGGTCTCTAAACATTTCAGAGTTGAAGTCATCAAGACAATGTGGTACTGGCAAAAAATCAAACAGAAAAGACCAGTGGAACAGAAAGCCCAGAAATAAACCCTTGCATATACAGTTGATCCCTGAACAATACAAGGGTTAGGGGCACCAACCTGCCCCCTCCACCCCATGCAGTCGAAAATCCATGCATTACTTTTGACTTTCCCAAAACTGAATTACTAACAGTCTACTGTTGACTAGGAAGCCTTACAGATAACAGAAAGGCAATTAATATATATTTTGTATGTTATATATATTATATACAGTATTCTTACAATGCAGGTAAAAAAATGAAAATGTTAAGACAATGATGAGAAAATACAGGTACAGTACTACAATCCTAAGAGAAAATACAGGTACAGTACTGTAAAAAAATCTGCATCTAAGTAGACTCATGCAGTTGAGATCTGTGTTCTTCAAGGAGCAATTGCATACTCAAATGATTTTTGACAGTTTTGACAGATATATCCAAAAGAATGAAGGCAGGTCCTTACAACACAAACAAAAACTAACTCAAATGGATCAAAGACTTAAACATAAGAACCAAAACTATGGAACACTGAGAAGAAAACACAGGGGAAAAGCTTCATGACATTCAGTTTGGCAACATTTCTGGAATATGACAGTAATAATAAGGGAACCTAAGTAAAAAAATAGGTAAACAGTACCTCATCAAAAATTTAAAACTTTCATGTATCAAAGAATATAGTCAAAAGAGTAAAAAGGCTATCTATGGAATGTGAGCAAGTATTTGTAAATCATATAGGCGTTAAAATCCACAATACATAAAGAAGTACAACAACCTCATTAAAAATGGGCAAAGTACTTGAATAAACGTTTCTCCAAAGAGGATACACAAATGGCCATGCTCAACATCACTAACCAATACTAAGTGCAAATTAAAACCACAGTGAGATACCCACTTGGCAACCATTAGGATAGCTACTATCGAAAAATTAATTAATTCTTGAGCACCACTGGTGAGAATGTAAGATGGTACAGCTACTGTGGAAAAATGGTATGGTGGTTCCTCAAAAAGTTTAACACAGATAACCGTATGATCCATCAATTCCAATTCTACAAACATTTCCTAATACTCTTTCAAAAAAGAAACTATGGAGACAAAAAACCAGATGTTTCAGAACTTGAAATATTTTTATGCAAGGAAAAGGATAAAAGGTGAAGCTATTTGGGAAGCTACTGATGCTTTTTACTTATCCCCGTACTATTAAAAAAAAAAAAAAAAAAGTCGGGGCGCCTGGGTGGCTCAGTCGTTAAGCATCTGCCTTCGGCTCAGGTCATGATCCCAGAGTCCTGGGATCGAGCCCTACATTGGGCTCCCTGCTCTGCAGGAAGCTTGCTTCTCCCTCTCCCACTCCCCCTGCTTGTGTTCTCTCTCTCGCTGTGTCTCTGTCAAATAAAATCTTAAAAAAAAAAAAAAGTCTGGAACATGATAAATCATAGACATTTTATACTAATTCCTAAGCACTGCAGACCAGTTTAAAACAAAGGCAATTCTGACATATACTGTGATGTCTAATAAATTCCTAAAGAGAAAGGTTATTTATAAAACCTCCCTTCCCTTAAAAAATCCTTAGTGTAATATGTTGTTCTGATTAAGGAAAGGCAATTTAAGGTGAACCTGTATGATCCAGGTCTTCTCACCTGTTCACTAATAACTTGGAATTCTCTCATTTCATCCTCAGTTAAGGGAGCACATGTTTCATCATTCTCACTGTCTTCTTGCCAGCCCATCTCCTTTAACAATCTGAAAAGAAGGTAGGTAATAGGAAATAGGTAAATTCAGAGCTTCACCCAAGTAGGATAATACCATTTACACTGTGTGCAAGAAAACACCATCCAGATCCATTATACAAAGTCCTCAAGACAAAAGAACTTGTTGGGGCGCCTGAGTGGCTCAGTCGTTAAGCGTCTGCCTTCAGCTCAGGTCATGGTCCCAGGGTCCCCGCATGTGCTCCCTGCTAGGCAGGAAGCCTGCTTCTCCCTCTCCCATTCCCCTGCTTGTGTTCCCTCTCTCACTGTCTCTCTCTGTCAAATAAATAAATAAAATTAAAAAAAAAAAAAAGAACTTGTTTACTCTGTGCTTCCAATCTTTCTGAAAATGAAAAGGTAGTTAGATAAGATTAAGAATGAACTGTGCAATTGCTTTCACTTTGTTGTCAGAGGTTCTCCAGGCTGGAAATTTGCAAAAGGGTCTCTAGCTCAGAAACTAGAAAAGAAAAATTGTTAAAAACTTAAACTAAAAGTAAAAGCAATAGTCCTCCTGGTTTTAATATCATCACAATCTATCATATTCTTAGCTACTCATTAGGTTTTTTACTTTGAAAAGGCTGAGCTATCTTATCCCCTACCTTGCATTTTATAGTGTATTTACCTGTTGATAATCACCTCTAAGGTGTATGCCAGTCATCAACCTCAACACATATTTCAATGTGAAAGGAGCATTGTGTTCTACAGTAACAGAAAGACTACTTTTTTAAAAGCTCTTAACTAGGATCTAAGTAAGTAAAATAAATATGGTTATTCTGTTTTCCTTCCATCCTAGGCAAAGAGAGCTTTAAAAAAAAAGAAAAATTAGCAGGGAACCAATGATTTCTCTCCAGTCAGGCAAATATGAAAATCATAGTCATAGCTGATACATTTGACTCAACTATTTCAAAGTTTGTTTCTTATACAGCCACATATATTGTATTGGTCTGTATTGGTTTTTTTAATAATTATCTCTCTTAAGTATGTTACTTTATTTATACCTACTCATCTTTCAACTTGAGCCTGCCACAAAGATCTTGTACCTTTTCAAATAATCTCACAGAATATCAGTGCTCAGAGAATCTGAATAAAATTTAACACAACACCCATATTTTACATGTAAAGAATCAAGATGATGTAAGTAAAATAACCTGCCTACTTGATGGCAAAGAAGCAAA
This sequence comes from Phoca vitulina, assembly GCF_004348235.1. Lineage (NCBI taxonomy): Eukaryota > Metazoa > Chordata > Mammalia > Carnivora > Phocidae > Phoca > Phoca vitulina. The sequence goes on from NW_022589709.1 coordinate 66,044,453, forward strand.
GAGAATTCTGGTTTTCTCCTTTCAAGTTAGTTTATATTGCACCAAACCCTCTAGATCAAAATGTCACAATCGTCGTCAATTACTATTTCTCTCATTCCTTTTAATCATTTAACACTTCTTTTCCAACACACCGTCTTCACTCTTTTAACCTAGACAGCTTCCTATGGAATGGCATTTTCATTCCCAATGCCACCTAGTTCAGAGTCTAGAGATCTAGACTGGTAAAACAATCTATTTTTGTTAGATAATTTGTTTCACAATTAAAAACTGAATGTTAACTAAACAATAATGCAAATGAAACAAATTATTTCAAATTGTATAGAAGACAAGCATTCCTAAATGTCCAATCTCATACCTTTCCCTTTCCTTCCAGTAGGTGTAACGGTTAACTATTTCTGGAATAGCTTTCAAAACAAATACTTTGCCCCACAGTTAGTAATATACTGTGACAGTGATCTGTACCTTTGTTTTTTCATTAGCGTTTCTCCTCATTCTCTCAAACTATTACCAAGTCACCCATACACCTAACACTTTCACAATACCCTCTGCTAAGTGTTTCCAATTGCTTCCCACTTCCTAAAGAACAAACTCCTTAACTTTAACACCATTACCACAAATTCAAATTTCTTACATTAGAAAAAGCCTAAGTTTAGAAGCAGAGGACTTCCTACTCTATCACACACAGGTATATAAGCCAAAGGCAAATTCCTTCACTTCCCTGAACTATTTCTTCAAATGAAGAAGCTTGAATAGATCTCAAAGGCCCTCCCTCTTCAATGTCATCTCTAATTCCATTAAGGACTACACACTCCCTCAAGACACCTCACTCACTGCCCCTAAAACAAACTAGGTTATGTATTCAACCCTAAATATCCCTTTCACACCCCCTTCTTGTCCTATTAATGTCTCACCTTTAAAGATTTAATTTAGCTCTGAATTACTCCTTCTGATTGGTACTCAAGCCATGAGATTTATCCCAAACTCCCTTGAATTTCTCTGGCACTCATTTGATGCTTTCAACAACTACCCCCCCCCACCTGCTTAACGTTCAGGCTACCCTCATTATCGTGATGATATACTGAAACTTGACAACAAAACTAAGAATATATGTGTTTTTAATATTTTATATGTTTCATTATTTTTCATTTTAAGTTTTAGTTTACACATGTGAACTAAGAATTGTCATCCTTAAGAACTATATCACTGACACCTGATTTGTTAAATTCAACCTATGCAAGTATTTAATATGCACATAACTTAAGAATCACAAAGTTTACAGGAAATCTGAAGCCAGGGAAAAGAAATATCACTCCATTTTCAGAGAAATAAAACCTAAAATCTAAAAGAAGGCATTAACTTTGTTACCTCAAAAAAAAAAAACGTAATATGTATCTGTAGAACACTTAGAAACATACACTATACGAAGCACAAAGAAAACTCAAGCTAAGAAATTTAAATTAAAATGGTTCCCAAGTAGTAACACATTTACTTCCTCTTTTTATTGATTTGGGATCCTTTTTAGCATGTGCAACATTTCCACAAAATGATATAAAGTCTTTAAAACAGAACAAAACAAAACAAAGACATATAATGAAATATTCATTCAGGTAGTCCTCACTGATAATCTCTTTATGCAGCATGGGTTCCCCACCAACTGTCCTAGAGTTTATTCCAATTTTGGATCTCCTCTTCTTGCTCTATTTGGCTTAGTTCCTAAATCCTATTCTCTCAATTTTCTGTTACTGGTCAGCAGAGGACCAAACTCTGTCAAGGTATGGAACTTGTCAAGTCTCTCTTCCCTGCATCTTCATGAACCAAAGAAGAAACCACCAAAATTCTTTCTACACTATGTCTGCAGATGAAGAAATAATAACATTAAATCATTCATTATTAGGTATTGGGGTTATAAGAGTATTTTCTAAGTAACTGTGGCTCAACCTTCTTTTGCCACAAAATACTGAAGGCAAATACAAAAACAAAAAGGTACTGAAGTTTTGACTTTACTATTTAGTAAAGTTTCAACTTTTACTACAGCCTTAACAGTTTCTACAAGTAAATAATTATTTTTATTCTTTTATTGCCTATGCTGTATTTCCCTAAAAAAGGTTTTTAGAATTCATCTTTTACTATCATTAGAACATATGGTTTGTACACTTTCTCTGCACAAGACTTATTCTCTTCTATCAACTGCCTGACTAGAAATATTTAAATGACTACTGGTGAGAATGGGAACTGGAAAAACATCTTTGGGTACTAACATGGCAGAATCTGATTAATTATATGTGCCACTTGACCAATCAACTTCATTCCCAGTAGTCTGTTTTATACACACACAAATGTTTAAGGATATAATAAAGGATAATCACATGAGCACTTTTTTTTTTAAGATTTTATTTATTTTGAGAGAAAAAGAGTGCAGGCAGGGGGAGGGGCAGAGGGAGAGAATGAATCTCGAGCAAACTCCATGCTGACCACAGAATGCGACAAGGGGCTTGATCTCACGAGCCTGAGATCATGACCTGAGCCAAAATCAAGAGTCAGACACTGAACTAACTGAGGTATCCAGACGCCTCACACGAGCACTACTTGTAAAAAAGAAACACAGGGGAGGATCCCTGATCAGTAGGTAAATAGTTTCATGAATTATATCCATACTATAGAATAGTGGCTTCAAAGGAGGTATACAATGTTTCTACTAGAATGGGAAAAAATACTGAAATGTCTACTTACACCTATCTTTTCAAAAAGGAGTTTCTGCACGTATGACATTGCAACCATTACTTGGCCTACGATCAGAGTCACAAGTCATAAACTGTATCATGAGGTAAAGGGAATCCTACCCTTTGGGTGGGAATAAAAAGTGTGGTTACTGATCCATTCATACTAAATGCATAGTAACAAAATACAGTTTGCTCAAACAAGTAAATTTAAAGATACTACCTAGTTAAGTTAGCTTAAAATTAATCTAGTTAAATTAACTCTCATCAAATGGGCATTCACATTTATCATCCACCCAATAAATTATTTGTAAAAGGAAGTCCAAGTTGGTATAGGAGGATTACAAAATTAAAACAAATGCCTATATTCTCATATACAATAGTTACAGCCACATCTAAAAAGAGCAAGACATGATCTGGTAAAGGGGAACAAAAACCATCATGGAGATAAAGAATAATGTATGAATTGGGCCAGAAAGACAAAGACATAAAGGGGTCTTTAATATAAATTTTTAAAAGTTATTCCACAGTAGGTATAAGCCTACGTCCCCACTGTCCTAGAATTAAATGAAGTTCTAAGAGAAATGGCATGAAACTAAACAGAAAGTCAAGTCAACCACCTAGGCTGTTAAGTATCACTCCACACTGAGCCTGGTCCTCTCAGAGAGAGAGAACACAAACAGGGGGAGCGGCAGGCAGAGGGAAAAGCAGGCTCCCCCCTGAGCAAGGAGCCCTGACATGGGACTCGATCCCAGAACCCTGGGATCATGACCCGAGGCGAAGGTGGACGCTAAATAGGACTGAATGACCCAGGCATCTCAGGATGTAAAAATTTTTAATGGAGGGCACCTGGGTGGCTCAGTTGGTTAAGCGACTGCCTTCGGCTCAGGTCATGATCCTGGAGTCCTGGGATCGAGTCCCGCATCGGGCTCCCTGCTCGGCAGGAAGTCTGCTTCTCCCTCTGACCCTCCTCCCTCTCATGCTCTCTGTCTCTCTCATTCTCTCTCAAATAAATAAATAAAATCTTTAAAAAAAAAAAAATTTTTTTAATGGAAAAAAATTCAGTCTACACAAAGCAATTACAGGGTAATATATGACCATATAACTGCACATATTAGCATTTTATTGCTTTAGTAGTTACACTGAAAAACTGCGTAAATATGTATGGAATAAAGCCTATGAAAATGAAAACTATAAGGGCATCTGGGTGGCTCAGTCGGTTAAGCATCCACCTTCAGCTCAGGTCAGGATCTTAGGATCCTGGGATCAAGCCCCCACAAAGTGCTCCCTGCTTAAAGGAGAGTCTGCTTCTCTCTCTCCCTCTGCCCCTCTTCCAGCTCATGCTCTCTCTCTCCCTCTCAAATAAGTAAGGTCTTCAATAAAAAAAATGAAAATTAATACTAGTATATATGGTAGAGAGGGTAAGTTTTGGTGCCATAATTTCTCCCTTCATGGTGTTTGAGTTAAATCAGCTGAAGTATATCTCTATACCACAATTTAAGCTTTAATAAAAGTCTGCTTAATTAAAACAACAACAAAAAAATCAAAAGGAATTAAGCAGAAGTCCTTAAGTCCTTCATTTACTAATGCTGAACCCTGTGGTTTATTTTAAGACCACATGAAGGGTTAAGAAATTTCTACAATACCTGCTCTTACCTCTACAATCCTAGGAGAAGAAAACATAAAAGTTCACTCTAGACTTCAATACTCTTCAATTCTTAAACTTGAGTTCCCTATTTAAAAATTGTTTAAAGACTGTAATAATGGAAGCACAAAGTGCTCTTGAAAGTTTGCAATAAAAAATAAATCACATATTGAGACAATTGGATATCCACATGGAAAAGGATTAATTTGGACCCTTATACCTCACACCATGAACGAAACATGCAAAAAGGAATAAAGGGGAAAAAATCTGATAAAATGACTTCACCAAATGTAATGTTTTTATATTTCAAAGGGCACCACTGAAAAAATGAAAAAAAAAGTCAGAATGGGAAAAAATATCTGCAAATTATATATGATTATGGACTTATATTAAAAAAATATATACAGAACTCTTATACAATTCAATAAGACAAATAATACAATTTAATAATGGGCAATGAATTTCAACAGGTATTCTTCACAGAAGACATACAAATGGCTAACAAGTACTTGAAAAGATACTCAAGACGGTCAACACTGATTTTTAAAGTGAAATGCATTATTAAAAACCACAAAAAGATACTTCATATCCATTAGAATGGCTAAATCAAAGACAGATGGTAAAAGGTGTTGGTGAAAATATGCAGAACTGGAACCTTCATATATTGTTGATGAGAATGTAAAATGGTACAGTCATTTTGGAAAATAGTTTGGCAGTCTCAAACTGTTAAGCTTATGTCCTAGCAATTCCATTCCTGATATCCACCCACCAAAGGAACGAAAAACATGTCCATACAAAAAGTTAGACATGAATGTTCCTACAGTAGCATTATCCAGAATACTCATCAAGTACAAACAACTCAATACCCATCAAAACTAATGAACAAAATGTGATAAGAGACTATACAGTGTACTATTAATAAAGACACACAAAGTAGTGACACACGCTACAAAATAAATCTTGAAAGCATTATGCTAAGTGAAAGAAGCCAGACATAAAACACCAATATATGATTCTATGTATATAAAATATCCAGCAAAGGCAAGTCTATAAAAAAAACAGATTAGTAGTTACCTAAGACATAGAGGAAAAAGGAGAAATAAATGCAAATGACCACAAGGTTTCTTTTAGGGGAGATAGAAATGTAAAATCAGAATGTGAAGACAGTTGCACAGCTCTGAATATACTAAAAATCATTAACTGTACACTTAAAATAGGCGAAATTTGTGGTAAACAGCTCAATAAAACTTAAATAAATCACAACATTTCTATACTAATATTAAAATCCTGGATGTAAAACATGCAGAGAAAAAAGTAAAAATGAGTACTAACCTGTGTTCTGCCTCAAGTGAACTGGAAAGAACATCAGTTTGTGGGAAGGTTGAAGACCGAATGATCTGCTGGGAAATTACTGAGGCATTGCCATTCTCCTGTGGAATTTCATTTTCATCAAAGTTTCGGTTTATATCCCTTTCTTGGTGAGTACTATTGCTGTTATGCAAATTAAATGAATCCTCATCCTGATTTTTAGGGAGTTAAAAAAAAAAAAGAATGAGTTACAGAATATAGCTGTTGAAAACCTTAAGAGATTCTGGTTAGATCTCCATATAGTAAGTATTATAACCATTAAATTTAGGAGACCTTCTCAAAGATATAAAATTAAGCTGTGAAGGATACCCACGCCTTTCCAACTCTATGTCTTCACATTTATTCAACAAACACCATCAAAAGGAATAAAGTAGGCAAGAAGGGACAATAGAGAAGAAAACATCATTCTGCAGAGAACAAAAGAATGATAAAAATCTACTTCAGAAAGAAGTCATTCTTTATACAAATAGTAAACTAGCCTTGCTTTCAGGGAGATGACTTTTTTTTTTTTTAACAGAGATGACTATTTTGATTAAAGTTTATTCAAAGGTCTTAAATGGTATCTCCCAAATATTTCAATGATATGTTAATGTCAAACCAAGAGTTACCTTCTCTGAGCCAGCATGACTTTCATCTTCATGTTCCTCTTCTACTCTGTCCCTTTTCAATGCTTTCAAAAATTCACTCTTCTTATCAGTGCGCATACGTGTCAGTTTGGTTAGACGAGGCTGCTGATTAAGTTTGTCAACAGGTGAAGAGGAATTTGAGCGGTTACACTAAGAAAAAAATTCAGAAATATTAATAAATATGTAGACAGTATCAATATAAAGTTAACTACCACAACTTCCTATTTCACCCTACTCACAATACAAAATTGATTTTAAAGTCTTATTTTTCCTCTATCCCTGTTTTATCCCACTGAATGAGTAAAATTCTTTTTCTTATCCCATAAAACAATTAAGATCTGACACTACTAACAACTATTGTTCTAAATTGAAAGCTTAAATATAATTTTATAAAACAGATCGTAAACCTATTTAAATACGCCTATAATACATATAGGACAGGGTTCTAAGGCTCTAATTTAAACAACTCCAATAAAATCTATTTTATAATTATTTACAAACAGATACACAGAGAGTTTATCAGGTAGGATTTCACCAAGGAAAATGTCTGTGGCAGAGCAGGAGGGAGATGGGGAGGGACATGTACTAGAGTCCCTTTGTTTTTGGTGTTTTGTTTTGACAGTGGAATACAATAGAAAATAGAATGTTAAAACTCTGTGTCACAGGATTTTTAGCCAAAGAAAATTACCATAATGCCTAACTGTTGGCAATAATGTCTACAGACGATAAGGAATCTAACCCACTATTACCAGCTGAGAATGCTGGTCCTCTCATCCCAGTTCTGAATTTCTAAATTTACTGGTTTATTAAAAACCAGTAGGGCGCCTGAGTGGCTCAGTTGGTTAAGCGACTGCCTTCGGCTCAGGTCATGATCCTGGAGTCTCGGGATCAAGTCCCGCATCAGGCTCCCTGCTCAGCGGGGAGTCTGCTTCTCCCTCTGCCCCTCCCCTTCTCATGTGCTCTCTTTCTCTTTCAAATAAATAAATAAAATCTTTAAATAAATAAATACATACCTACATACATACATACATACAAACATACCACTAAATGAGGGGCTATGATGTTCCAGTACAGTACACAGGGCAATTTCAAGTGTAGCAACATAGAAACAAATGCCTTTTGACCCTGAACTAATCAGGGAACTCCCTGGTCTAGAAGCTTCAGAAACTTGGTCCAATAGAGATACTTAAGCTACCAGGCATTCAAAGTCCATAAAATAACAATATTCATCTTTCTCTTCCTCCTCTCTGGCCCCTTGAGTGTTAACACTAATAAAATGTCCATCATCCCCAAAAGACTGTATGATACAAATCCTCATTTTTAGTCAAGGTTCAATCTTACAGCATAACATAACTATCACAAATGTCAAAATTGCAATTGTCATAATTCTTTTAAAAATTTGTACTTGTGGCTGATTGTTAAGTGGGCATTTCATTGTATTATTTTCTCTACATTTTAGGATACTTGGGAATTTTGTTTAAAAATATTTAAATTATTCCTACTTAAAAGTGCAAAAATGATTAGCAAAGATCAAAGTATCTCAAGCAAGTCTTCCGAAAGAACGGAAATACCTCATTTTAATATATTCATTTAATGAATCTATGCCTTCTGCCCACCGTTAATTAAATTATCATAATTAAAATATGCTGCATTCCTCAGGAATAATTCCAGATGACATACCTCTTTCACTGAAGTTGTTGATGGACTAAAATTCTTGGCAGTTGATTTAAAAGCATTGAAGTTGCCAACACCATATGTAGACTCATGAGGGAAAGAAGTCCCAACTTTATTTTCTTTAGTTTGGCTTTTCCATTGTGTAGGCTAAAGAAAAACATACAAACATTAATGTGTTTCAAAAACAGATTATACGGAAAATAACAAAGTGAACCCTATAGTATAAAAATGACTACACATACAACTCATAAAACAATTATTTTTGTATTACATCTTAATCATTCCTACATATTTCTCTTCTATCTTTTCCTACATATAAAATCAAAGGCTGGCATTCAGATAAAAACATCTGGCTGCAATGTTATTTTTTCAAAGTTTTATCAACCTAAAGTTAGGTTTGCTTTATCAAAAAACACAAGTGGGAGCTCCAAAAACATAAAACTGAACACCAAGGTAACAGCACTATATATTATTAAGCATATATATCATAGATTCATCTGGCAAAACGAAATTTTAGATTCCATTTACTACTAGTGAAACAAGAAAACATATACATGGACAAACACACCATTTAAAAGGTAACTAAAATTAATGACACACAATGAGCCAACTCTTCCCACTTAAAAGTCAGTACCCCACCAACAACCCCCTCACTTTGGTGTAAAATTTTTAACATTCTTTTCCTAAGTAACTCAGATTGGTACCAACTTAAAACTTGCATTTTAACAATTTAGAACTTACTTTTGTAGGTGGAGCAGCAGGTTTAGGGACTAAGCCTTTATAAACACTTGGACCAGTCCCGTTCTTAACTGGTTGTGATTGAAGATTTCCTACCACTGGGAATCCAGATAGCTGTAAGTCTTTTGTATTACCTTTCTTAATGACCAGCATCCTTGGAGCTCTAGATTTAGGATTCGGAGGATATTCTGCATAAATAAAGCACAAGCAAGAGTTACACACAGCTTAAATTTTAGCATAAAATTAAATCACCCAAAAAACAGCATATTCCAAACCTTGATTATATTTAAAAATAATAGCTGCTTCCTGGGTAAAATAATTAAGCTAAATAAGTATGAGCTATATTCCTGCTTCAGAAATAAAAGCTACAACATAATCAAACAGAATATAGCAAGAACTGAGCAATGTCAAGTAATACAGATGATTTCAGCTCAACAGTGGCCTAGAATATTAACTATGACCAAATCAAGATTAATTTACACTCTAATATATTTTTAATTTTTTTAAATGCAAATTTCACCCTAGTTGTGCCTAAGACTTGGAAGATAAAGTACATTATATTTTTGCCTTTTCCATTTTAAAAAGACATTTTTCCTAATTCCTTCTCATTCTTATCTCACTTATATAGTTATTACCAATAAACAAACTACAGTCCCTCTATTTCTAAATTTCTACTAAAGTTATGACTAACAAAAAATAGAATTCTATTTTCACAATACCAAGTCATTCAAATATTTATTGGCCATCTAACTACAATGAAGGCATTATGCAAAAGTTACAGGGCAACGAGTTCAACCCTTCTGAAGATAGTACTATGAATAGCTGCTAACTCAAAGCGTTTTTCTCAAGAAAACTGCAGTTGTTAAAATATGAAAAACTGCCCACAGAGTTTAGTTTATGTATACCCCTAGAGTTTAGTTAGTGTAGGTGTTACACATGCGCATGTTCACAATTATTGTGGTGAAGTGTTTCCTCCCTTAGAAAAATTCCCAAAGTATCAGTTGCATAGTTGGAGAGCTTAGAGTAAAAGAATGAACTTAAGGGGAGAAAGCTTAGAAAATCTAAATCAAAATTAGCATCACAAGTTGCCTACATGTTTGTGAGGATGCCCAACCTCAAACAAACTAAACCAAACTTTCTACTAAATCATCTCAAAATCTAAACTACACAAGGATTTGGAGGGACATGAAGGTACTCTCAAAGTTTATCTGAGGCTTCAAACTCCTCAAAATATACAGCTGGTACGATGCTTCATTTATTTTAATGGTGAAGTACAAAAGAACAAGGACCTACAGCAAACAGCAAATCTTTGCACAGGTTAAACATATGGCTCACCTACTAAGGCAAACATTCCAACTTCTTGGAGGCCTTAAAAGACCTAAGAAATAAAGGCTAAGAAAGAAATCTTCAGGCACACAACACAGAAATTAAATAAGCAATATACAGCTTTTCTAAAGAACGTACAAAATTAAGTCAACAAAACAAAAATTAAGAATAAAGATCTCAAACACAGGTGAATGCAGAATGCTAGAAATAGCACTAAACAATTTAAGTTTTGCAATTATTACTTCTGGTAAACAGATGATGACAGTGTGAATAAAATTGTAAAAAAAAAAAAAAAAAGATAAATTAGCAATTCTTAAAATTCAAATTTAAGAGAAATTCTTAACAGCCTGGTATTCAAACTCTAAATGAAACTCAGGAATCGGGAATGAATGGTGCTGGGAAATGCAAACGGTATTAAGTTTCAAGGTCTCAGAGAAATTCAAGTGTTGAAGCAGAGGACATTTCTATCAGTACACCACAATTAAAGAAATTCAAACATGACTGATAAGCACTTCCAGTTCAATATGGCCGATTAAGCACACATTTATCTTCTTTACCTTATAGTAGGTCCTTATGTTAAAATTACTATAATGAGGGAAAAAAACAAATACAACAGGAAAAGGGTCATCTGCAAGAGGTGATGCCAACCCCACACTTCTAGAGAAAGAAATAAAAAAACTTTAGCGTATCCACAAAGGAACCTAACAGCTGAGGATGGGACTAATCAACCTTACAAAATCTTGGATTATAAACAGGACTTGAAAAAAACCATACATGGCAGAGGGCAGAAGTGAAACTTTTGTTCAAAGATCAACCACTAAGAAAATATCCCTACTAAAGGAAATCCTAAACAATGTACCGCAGGCAGAAGGAAAATGATCCCACATGGAAGGCTGAAGGTTCGAGGAAAAGAAAAAAAGTAAAATATTTTGTGCATAAACAATAAAAATTAAAAGGTCAAAGAGAAAGAGAACAGATAAGCAAAACAGGTACATTATCTTTAAGCCTCAACATAATACCTGACTACAAAATTCACTTTCCTAAATTTGGATTTTTAGACATCCAGAGCAAGAAATATTCTGGCTTCTTCCTCAAAAAGGCCTTTAGTGCAAAGATAAAACACTCTATAAAAAAAGAACGTGAAGGGATGCCTAACTGGCTCAGTCAGTAGAGCATGCAACTCTTGATCTCAGAGTCGTGAGTTCAAGCCCCACGTTAGGTATGAAGTGTACTTAATAAAAAAAAAAAAAAAAAAAAGAAAGGTGAAGCATAATAAATCAATCATAGAAGACTAAGCAGCAAAGTAAAAGATGATAAAGGTACCTAAAGGAAGATGATAGGCTTTGAGAGAGAAAAGCAGCAGACATGGTGCTAATGCACTCATGAGGCATTCATATTCGAATATTAGAGTACAAGTTAAGAACATGTACTGTGTACCAAATTTATAGAATCTTGCTCTAATCTTATGAACTCTCTCATCTATAAAATGAAAATCAATAGTTCCTGTCACAGAGTTACTGTGAAAAGTTTTTTAAAAAATACTAAAAAAAAATGTCCAGAAAAGTCAAATACTATCCCCAATACGCTTCCAATTATATTTCAATATTGTATCAAATTTTAGGTTGATTTAACATTACGGAAAATGAAAAAAATTGTGACAGAAATAAACATAATACAGACTAACTTAAGTCCTGTGCAACTATCCTGAATAAAATGAGCCTGACCATTTAAAAATAAGAAAGTGGGGATGCCTGGGTGGCTCAGTCAGTTAAGCATCCAACTCTTGATTTCAGTTCAGGTCATGATCCCAGGGTCCTGGGATAGAGCCCCTCGTCAGGCTCTGAGCTCAGGAGTCTGCTTAGATTGTCTCCCTCTCCCCACTTGCACGCTCCCTCTCTCAAACTAAATAAAAATAAAAACAAGAACGTGTTCTTAACAGCAATCATTACATAAATGTAAAGGGTGATGGCAGCACTAGTTGCCAAACTTAATTTGAGTCATTTATATTCACTTTATATTATGGTTGACCCTTGAATAACAAGGTTTGAACTGTACCAGTCCACCTATATGCAGGTTTTTTCCCCGATAAATAAAAGTACAATTTTCTATTCCTTATGGTTTTAAGGTTTTCTTTTCTCTAGCTTACTTTAAGAATATATAATACATGTAATATATAAAATATGTGTTAATCACCTGTGCTAACAGTAAGGCTTCCAAACAACAATAACTATTAGAAGTTTTTTTGGGGGGGGTCAAAAGTTATACATGGATTTTCGACTGAGGGGGGAGGGGGCATTAAGGCCCCCAACTCCTGCATTGTCCAAAGGTCAACTGTACTTACAAACGTGTTCATCTGTTCAGATTCTCTCTACAAATTCTCCTGACCTAAATCTTCAAAGTACTGAAGCTGTTGGATTCAAACAGTATCCAATGTCTCCTTCTCTACTTTCTCCATTTACTTTGTCAACTAGTAAACTATATGAAAAAACCCAAACTGCTTATTATTTAAAAGAGAAAATTTACGTACTGGCGAAAGACTTTAACACTTAAATAAAAAAGAACTAGAAAGTGCTTCCTTCTGCAAATTACATGACCTTATTATCTCAAGCTCATATAAGCAGGTATTCTTTTAAATATAAGTTTAAAACATCTGGAGGCGAGTGCCTGGGTGGCTCAGTTGGTTAAGCATCTGCCTTTGGTTCAGGTCATGATCCTGGAGTCCTGGGATCAAGTCCCACAGCAGACTCCCTGCTGAGCGGGGGGAGTCTGCTTCTCCCTCTGTCCCTCCCCTGCTCAGTATCTCTCTCTCTCCTCCCCTCTTTCTCAAATAAATAAAATCTTAAAAAAAAAAACAAACACGTGAAGGCAAATATTGGTTTAAGATTTTCATACCATCATTTTCCACTATCCTCACAAACTGTAATCTAACAGAAACTGACTTTAAATATCCCTTTATTATCTTATTTATGCTCTCCCAAGATTTATGAATATAATAGTCCTTTTCCTTAAATACAAAGTCAATGGTGGGAGGAGGACTAGCTCAATTCTTTGGAGAAAAAGTTATAATTAAAATAGTGCCATCTGTAGCACAAAGTAATTTGGTAACATGTATAGTTAAGAGAGGACATCTCAATTTTTCATCCTGTCTTCCACTACTCTCCATGTAGGTATCTTGAATATATTTTCGGATTCAGTCCCTTATTACTTTATTCTTTGATCTCTCACTTAGAAATTCCTTTTGCTTTTTAATAAATCTACTAGAATATGCACTGCTTACTAGATTTGAACATAACTTAGCTAACATTCATTACACACCTGTAATGGGATCAAGGATTTTATACAACAAATTGATTTCATAGTTAAATATTTTATACAATTTAATATTAACAATGCTTTTCTCATTAAAATTGTGATCATCCTCGGGACGCCCGGGTGGCTCAGTTAAGTGTCTGCCTTTGGCTCGGGTCATGATCCCGGGGTCCTGGGATCCAGTCCCACATCAGGCTCCTTGCTCAGCGAGGGGTCTGCTTCTCCCTCTGCCTGCTCTGCCTACCACTCCCCCTGCTTGTACTCGCTCTCTGACAAATAAATAAAATCTTAAAAAAAAAAAAAATTTGCGACCATCCTCATCTCACAGAAAATTCACTCAGATTAAGTCATCTGCCCAAAGTCTAAATAACCATTACATAAGTAAAAGACCTAATGTTTGGACCCAGGTCTATCTGATTCCAAAGCAAATACCCTTAACCACTATATTATACAGTGGAGAAAACGGAAATTAAAGTATTGCTAGGCCAAATACTTCAAAATGTTTACCATCCCCAACTAAAAATACTACTAATAGGCCTATAACTAAATGTTCAGAATGAGAAGCCTGTAAGTGCATACTACCAAGTGAGGTCAAAGTCCACTGTTTTCTGATGCCAAGTTACTGATCTAGGTTCCTTATTATCTTGATCTAAGAAAAGAGGCAATCTGAATGTGTGAACAAAAGCATATAGCCAAATGAAGGGTGAAATACATGTGAATTAAATTTTCACACTAACTTGAAGAGGAAATTTAGTCACATCAGACACAATACACAAATATCAAACTCAATCTGTACCACAGCAATTAAGACAATTTCCTATTGTGAACACTAATTTTAATGCAGAAAATTAAATGTTTCTGATTTATATAAATTGATGCTGTTTTAAATCTTTTTGGTTTTCAATTTTTTAAAATTTTCTGTACAAATCTGTTTTGATTTATAGAAATGTGAGCCTCAAACAAATGAGATTCACTAACGTATAATTTATGCCAACAGTAGGGATATGGTGTTTTTAATAAGGTCCCCTACATTATTCACACTTCTCAAAGAATTAACAACTTAACATGACGAATAAATAATACTTCTAACTCTGACCCACTGAAATTTACTTCTGTCAAACTGTCTAATAAAATCTTATTAATTTTCCCTTTTCAACCTTGAACATGTGTTGGAATACCTTTTTCTTCTTGTTACAAGTTTAACAACGATTTTCATAAAAAATATTAAAGGAAAGTGGAGCCATTTCCACATATAAACTATCAAAAGAATGCTTTTACAAAGACATTCAAGAAGGATTATTCCTTTCTCTTAATTCTATTTTACAAAGTTCATTTAAAAAAAAAAAAACTTACTGGTTTTCATCATAATCTAACTCAATATAACATGTCACTCAATCTATATGCTTTTGGCTACTATCACTGGAATTCTCTAGAAAATAACCCATCTTTAAGAAATAGTCACTAATGTGCTTTTAGAAAGCTAAACAAATAAAAATGCTTCATTATCAAATATGAGCAAAAATCAGGAAAGATCAAGTTATCAAGGAAAAGACACAAAAATAAATGCTGAGCTGAAACAAGACTATGCTTAAGTTAATTACTAGCGAATGAAATTTTTCATTATTTAGTATCTTAAGTACTAAATGTTAGCTTCTGCCAGTAATATATTGCTGACATAATCATCAACACAAAAATAGCCAGTAGGACTTCTGAAAACACACAAATCAACAGTCATTAATGTGTCTCAAATAGCATACAAACACATACACATCATTTTTTCTCTTTCTCACCTCCCAAATAAATCAGTCACACAACGTAATATTTTTAAATTGTCACAGGCACACTCAAGTACCTTTTTTAGTTTTAAATTATTAAGGACATAGAGATAATTTTAGTAAGCATTAATCTTAGGCACTCAACAACGGTGATCCTAATTAAGATCAAAATAATAAAGAAGTCACAGATAAAAGCTACATGAAGGTGTTTCCAAAAAAGCTAATTAAGTTCTAAGTAAAATTAAACTTATGTAACTGTATTTTAAGCAGGTTAACTACTTTCCCTCAGATACTTTTTTTTTTAGCTGGGATATTATTGCTTAGACTCTTGCAATTTCTGATCTACAAAAGGACAGTTTCAGGGACAAACTGGTTTGTTTGTTTTTTTAATACTTATTACATTTCTGTTATTAAATTTTTACTTACCTGGAAGGAAGTAGCACTAGAAAAGTTCTACTGAAGTCTTTCCTAAAATTCTCTCATGTCTTCCTCAGGAACATTGCTATTTTAAATGTTGCAATGGGGAAAACAGTATTTGGGAACCCAGGGGGGAAGTGAGAAAGGAATAGTGAAGTGTAATACAATGAAAAATTCATTGTATTCCTATGGGAAGTACTGGGAATTTAACAGTTAATCAAGCCACAATTAACCATTTTCTTTTTTCTAATGCAGACACACTTCTTAGTTTACCTAAGGCACAGTAAAGAGTACATCTTCCTTTTAAACATCTTTTCAACTAGTGCTCAAAATCCTTAGACCAACCCTGAAACAGCAGAACCAAAATCTTTATATTAATACATTTTATTCTCAATATTTTCAAAGATGTATTTGCCTTTAAATCATTTCTAAAATTATTAAATTAAGCAAGGATCAGTACCAATAGTATCTATAGGTAGTTTTATATGACAAATGCTCACTGACATTGATTTTTTATTTACTTTCATTCTAATCAAATCCAAATTATTCCTAATTTCTTAGAGATTCTATTTAACACCTTCCAGGTGGTTCTATATTCTTAAGCAATCAGCTGTTCCCAGAAAAACTGAATAATAAGGAAACATACCTAAGAGAGGAGCTTGGGAGATTTTTTTGGTTGGGTATGTGTGTGTCTGGGCGTGTAGGCCTGGGGAGAGTGGTAGAAATACTAATTTGCAATACAGAAAAAACAATGCCATTCACATGGTTCTAACAAAAGTGTCTGACCACCCCCACCCCCACCCTCAAAAAGCCCTTAAATAAATCGGGAGATTAAAAGAAAACAAGGTAATTCCCCAGAGTATCACCCCATAAATACAATAAAGAACAGCAGAGGAAGTGGCAAAGTTTAAAATAATGCCTTTGTCATTAAGACTAGTATGCTGTCACAAGCCACAATCCTTTTGTTTTGGTAAGTTGATAATTTTCAATAGGAAAATACAAATGAACATGTGTAGAAGTTCCAAAGTGGATTCATCACCTTTGAATTTGGCATCAAATAATTTTTCAGATATCAAATCTTCATATTAAAATTTTTCCATTATTTTAAACTTCACTTGAATCTATAAAAAGCTGTCTGATTTGTACTATGAGTGCAGTTTAATCTTCTGTAAGATGCTATCAAATTAAACTCAGCAGTTTTAATGAAAAGGGAGTCATTACCCAAAAAATGTCATTAAGTTTTGACAATCAAAAAGGCAAATAATTTCAAACATAGATTAGTTCCACAGGCAAATTTATACAATTATTTAATACTCTCTATGTATAACCATTTTTGTAAGTAAAAAGATTAATTTTATGTCACAGGATGATTAGAAGTACTTATCTTTCCAGTTAAGTAAGTTTTCAACTGTGAAAAACTAAAAATTAATTTAAACTAAGTTTTTTGTTTCCTTAGATTATCAGGCTGCTCTTGAAATGACATTGATTCATTACATTAACTTATAACCCTTAAAAAAAAAAAACTGAACTCATGAGTATACTTAATGGTACTAATACGCACAAATCAAGTCTTTCAAATCAAACTCTTTCTATCCCCAATATCTTGTTTTTAATTAAAAAGATAAGTGCTACCTTTTTATGTAGCTGAGCACTCAAAAACATATTTAGAAGAGTAAGTTTAATTCTAGCCTATTTATTTTTAAAAACACAAAAAAGTGAAACCTACAAACATTTTATACCCCTCAAAGATAGATTAAAAATTACTTACCCCATACACCTGCAGCTAAAGATTTATTCTGATTTGGTTCTCTCTCATATTCAGGATTTAAAGACGGCTGAAAGAAATTGGAATAAAAAGAATAAAACAAATGTTCACACTGCCCACATATTTTAAAAATAAAACTTTTAGGGGCGCCTGGGTAGCTCAGTTGGTTGAGCATCTGACTCAGTTTCGGCTTTTGGTTAAACATGTCCCTTGGGCTCCCAGGTCATGATCCCAGGATCCTGGGATCCAGCCCTATGTCAGGCTCCCTGCCCATGTGCGCGCTCTGTCAAATAAATAAATAAAATCTTAAAAAAAAAATAAGTAAACCTTTTTAAAAGTAATCTCAAAACCATAATGAAGGGGCACCTGGGCAGCTCAGTTGGTTGAGCATCCGACTCAGTTTCGGCTTAGGTCATGATCTCATGGGTCCTGGGAAAGAGCCCCACGTGGGCCTTGGCACTCAGTGGGCAGTCTGCTTGAGATTCTCTCCCCCTCTACCAACCCCTACCACCCCCCCTTCCGATGCACACTTGGGACGCTCTCTCACATAAATTAAAAAAAAAAAAAAAAAAAGAAGCATACTGGGGCGCCTGGGTGGCTCAGTCAGTTTAGCATCTGCCTTCAGCTCAGGTCAGGATCCCAGGGTCCTGGGATAGAGCCCCATATCGGGCTCCCGGCACAGCAGGAAGCCTGCTTCTCCCTCTCCCACTCCCTCTGCTTATGTTCCCTCCCTCACTCTGTCAAATAAATCTTAAAAAAAAAAAACTATTCATAAACCTTACTTTCAGCTTATTCTGCTAACCATCCAAATAGTTACTATCTATTCTCACTTCCAGAAGGAAAACAAAGAAATAATCTTTAAATATTATTATCCTCAGGGTACCTGGGTGGCTCAGTTGGTTAAACATCTGCCTTCAGCTTGGGTCATGATCCCAGGGTCCTGAGATCGAGCCCCACATCGGGCTCCCTGCTCAGCGCTCCCAACCTTAGTTAGGCCTTCACACTAATTCTTCCCCTCTTCCTTCCAGTTTTAACAAAGATCACGCCTTACCAAGTAGGTCCCAGGTTAAATGTCACTTCCCTAGAGAAACCTCTCCTGACCTCCCAAAGTAGCCACTCAGTCACTTCTTGTCTAAATTCTCTGCAAAATACTAATTACTTTTTCATGTCATGAATGCATCTAATAGAATAGAAACTCAGTGAGAGTAAGCACCTTGGTATCTTATTCCACGTATCGACAGCTAAACTCATACAGCCACTCAAAAAGATACGGAATGAAAAATGAGCATATACAGAAAGATAAATTACCAGGGATGAATCACAAAAAATACTAAATAAGATTGTACACTAGATCAATTTTTTATGCAAATGGAGAAGCACAGTGTTTAGACAGCCACACAGTGAGATTTAAGAATAAGGAAAAATTAAGAAAATTCTTTCTGATAAGTTCATACTTTTTTTTTTCCTTTTAAAGATTTTATTTATTTATTTGACAGAGAGAGACACAGCGAGAGAGGGAACACAAGCAGGCGGAGTGGGAGAGGGAGAAGCAGGCTTCCCGCTGAGCAGGGAGCCCGATGCAGGGCTCGATCCCAGGACCCTGGGATCATGACCTGAGCTGAAGGCAGACACTTAACGACTGAGCCACCCAAGGTGCCCCATGTTTTCTTTTTAAGATTTTATTTATTTATTTGAGAGAGAGAGAGCACGAACCAGGAGAGGGGCAGAGAAACAGGCTCCCCACTGAGCAGGGAATCCAGCGTGGGACTCAATCCCAGGACTCTGGGATCATGGACCTGAGCCGAAGGCAGACGCTTGACTAAGCCACTCAGGCACCCAGTTCATACTTGTTTTTAAGAGTGCAGTTAACATTTCTTGTTTTATTTATTTTTTTAAGATTTTATTTTTTTGAGAGAGCGCGCGCGCACGAGCAGAGGGAGGGGCAGAGGGACAGTGAGAGGGAGAAGCAGAATCCCCGCTGAGCAGGGAGCCCAACGCAGGGCTCAATCCCAGGACCCTGGGACCATGACCCGAGCTGAAGGCAGACGCTCAACCAACTGAGCCACCCAGGCGCCCCAAGAGTGGAGTTAACATTTCTAATTATATCTAACCCAGGCTAACACTTAGTTTGCCTTCCCTGACCACTAAGAAACTAAGAAACTTTTTTTTTTTTTTTAAAGATTTTATTTAGGGGCGCCTGGGTGGCTCAGTCGGTTAAGCGACTGCCTTCGGCTCAGGTCATGGTCCCAGGGTCCTGGGATCTAGCCCCGCATCGGGCTCCCTGCTCCGCGGGAAGCCTGCTTCTCCCTCTCCCACTCCCCCTGCTTGTGTTCCCTCTCTTGCTGTGTCTCTCTCTGTCAAATAAATAAAATCTTTTAAAAAAATAAAAAAAATAAAAAAAAATAAAGATTTTATTTATTTGACAGAGAGACACAGCAAGAGAGGAACACAAGCAGGGGGAGTGGGAGAGGGAGAGGGAGAAGCAGGCTTCCCATAGAGCAGGGAGCCCGATGCAGGGCTCGATCCCAGGACCCTGGGATCATGACCTGAGCCGAAGGCAGACGCTTAACCATCTGAGCCACCCAGGCGCCCCTAAACTTTTGAATAAAGTACTTGAAAGACAGGAGAATTATCCTGGAATTAGCTTAAGAGTAATATATGAATAATCAAATGTTATTTAGAAGACACAGTCTAAACAAGACATACTGGTAAAATATTCTTTCCAAAAGCTTAAAAGCTTTTTAGAGATGAAAGTTTTTAAAAGATTGTATCATGGGTGCCTGGGTGGCTCAGTCGGTTAAGTGTCTGCCTTTGGCTCAAGTCATGTTGCCAGGGTCCTGGGATCAAGCCCCACTTCAGGCTCCCTGCTCAGCGGGAGCCTGCTTCTCCCTCTCCTTCCTGCTTGTGATCTCTCTTGCTATCTCGGTCACTATCTCTCTCAAATAAATAAAAGATCATATCGTAAGACACAGGAGTAAGTAGGAGGAGGGAGGGGAATTGGGAAGGGAGAATTATATAAACAAAGAGCCTCACAAAAGGAAGGATTAAAAATAATTGAACCTGATGGGGGGGTGGGCTAGGGGGCTCAGTCAGTTGAGTATCTGACTCTTGATTTCAGCTCAGGTAATTTATCCCAGGGTCATGAGATCGAGCCCTGTGTCAGGCTCCATAGTCGGCAGGGAATCCTCTTGAGATTCTTTCCCCCTCTTCCTCTGCCCTTCCCCCTGCTCCCACTCACACTTGCACGCACCCACTCTCTCTCTAAAATAAATATATAAAAAATAAAAATCTAAAAATAAAAAAATAATTGAACCTGTCTGGTGTGATTTCTATAGAAAATGAATCATACTGGTAAAATCTCATGAGAAAGCCTTGACATTAAAATGGCACTTGCGGAAACCTCGTTTGTATTTAAACTACAAGAAACTTACAAAATCCTCAGCCTCAAACTGTTTGCGTTCTCTCTTGTCTTCTTTCCTCCCCGTTTCATTGTCAGGTATGCTGTTTTCATGTAGTCCTTGGCTTTTTCCAGAATGGAAAATACTGCTACGAGAACGGGAACTTCCACCATGGTATCCCCCTCGATGATTTATGTTTTCAGTACCATTTCTTCCATGCATCCGCCATCCATTTTTTTCTTTCCTTCCAAAATTACCTTTATTTGATAATGGTAAAGTATTATAAACTCAAAGATGGTTATGCTTAAATGCTAATCACTGTCAACATTCTTAAAAGCATGAAGAAAATTATCCTTAAGCTTTTATTTCTTAGCAAATTTTACCTCCATTAGGACGTCCAATACCAGAATCAAAGCCATCTGAGGAGTTGTGTCGTCGACGATTCACATCATAACGATTTTCTGTCCATGAAAAGTTTTCAGAATGCTTCTCAAAATTTATTGACGACTGAAACAAAATAAGCCCATAGGTAAACATACATATAAAACCTGGCTTAACTTATTTCCAAGATTCTAAATGGTTAAGAACATTCTGTAGTTACTTTCAGTGTATTTAATAACTGGTAACTTAGTAAGATAGATTCCGCTGTTGGTCTATTTTGTCTAATAGAAATCATTCTGAAATAGCTTAACGACATCTACTTACCCAAAAACTTTAAAAGTAAAATGCCACCATAAGGGAAACAAGGCAAAACATAGTGTACTTCCTCTTACATGACAAAATGTAAAACTCCGTATCATACATTACTTGATTTAAAATAGCTCAAGGTTTTCTTTAGTATCAGAAAAGTTATGGCAAATGAAGCTAAAATTCTAAGTTCTTCAGATTTATTTCCGAATTCTTCCCCAAAACAAATGTTTTTTAAAAATTATCTAAATAATATATAGAGAGGCACCTAGCTGGCTCACTCAGTGGAGCATGCGACTCTTGATCTCAGTGTTTTGAGCTCAAGCCCCACGTTGGGTGGGGGGATTACTTATGAATAAAATCTTAAAAAAAAAAAATGTACAAGAACTATTTTTAGGGGCGCCTGGGTGGCTTGGTCGGTTAAGTGTCTGCCTCCGGCTCAGGTCATGATCTCAGGGTCCTGGGATCAAGCTCCCTGCTCAGCAGGGTGTCTGCTTCTCCCTCTGCCTCTCCCCAGGCCCCCTGCTCGTGCTCACTCACTCCCTCTCAATAAATAAAATCTTTATTTTTTTTTTTTAAGATTTTATGTATGTATTTGTCAAAGAGAGAGACAGTGTGTATGTGTGTGTGTGCACGCACACACCAGCTGCGGGAATAGCAGGCAGAGGGAGAGGGAGAGGGAGAAGCAGGCTCCCTGATGAGCAGGGAGCCCGACCACGCGGGGCTTGATCCCAGGACCCCGGAATCATGACCTGAGCCAAAGGCAGACGCTTAACCAACTGAGCCACCCAAGTGCCCCTAAATAAAATCTTTAAAAAAAAAAAACAAACAAAAAAACCAAAAACTATTTTTAAAAATTAGGAATCTATAGGGACGCCTGGGTGGCTCAGTCGGTTAACCATCTGCCTTCGGCTCAGGTCATGATCCCGGGGTCCTGGGATCGAGTCCCATGTTGGGGTCCCTGCTCGGCGAGAAGCCTGCTTCTCCCTCTGCTTGTGCTCTCTCTCTCTCTGACAAATAAATAAAATCTTAAAAAAAAATAAAAAAATAAAAATAAATAAAAATTAGGAATCTATAAAAATCATGAAAGTCACAACTGTTTATAAACGTTGCTGTTCTTTCCCAGTATTAACCCATTAATCTCATAAGATCATAATCAAAACTTCAAACCTTTTCTTAAAATGCCCTGACCATTTCTCTGGGCTGGACTTATCTTACAACCACCTCCAGGACAAGGAGCAGAGTCTCTCAGTTGCAATGTAAACCCACTGCACATACCCATGTCATCCACTGGGCCCCTCCACATTGTCACTGTGGGACTTACTGGTGCTGCTCTCCGGAGCAGCCTCATCCTCATGCTGCTTATTGTGCCAAGATAAGTCCCCTTGATATTCTCATATCTTCAGACAGCATCCATGCAACAGTAGTAACAGGTCACCATGGTAGGCTTCCAAGCAGGGTAAAAACGCAAACCATTCACGGACTGCTAACAGTTTGGGTGGTGAGGATGTAATGCTAACAGAGCTTAAATTTTCTAGAAAAAATAAATACAAGGGTCTCTAGGCCACATTAGGGCATAAAGTGAAGACTCTCAAGATTCTGGCAGCAACTGCCATCATCCAAGCGACAGGTGGAAGTAAAGGTCCCTCAATGTTTAGCAGTCAACTGGCAAAGAGTAGAATTGAAACCAGGTGTCCAAACAGTGCTTTAGGTTTGGTAACTCTCCCAAGTAGAACGATGGGATTTTTTATTATGACAATGGGGTCCCACCTGAAAGGCAGACACTGCTGTGGCTGCTGAACCAAGACAACTCCAAAGATGAAATAGAGGTCAGCAATGAGGATACAGTTTTAGAAAGATTAAAAAGTCATTAGAAGAAAATTTGTTAAGGCTACGGCCTACTTGGAAACAAAATAAATGCAGAACCTCACTTCCTGGAGTGGAAGTGTTCTGTGCCCTCTGTACCTCCTGATCCCTCCCTTCCCTACTACATCAACCTCAGCAGCCTTTATGAGAATGTCAAGTATACTGTTATTTAAGGAAAGGGACAAACTTTTATAGCTCTGCTAGACACACATGCGCAAGTCACCATCTACCCACTCCCATGAGGAGTGAGACAGTACTAAGCATAGGGGTGGGTGAAAATACTGAGGAATGTGGGAAAAGACATGTCAGTGCGGTGCATGGGGGCAGGAAACGCCCCATCCTGTGAGTCTGCTGAAGCCAGAAGGTACACAGGAGAAGAAGCAACATCAACCCTGGGTTGAGGAAATCAGAAGAGAATCAGTAAGCCTACAAGCCACACATGCAATCCCCAAAAGAGTTATCTTCTCCTCCACCGTGTACTTTCCCACTTTCACAGATGAAGAAATCATGTAATCTCCCAAAAGCTTGGATTGTAACCCTTAAGTGCATGTACAAAACTTCTTAGTCTGTGCCACTGTAGTGAGAAAAGGTGCCCCAAAGACCCAATTTGACTGATTTTGAAGTTTGAGGAAAATTCAGCAGTAGGAAAGAAAAATTAAAGTGATCTTGCAGGTGAGGCTTTTAGAGCAATTTAATGTACTATTGTTTGTTGTGTTTTAACTTGGTACTAATTGTTACTGAAAATGCTCAAGATTCTTCCATTCAGGGAATACCACAGGATGACAGATGATTCCTGTCCCGGACCTTCCAGGTAGTCTAGCAAAAAACACTATAGGCTCCCAGAAGGAAAGAAAGAAAAAAAGAGAGATAGTTAGAAAATTTGATGGGTAGTGGAATACTCAGAGGCTATTTCCCAGTACAGCAGTGCCATGTGCCTGCCATGTACACCCCCTTTTTAAAGGGTATATGGCTCTTGCCGTATTGCTGAGCTCTTAAATGAAAGTGAACCAGGAAAGGGGGCCCATTAGGGCTCCTGATCAAATGCAAAGTATTTGAGCATGCAGCTGACCTGGCCACTGGGACATCTGTTTTGCACAAAGTGGCAACTACCCTCTGGGGTTCACCTTATTCCCCTCCCTGACACCATAACAAGCTCCTGGTTCAATAAGGCTCTCAAATCATAGTCCCCTGAATGCCTAGGTCTGGTTCACTGCTGATTCAACTCCGTTAAAAGAGGACAGTGTCCACTGGGTGGCAGCAGCCATCCACCCCAACAACTCTGGAAGACCAAGTGGCTAAGTATCATTCGGCACAATGGGCTAAAATGAAAACTACAACACTGGACTTAAGTCTTAAGGACTAGACATTTTATGTTTTTCTGCCTCTTGGACTGTTGCCAATGTCCTAATCATCTGGCAGATCACCTGAAAAACTAGAGACTAGCATATTAAAGGTAATTCTTTGGGGTTATAAACTGTGAAGCTGCTACTGCTGATGAGACAATCTGAATCACTCAGAGGCTTACAGTAAGATATGCTGGCATAAAGAACAACTAAAATCAGAATACTGCTGAAGTCTGTAGCACGCTACCTAGATCCATCATCACACCAGACATGTAATTGTCCACTACCATACTGGTCACAAAATAGACCACTTTTTCTTTCTGATGCAGAAGCCCCTTCTGCATGCTAACCTGTGAGCCTGCCAAAAGTTGGTCCATTTGTCCCACTGTGAAGGAGGCCATATTACACATTACACATCAAACCTGTGATCACTTCTTGGAGCTATCAATAGTGTTTCATCACTGTTGAAATTTTTTCAGGTTACAGTGTTACTGTTGCGATCTCACTGGCTAACTCTGGTCACACGATTGTGACCCTTGAAATTAATCCATGTCATTTTTTTGGACTATCAATATTCCAGTATTAGTGCATCTTTTGTCATGAAGGTCAACCTGCAATGGGTCAATATTCAAGTAGTATATTCAAGACATTATACACACCCTACTATCCACAGGCATCCAGTCTATCAAACAACAGAAATGGTCTCCTCAAAATTCAACTCAGAACAATCTGCAACTACATTCCTCAACTCTTCACACACTTTAATGAGACACTTTGGTTAATGAATGCAGCACACCCAAAAAGAGATCATCTCTTCCTAGCCACTTCCTAGGTAGTAATTAGGATTAAAAAAAAGAAGAGTTATGAAATTATACAGACCTACTTCTTTTTTTAAGGATTTATTATTTCTTTGACAGAGAGACACAGCGAGAGAGGGAGCAGAAGCAGGGGGAGTGGGAGAGGGAGAAGCAGGGTTCCCGCTGAGCAGGGAGCCCAATGCGGGGCTCGATCCCAGGACCCTGGGATCATGACCTGAGCCGAAGGCGGTCGCCCAATGACTGAGCCACCCAGGCGCCCCAATATACAGACTTATTTTTAAAATACCAGGATTTTGCCCTGATTATCTCTTCACTTGATGCTTCTTTCCCCTAAGAGAAACTGCAGGTCAAGCTACCTCTCAAGGTAATGGTCTGGTCAAAAAGAAACCTAATGAATTCAAACAACCTGGTTTGGCCACCTGGCTTCTCTTTTTGGTGCGACATGATCCTATATCTGAAAATAGTGACCATTTCCTTCAGTATACTTCTCACCAAGTACTCAGTACAGTGTCCAATGTGGACTAGGGTGAGCATTATAATGGGTCTCTGCAATTATGTAAAAATGTCCTTAACCCACTTACATCCAACTCTTCCAGATAAAAAATTTGGGTGCAAGTAGGGAATTTTTCTTTGAGCAACGTCAGCTATCCAAATAAGACACACCAATTTCATGGGTATAGAAAGAAAAAACCCTAGCATCTGTAGAGGGAACATCTTTGACTCCAGAAGGTGCAGGAAGGAAGAAAAATTAATGCTCTATCTCCTAGAACCAGCACCACTGCCTGAATCATACAGAAGCTGGAGAAAACACTGATCACTGCTAGATGTGTCATCCTCATATACTCTGAAATCATAAACACTCATGTGACCATAAACAGTCCCTAACTATTCTCCTGTGCTTGATGTCAAGAGCAGTTCCTGAATGTGAATGTGTAAAAACACTTAAACCAGCACAACCTGGGGGTGCCTGGGTGGCTCAGTCGGTGAAGCGTCTGCCTTCGGTTCAGGTTATGATCCCAGGGTCCTGGGATCAAGCCCGCATCAGCCTCCATGCTCAGTGGAGAGCCTGCGTCTCCCTCTCTCTCTGCCTCTGCCTGCCACTCCCCCTGCTTGTACTCTCTGGCAATTAAATAAACAAAAATCTTAAAAAAGCAGCAACAAACAACAACCACCACCAAAAAAAAAAAAACAAACCCAACTGACTGATAAAAATTCATGATTCTCCGAACACCTGAATGGTCTCAGGTTATGCCATATATGGCAAATGATGCTGCAAGTAATGGTGACAGTGTCCATGATTCTTAACCAAACTAATGTAATATTAATCCAAATCATGTTTAACAACAAATCCTTAACTAAAGTGATCTGTGCCCCTTCAGGTGGAATGTCTTTATGTGAGGGAAAATAAGCCACAGGCTAGCTTCAATGAAGGATAAGAGTTGTTTTCTGGCCCATCTATTGTCCTTATAATAGTAGGTTAAGGACACCAAAAATCAGGTCAGTTTAAACTCTCCTGAGTGGATTTCAATGGGTAACAGAGAAGCCTCAGACCACATACTGGCTGGCTGGGGGGAAAAAAAAAAAAAATCACCTACCTGTCCTCTCTAGGATTTGCTCACAACCAGCTAGATCCTGGTCTTACCCTGCTGTTCAGGATGTTAACAGAAGCCTTATTTAAATGCTGTATAAAACAATTAAATGGATTTGGTTTTAGCCTTGCTTAGAATAATCAAAGTGGCTGACAGAGTGGCATAATCATATGAAAATTCAAGTTTGGCCAAGAACATGTAGAGCTGATGGGTTGATTGTTGGGACAGGAAACCCATCAGGGGCCCTGAGCACTTCCTTTCATTCTTCTTCTATGCCAAGAATGCAAGAATGCAAGGCCTTCACTGCTCTTTGTATGGCCCATTTCTCAAGTTTATGTCTGCAGTGAGCATCATTTGAGAGATGACAGGTAGCATCCTTCTCTGGGACAAAAAGCTTATTATAAATGCAGTAGACTCCCCCACTCAGCACCAAGGGTAGCATCCACCTGGACCCATCCATGTCAACTACCAAAGGTTTTAGGGGGCATGAACAACCAGTGCCGACATCATGCTTATTCTGCTTGTCATTCTACTAATAAAGTTCTTGGCCCTTGATCCAGGAGTCTCATGTCTCCTGCCAGCATCTATGTGAGCTTGCTAGCAGGATAAAACCCAGACCCTTCACAGATTGACATATACACAATAACATAAGAATAAGAAATACAAGTAATAAGGCTAAAAAGGTAGATAGGAAACTTATTATTTGTGAATGTATGATTGCCCATATTTAAAAAAAACAAAATATAACAAAGAGTAACAACTACAGCTGCTAGATACAACACTAACACAAGATGTAATATATCTGTAGCAAAGACTTAACAATAAAGGTTTTTATTCTTTTTTTTAAGTAAACTCTATGCCCAATGTGGGCCTGAACTCACAACCCAAGATTTAGAGTTCCATGCTCTACCAACTGAGCCAGCCACACACCCCAATAATAAAGCTTTTTAAAATATCATTTAGGGGGCGCCTGGGTGGCTCAGATTGTTAGGCGTCTGCCTTCGGCTCAGGTCATAATCCCGGGGCCCTGGGATCGAGTCCCGCATTGGGCTCCCTGCTCAGCGAGGACCCTGCTTCTCCCTCTGCCTCTCTCTCTGTCTCTTATGAATAAATAAATAAAATCTTTAAAAAGTAAAATAAAATAAAAAATAAAATATCATTTAGGGGCACCTGGTGGAGCTTAAGCCCCATGCAGGACATAGAGTTTACTTAATAAAAAATAAATTAAATAAATATAATTTAAAATAGCCAACAAGTACTACAAAGTACTTGAACACACCCAATGAAATATATATGCAAGACTGAAAAACACTGTAACTTTAAAAATGTTAAAAATGACATGTGCATACATATATGTAATACATATACATACACATGTACAGATGTATGTTGTCCTAAACTAGTATGAAAAGAAAAGGAACCCAAAAGAAGTAACGAAGAATGCTAAGAGGTGTTTCACAGAAATGTAACTCCACGTCCAAGAAAGACTGAAAATGCAGTTTATGACAAAGAATGGCAAAAAACTGTGATAATCTAACAAAGTCTGACAAGCATTTAAAGTAAAGAGAATAGCTATGCTCAGTACACCATGCAGAAGAGGAATTTGGCAATATCTAACCAAGTCCCAGCAATTTTTTTCTAAATCTACACTGAAGCCTTCTATTCAAACTGTGGTGGTCTACAAACAAGCAGAATCAACATCACTTTGAAGACTGTTATAATTCAGGCCCCGTCGAAGAACTACTGAAATGAGAATCTGCATTTTAACAAAATACCCAGGTTATTTATTTTTAAGATTTTATTTATTTATTCATGAGAGACAGAGAGAGAGAGAGAGAGAGAGAGAGAAAGGCAGAGGGAGAAGCAGGCTCCCCACCTTGGAGCAGGGAGCCCGATGCGGAACTCGATCCCAAGACCCTGGGATCAGGACCTGAGCTGAAGGCAGACGCTTAACCAACTGAGCCACCCAGGAGCCCCCCAGGTTATTTTCTTACCCATTCAAGTGTGAGGAGCAGTGGCCTAAAATTTCTTATCCATGTGTACAAGGAGATACCATAAAAATATTCAATGCAGTATTTCTCTAGAGTAGCCAAAAGTTATGTTATGAACAATCTAAACTTAAATGGACAAATAAAATGTAGTATAGATAAACAAAACAGGATACCACACAGTTTTAAGATGGTTACACTAAATTTGTGGATATCCAACATGGGGGGAGAAAATCTCAAAGATACAATGAATGTAAAAGTAAGATGCAGACATATACATGAAAATCACTGATAAGATTTTTTAAACATACATAACAATACCATTTGACATTCACATACGTAGTTATAGGAACATATGCTGAGAATACCTCTGGGGAAAAATGAAGAGAAAGGACGTGAAGAAATAGAGGACAGTGGACCTCAATTGCATACATAATGCTTTACTTCCAAAAGCAATAAAAGCTAATCTAGAAGAATGTTAAGATAGGACTATCTTGATGTTTAATAAATACTCATTTAATTATTATCTATCATTCTCTGTATGTTTCATTAAAACCTTCAATGAGGTTTTTTAAAGAATTATCAAAACATGTAAAGAACTGCTGAATCACTACATTGTACACCTGAAACTAATATAACACTGTATGTTCACTATACTGGAATAAAAATTAAAAACTTAAAAAAGAAAGAATTACCAAAACAAATAAGCAAATTACAAATTACTAAAGCAAATATATCTGCAATGGCAAACAAATTCCCCAATGTAAGGGTGCCTGGATGGCTCAGTCGTTAAGCGTCTGCCTTCGGCTCAGGTCATGATCCCAGGGTTCTGGGATCGAGCCCGGCATCTGGCTCCCTGCTCAGCGAGAAGCCTGCTTCTCCCTCTCCCACTCCCCCTGCTTCTGTTCCCTCTCTCGCTGTCTCTCTCTCTCTGTCAAATAAAAATCTTAAAAAAAAAAATTCCTCAAGTGAAAAGAGCTATTACAAAATCACTAAGAAACATTACATGAACAAGCAGTTCTTAAGAAACCCTAACACCAAAATATACTCAACCATAATTTAAAAATGCAAAATAATGAACTACCATTTTTCATCTAATTGCAGATTAAAAAATGTGAAAACATCCAGTGTTGCCAAAACTGAGAACACTAGCCCCCTCATAAAATTCTGATGGGATTATAAATAAGTATAACCTTTTTTTTTTTTAAAGTAGGCTCCACACCCAGCATGTAGCCCAACACAAAGCTTGAACTCAGGACCCTGAGATCACAACCTGAACTGAAATCAAGAGTAGGACACTTAACCGACTAAACCACCCCAATACAACCTTTTTGAAAGCTATTAGACATTACCTACCAAAATGTACAAACCCTCTGATCCACTGATTCTACTAAGAATTTACCCTACAAATGTATTCAAGAGATGCCTAGACAATCCTGCAGCTCAGTCCATTAACTGGTAAACTAAATAATAACATGTAGATCCACTCAATAAAAGATTTCATAGACACTGAAAAGTTAGATCCGTAAGCAGTGATGATAGATATTGGAGATGCCATCTCTAAAGTGAAAAAAATTTCTTTTATCCAAACCAGGATAAAAATACATTCTGGTGTCTGCATAAAAGCATCCTAATATTCACTTCTGAAAATTAGTCTACTACCTAACAGTTGAGAAAAGAAATTTATTAACTTGATAAACATTAAAGTCAGGCACACATGGATTCGTATCCTAGCTCCAGCACTTTGGGGCACATTACTTACCTCTCTCAACCTCAGTTCCCTCCTTTGTATATGGGAGAAAGAAAACAGAGAATTTACCTCTTATGTTTTTTGTTGGTATTCACATGAACTGTTTTATACAATCATTGGTACGTAATGACTCAAAAAAACAGATACTACCATGAGCAAGAAAGAGACCCTCCCTATCCCTTTACCGTCTTTATCCCTTTACATACTTAAAACCTTTTTCTGGTTTCCTTTAGAAAGTAACTTAGCAATTTTTTCTTGGATGCCCGCAGTATGACTCACCAGTTAACAAAATAAGAAGTTTCATTGAACTCCACTACCAGTCTGACTGAATTTTCTGATCTTCTCTAGCCTCAACTTTAAATACACATTTTCAACGCAAGCCAACAGTTTACGCACAATTCAAAGAAATTTTGGTAAAATATTAATGACTATTTTTTAGATGCTGCCGTGAAAGAATCCATAATGCACTAATGCTACACTCTAGCCAGAGAAGTAATTACAGAATATTGAATATGAATATGAATTTACTGTAGTGGAATGTCATCAAACAGGTCTGTATTATTTTGTACTTAAAAAGAATAAAAATTCCTGTATTTTCTATTTTGTACCACATATTTGCTCTTTCAGTATCACATCCCTGTCATCAACCACCTTCTCCCCACCTTTTTTAAGTAGGCTCCACACAACCAACGTGGGGCTTAAGTTCACCACCCCGAGACCAAGAGTTACACGCTTTTCCAAATAAGCCAGGCAGGTGCCCCAGGAATCTTCCTTCTTCTAACAATACTATGAAAGGATACCTCAACCTGATTACAGGGATCGATTTATCACCCTTCCTACGGTAAGATGACCAAAAGAAGCATCTAAAACAAAGAGGTATCTAAACTTTTCCAGTATCTACAACCATTTCAGTTCAGTATTGCTTCAGTAATAAAAATGTTATTACCCAAAATGTAACTCAGGATCTATTAAAGGATGATAGTATCAGTAGAAATTTACATTTTCTAATAAAGAAAACAGAAGACCACAAGAGAAAACATTAGTGCACCACAGATGTATGACTATTATTTTAGTTATACTATGTGTATACAAAACATTATGTAAAATTTACTTTTTATTGGGTCCCAATCAACAGCTCAAATGTCAATGCCCTATGACACATATAATCAACCACATGCAGTTTAAAATTTCACCACATGATGGGGCTAAAATTCTACACACCTCAGAAAACTACTAAAGTCCACTTCTAAAAATATCTTTTTATTTCAAGTCCTCATGCCTTTGAACAATAAATAAAGACTTCCATTACACTGAAACAGAGAACCCCACAGTAAATTAGTCTGTTCCATTTATTCAGGGTAAGATTAAAAGGGCTCTGGCAGAAAATAAGAGGTTAATTATAAATGAGAACCCATGAATAGTGATTTGGAGACATGAAAGGATAAGCTGGAAGGTGTAAGAAGTCACTACTAAAAGCTCTATATTTGTCAAAACCACACTGGGTAAGGTCTAAAGAAATAATTTCAAGTACTGCTAGTTAAGAGTTCAAATAAATACCATTTTCTGTGGATAAATTAGAATAGGTTAGAATAATTGAGATTTAGAGGTGGCAATCCCAATTCTCAAAATCATCATTCATGAAGACCTATATCCAGATTAAGGGTCAGGTTCTGGAAACTGGAAAGCAGTAAGGATTTCACCACATAAACCAACAGTTAATCTTAATCAACCAACAGCTACTCCTAATCAACCTCAGATTAACATCTGAATGAAGACAAAAATTATTCTCAATCTTATTGTTTTGTAACTAACTTCCCAGGTGCTAATTTTTTATCAATTCCCTTGAAAATGAAAACAAGTGAGAAAGTAAACAAATAGAAAAAAGAAATAAAGGTGGGTGGCAAGAAACTCTACATAGTCAAGCTCTGAAGTAGGCCTGAAAAAAAATAAGCCTGCAAGAGGGCAACATTAGAGCAGCTGGGTTTACAAGGAAGGGGGGAGGGGAGTAAACTACACAGACCTACACCTAAGAGGAAAGGGGGCAATCAGAGAATCTCTAAGAAGTGTTCTCAGCAGCTTAATCCATATAAATCTCCATTTCCTAACAATTTCAAATCCATGAAATGAGATATTTAATCATTTGACAGCATTCCAAAATGAGGCCTATGTAAAGAGTACAGAATAGGAAATGCATCCTGGATTCTAGTCTAGGCTCACAGTATTTCTATGAAAAACAGGCAAGTCAATTAACCTTGCAGAGAATCCATCTGTACAAAATTACAGGCCAAAATTTGGGTCAATCTATTATGATCTGACAAGTCCTTACTGGGGAAGGACTTCCAAATTATAAAAATTGTTCCCGTAAGAGTTTGTTTTTTTAAGAACTGCCTGTACCCCAAAAGTTCCTAGATGAACGCCTTAGCATGATAGAGCATGATTAACAGGCAAACAGATGATTGAAACTCTCCCCCTTGATTCCTTTGCACTATGGAAAAAACAAAGTCAAAGACAGCTATTAAGCCAGTTAGACTGGTTCTAACCAATTCCAAGGTCTCTCTTACGAAGTCTTTAAGTGGAAGACAACTGCAATGCCTAGCAAGTCTTATACAAACTACTGTTGTGATTTTTAAGTAAAATGAACATTTCTTAAGATCACTGAGGCCTAATATGTAACAATGTTGCAAAGTTTTCATCACTCCTGAAATTTTAGTGATGTGCCATTCAAAGTCTTATTTGTCTAAAAAAGAAATCTTCTGGGTATAAGCAAAGACCTCAAAAGCCTCAGATTTTTCTTTTAAAGTATTACCTACAGAACAGTAAGTAAAGCAAGTTATTATCTAAGGAATAGTACAGATAAAGGTAAGACACAATGTATCTAATGGGTTTGAGTTAAAATGTGTGGACCTCTGATTAGTACAAAAGACAACTGAAGTAAATGGTACAGTATGGTGATGGAAAACTGACTTTTTAAATAATAAAAACTAACAGATTCCGTATGAAATAACTTAGATAGTAATACAAGAACATTTTTTCCACAAAAATATTAAGGCTTCACGTTTCAACTACATTTGCGTACAAGAAGAAATGAGAAGCAGACACAAAGAAAGAAATGCAAAGAGTACCTTTGTTGATGATGGTGGAGTAGGAAAATTAAGCCAGGCTGGAGCAAAGTCATGCTGCGCCATTTAGGTCCAGTCTCTCCAACTCAGTGAAACAAGGCTTCAACACCTCATGGCAAGTCCCTGTCATATAAAAATGGAAGGAAATTAGACCTGGAGCTCCTTGCCAAAATTATCTTCTTATGCTCTCTCTCTTCTAAGTGACAATGATTTTACTACTCTAAGATTCCAATTATAATGAAATTCTAAAATAGGCAAAAATATAACAGAAACTAGATCACTGGAGTGGATGGGGGGAGAGGGCTTGTGGGGTAGGGGTATGACTGCAAAGGGAAGGTTATTCTTGAGGTAATGGGGGTTTTATCCTGATTGTGGTTATACAAATGTACAAATCTGTCAAAAATCAAACTGAATACTTAATATTGACCAATTTCACTATAAATAATCTCAGGAAACCTTATTTTTTTTTTTTAAATTACAATGGTCTAATCCCACACATCAAGTGTCTCTAAATGTGACAAACTAGGATGCACATTACACCATCTATAATGTATTCTCACCCCCACCCCAGATGGAATCTGAAATCTGACCTAACTTTCACAAAGTTCAACACAGAGAAACAAATTAAAGGAAATCTGAGGGAAATAATCCAGCAAATCCAGATCACAGGATACTCGACAGGTGAAATGACCGGTTTTTCCCCCCAACAAATAAATGGCTTTCAACATGCAGATCAAACACATGTGGGCCTTACACAGATCCTTACTCAAACCAACCAACCTTTAAAAAAATGAAAATTAGGAAACAATCAAAAATTTAAACATGAACGGAACACTAAATGACATTAAGAAATTATTACTCATTTTAGATGTGACAATGTAGTGTGATGGTGGTAAATAAAAGACTGAAGTCTTTACAATTACACTGACATATCTGGAATCTGTTTTAAAAACCAGATAATGCTATGGAGCACTGGGTGTTACGCACAAACAATGAATCATGGAACACTACATCAAAAACTAATAATGTAATGTATGGTGATTAACAGAACAATAAAAATTTTTAAAAAAATAAAAACCTGATAGTGCTAAATGGGGATAACTGAAAAAAGGTTGCACGTATGTTTATAAATGATAGTACAAGGAGGTGTGTAAATACTCTTTTCTCTAGTTATATATATGTTTGAAAATATTCACAATGAAAAGGTTTGTTGTTTGTTTTTTAATTACAATCATCACAATAAGTACCAAATATTTTAGACACTAGTGCTTTTCTGCATTCTGCATTTAACTTTTTGGGAGCCTCTATCGACTGCATCAATAAAAGTTTCAAGTTGCCAGCCCAATCTAAACAGCAAATTCAGTTTTTGTTTTTTTTTTTAAATAAGGCAGAAGCCAACTGGGCAACTGTACTCATTTCAATACAAAGCTTAAGACTATCATATCACTCAATGAAGGAATCAAATTTTCTGTGCATCACAATGTCTGAGTTTACTAATAACAAATGTTTTATATTTACAACTGCATAATCTCAAAACTGAAATTTTAAAAAACAAAATCAATACCATTGTTAATCTTCCCTTTTCGAAATTCTTTCAAATATTGTTTCTATGACAGAATCCTTTAACGTCATACCAACTTGCTAAAATACTTTAAGAAAAATTCTCAAGTATTATAAAATATTCTATTTTTACTATCTCAAACCGTAGAGATCTATTTAACAAAAGGTTAAAAGTAGGGACGTCTGGGTGGCTCAGTCCGTGAAGCGGCCACCTTCAGCTCAGGTCACGATCCCAGAGTCCTGGGATCAAGTCCCGCATGGGGCTCCTTGCTCGGCGAGGAACCTGCTTCTCCCTCTGCCTGTGCTGTCTCTGATATATAAATAAATCAAATCTTTTTGAAGAAAAAAAAAAAGTTAAGAGTGGCCAGACACAAGAAATGGATACAAATGGTAACTCACCAGGGTAATGAAAATGTACAAATGGTAACTCACCAGAGTAATGAAAATGTTTAAATGGTATAAAGCTTATATGAGCCATGAGCTGACGGCTGAAAAACCTTGATACAATCTGAGTACCCTGAGACAACCAATGCCAGTAATACATTTGTGAAACAAATATAAGAGTGCACCTAATCAAAATAAACTACATAAAAATTCAGGCACTCTAAGCTCTAATTCTATTACCATCTTATACTACATTTTGAAGTCTTCAGAAATTAAAATGCAAACTAAAGTGTTTCTGGATGAGTAAAGGATTTCCATTATCTATTCTTACATGAAGCTACATACTAAGCTGCTTTGTGATGTATATAATAGGATGTTACTTTTCCAGTAAGCTTTTGTTGAAAAGCCCTAAAATTACAATTTCAATAACTAAATGGGAATGAAAACCCGTTGTGTGTACAAAAAAAAAAAAGAAATTGCAGACAATCTGAAATAAATAAAGCTTATCATTTTAAATAGTCAAGTGATAAGTTATATACTAAAAACAATCCCTAGGACACAAACCAATAATATTACCTATTCATTTTTTGCAATGTCTTTAGAATTTTTAATTTAAATTTAGTTTTAAAAAATAAAGTATGAATAGCTAATGGCAAAAGTTTTCACATTCTGAAAAAAGGTAAAGAACACTATTAGCTAATATTAAGGCATTTACACAAGTGAGAAGGAATCATGATAGGGCACCCCAAAATATGCTACTTTAACATAAGAATAGTTTTGAGCTGAAGGCATTTTAATTCTTGCAATACCTTATCTTTCTAAAAGCAGAGCCTCCAAAAAGAATTTATCAGTCCCCTCCCCTGGAGCAACTCTTCCCTACAGACACACACACAAAATCAGCACCACACCCAGACATTGCCACAAACTATCATTTCTCCTATCTATTCTCCTAAGGGCCCATTTACCTATCTTTCCAAAAAGTTATGTTTTTCCATGAAGTGCCCTTCCCCCGCTCACCATGGAATTAGGTAAAGAGTTGGCAAATTCTAACCACCCCTGAGTTACTCGAGGTAGGAGCACACTCTAATAAACATCTATTTGTTTTCTCTTGTTAATCTTTCTTTTGTCAGTCTAATTTACAGGGCCCCAAGCCAGGGAACCTAGAAGGACAGAAGAAAGAAATTTTACCCCCTTACCTGTATAAAGCCAAATTAAACTTTCAAAAGTGCCACCCTATCAATTTCTTTTAACTACACTTAGTGCCATCCAAATTCATTCTATCTTCCTTTCCCTGTGTAATATTAGGAGCTGAATTGTGCCCCTCCCACTATGTCCAAGTTGCAAGCCCCCAACTCTGAACAGAACCATTAATAGTAGATAAAGGGTTAATGAGATTAACTTAAATGAGGTTGTTAGGGTGGGCCCCATTCCAATCCTGTGTCCTTGTAAGAGGAGGAAATTGGGACACATTGAGACACCAAGGCTGCACAGAAAGAGACCATGTGAAGAGGCAGCAAGAGGGTGGCCATCTGCAAGCCAAGGAGAGAGGTCTCAGAGGAAACCAACCATGCTGACATCTTGATCTTGGAATCTGAGCTTCCAAAACTATGACAAAATCAATTTAACCCACTCAGTTTGCAGTATTTTGTTATGGCTTCCCTAGCAAATGTTAAAAGAAATAAAAGGCCCAAAACTGAGTGACCTCTCCTCTCCTAAGCCCTGCATTAACAAACCAAGACTTAATACCTAACCTGATTACACTTTAAGACCCTCCCAGAAAAAGGGGCACACGGGTGGCTCAGATAGTTAAGCATCTGCCTTAGGCTCAGGTCATGATCCCAGGGTCCTCCCATCCAGCCCCCCAGTCGAGTCTGCTGCTTCTCCTCCTCCCTCTCTGCACCACCCTCCCCACCCCCCTGCCATGCACTGACTCTCTCTCAAATAAATAGATAAAATATTTTTTTAAAAAATACCCTCCCAGAAATGAAATCTTAACTGGTCAGTCTGGAATTTCCTGGTCAGCAGTAGTGAGGTAATCACCTGACAGACCCCTTCCACCATTTCCTAATGAAAGATGAGGTAATCCACTTTTTCCTTGTCCCTGGCCCTTTCTGTCTTTAAAAGTCTCCATCTTGTATAGCTCCTTGGAGCTCCTTTCTATTTGACAGGATGCTGCCCCATTCATAAAACGCTGAATAAAATCAATTTGATCTTTAAATTTACTCTGATGAATTGTTTTTTAACACAGACTAATACAAACAAGAATATCAGAAATACACTAATCAAAAATGTTTGTATGTATCAAGTGGTATTTACAGGAGACTGCGGGGCGGGGGGGATGCAAATCAGCAGTCCTATTAACGGTAATTTCAGGTTATTAGGAATCTTCCACCAGATTCCATTATAAGGTCTGATGGTCCCATATGAACATAAACAATAAACATTTTTAAATGCTGATGGCATGAAAATCCTAACTTCTAATCTCAACCTATTTACAACCAGTTCATGAACAAATACCTGAAGTCTAAAAACATCAACTGTAAGAAAATTCCTACAGGAAAAACTGGTTCTGAAAAAACCCTTATGAAATACTGTACATTTTTAAGTGCATGTGCCTGACTTAAAAATCACTGATTAACTAAAAATCCAAAACAGAGTTTTTCAGATTGAAAAATGCACTCCGGCAAAAAGTACACAAATAGTAAGATATTTCCTATTTCCTATAATGTTTTTACTTCTGAACGCACCAAGTTTGTGCCAAATGTTTTCAATGAAAAAAAACTGATTTCAGGGGCGCCTGGGTGGCTCAGTCGGTTAAGCGTCTGCCTTCGGCTCAGGTCATGATCCCGGGGTCCTGGGATCGAGCCCCGCATCGGGCTCCTTGCTTTGCGGGAAGCCTGCTTCTCCCTCTCCCTCTGCTGTTCCCCCTGCTTGTGTTCCCTCTCTCTCTCTCTGTCAAATAAATAAATAAAATCTTTAAAAAAAAAAAAAAAAAACTGATTTCATCAGAATGAACATCAAACACTGTCTTTATAATGGTTTACATTTCAGATACCAAAAACTTTAAAAATCACAAAGCACGTCAAAAAACACGCAACACTAACAAATAGGTAAGGCATTTTAACTAATTAAGGCAGATTTTTCTGAAAGAACAGGCTTCAGAGTCCAATGGTCCTAGATTCAAATCAACTCAACCAGTTACTAGGCTGGATGACTTTGGCAAGGTAACATCAGACTGTTTCTTCTCTTCACTAAAATTTAGGTAACTACTACTTACCTTCAACTTGGAATCTACTAAAGTTCTAAAAAGACAACTACCCTTTCTTACCAGACTATCTACATACAACCCTTTAAAAAGGTTGTTTTTCATTTAGCCAAACTGCTCATAATCCTTCACTAATAAGAACCAAAAGATGACTATTCAAATTCAACTTTAGTTCTCTTGAAAATAAGCCTGTGAAATGCTCCTTTCATATAAGCTTAGTTTAATATATTAATAGATTTCATTTAAAAAGTGGGTCTTCCTCTTCCTGATTCAGGACTAAAGTCATTTATATGAGGAAACACAAGAGGGTTCCAGACTGTGAAGAGTCAGAGTAGGGATGAAAGGGTATCAACACCTGGGAGTGGCCCAGCACAGGATGTCAGTGTCAAAGCAGGGTGAGGAAGGGTATCCATGCAGGGACAGCCAGGGATGAGGCACTGAACCCAAAAGAGTGGGGAAGGCATCCGGGGGGGGGGGGGGGGGGGGGGGGGGGGGG
>NW_022589709.1:67949564-68334669 GCF_004348235.1 Phoca vitulina
TAACAAATGCAGGCAAAACCTTAGGTAGAAGCAACAGAGCCCTCCTTCACTGTCTGCATAGGAATCCCTGTTTCTGAACCTAATTAAGGGGAACATTAAAAACTAATGATGTACTGTATGGTGACTAACATAACATAATAAAATAAAAAAAAAGTGGGGGGAACAGTTTGAGCTGGCCATAGGGCTGCACAGTTACTGGTTTAAACAGCGGTGTTTTACTGCCACCTTCTGGGCAAATAGGGTGTGTTACAAGCTCATTATGAGTGAGGTCAGGCTTTAGGCTGTGCCCGTGGCAGATGAAATAAATGTCTTACAAGCCATACTAGGATATTTGTTTGTATTGTAACTCACAAAAGATAATGTTTTTTTTTTAACACATCGCATTTAAATGCTTCTAGGAGGGAGGCAGGATTATGATTAAGAGAATAGAATGGAGGTAATAGTTAAGAAGAATATAAAAATAACCCACTAAAACATGAAGACTTGCATTAAACAAATATTCACGGGTTTAATTTATACGTAGGATGAAATAAGAAGTATATAAAAGTTGCATGTTGAAATTGAGTTTGAGCGAGAAAAGAGAGAATATGACGTTGACTTTAATTAAACCAAAACACATGGAGGAGTACATTTAGAAAGAAAAATAGGACTCAGATTAGCTCTATTGATTTTAAAGATTCTATGAGCCCATGAAATTCAGATATGTAGTATTTGATACTAAGTTTATGGATACAGCCTGATCATGCGAACGTGTAAGTTGTAAGCATATAGATAATAGGGTGATTATGGAGGTGAGCGGGATCATCAAGTAGAGAAAGGTGTGGAAAGAGAAGATAGCAATGACAGAAACCTGGGATGGATAAACAACTAGAGAATACAAAATAAAGGGAATGTGACAGAGGGAGTTCAAAATTCAAAACAGCTGCCAGAGAGGGAGAGCGAGCTCAGGCAGTGGCGGCCAGAGCGAGGAACGCAAGGGGGGAAGCTCCTTTCTTGTTGGCAGTGAGAGGATACGTGCAGCAATGGGCAGCGTGTAGAGGTTGTGCTGAAAGGAGGGAGGTCCTGTATTTAGATAAATATGCTGCCCTCCTTTCCTTCTTTGGAAACATCTACTGTCAAATGACAGAAAAATGTCATTATTAAAGTCCCTTTTACTGTTGTGAATAGTACCTGTAAGTAAATGCTTTATTATCCACTGAAAAATTTTGTATTATTACAGAACACAAGTCCTATCCTTTGGAATTGTTGTTGTTGTTGTTTTTTAAAAGATTTATTTATTTATTTTAGAGAGAGAGAGCACATGCTTGGGCAGAGGGAAGGGCAGAGAGAGAGGGAGAAAGAGAATCCTCAAGCAGACTCCCCACGGAGCACGGAGCCCCATGTGGGGCTTGATCTTAGGACTCTAAGAGCATGACCTGAACCCAAATCAAGAGTCAGTCACTTAACCGATTGAGCCACCCAGGTGCCACAGAAATTCTTTAAAACAGTAGAATAATGACTACTAAATACATTAACTAACGTACTTTAGACTTCAGAAGGTATCAGAGGAAAATCTAAGTACAATGATAAAGATAAAGCTGACTTCTACCTTCAGACAATAGGTAGTAAACAGATATACCTCCTACTTGAAAAGACAACAAAAAATCAGGCAAAATATATGAAACAATGATACTACACATCAGGCACTGAAGGACGCCAATTCCAGAGAGATGAGAAATAAATATGGTGAGCTCCATGACTGATCTTGGTTTCAGCATTGTAAGAGATTTCCAGAACAGGAAAGAGGAGCCCAGATGGAGCAAGTGGATTCCCTGAATTGAGGAGACAGAGAGCTGAGAGGAGAGAGACCAATGTGGCTATAGTTCACAGGACCCCAGCATGAAAGAGCTGGACAGAAAGCTCAGCATATTGCTGATTGGTGCTCGTGTGTGAGGAAACTACCCAAAGCCAAGAAAGAACCAGAGAGGATTAGCGATAACAGAGCCCAGATCTCATACAGGGCCTGTAATAGTGCCTGTTCCTGTTAGCCACACTAGAAAAACTTAAAATTCATGGAACATTGAGTGGAGTACCCAAGAGGAGCTTGCCTCAGTAATGAGCAACAGTTAGCCACTTAGTGAATACTGCACTGGTCCCACCTAACAACTCTTAAAAGTAATATCCCAGTAATGTCCTAGAGGGTCAGACTGTTTCCAAGTAACTGTTCCGTGTCTCAGAACAAAGCTCAAGACTATTTCTACAAATAATCAAAATATTCAGAACAAAACAAGATAAAATTAATAAAATTATGAATTCATAAATTCATTCACAAAAATTCATATCTTCAGATGTCATCCATCATGAGAAGAAAATCAACCATCCCAGAATTGACACAAATATTTGAATTAGCAGTCATAAAAATAGTTATTTAAACTATATTCCAGATGGCAAAAAAGTTGGAAACATGAAAGATAGACCAAACTTGTAGAGATGAAAATGAAAATGTTTGAGATGAAATATCTACTGCATGACACCCATGGCCGTTTAATCATTACAAGAGAAGAGATTTGTAAACATGAAGTCAAAGCAATAGTGTTAGAAAACAATCCTCCCTGCAGTTCTTGCTGTTCCTGCACCCCCCGGCACTTAGAAGAGTAGAAATAGACATACCATCAAGATGGAAACTATTTCATTTCCCCCAGAGCAATCTGCTTTTCATAGTCTAAAGATGATAGGCCAAAGGTGATTTTTCCCTTTTTTGCTGGAGCCCTGTGTCTGCCTTATAATTGGCATAGTAGTCAAGGTCAAAGAACTAACAGAACAGATAAGTGCTCTTGACCACAGTCTTACAAGAATATTCAGAGGCAGAAGAGATGCTTTTCCCAAGCCAGCAGGGAGCAAGCTGGCTGAGAGGAAGGGAGCATATTAGTGTGTATTAGTCTTCTCTCCATATTAGGAATGTACATATACACGGAAGAAATATAACCCAAAGAAAAATGTGTCCCGATAGGTTTCAGAGGTTAAAATGTGTCAAGAGAATTAAAAAAAAAAACCAATGGGACATTCATGGACACCACTGATGTAGGCCTCCTTCTATGGAGAAAAGTGGGGTCCGTGGACTGGGTGTGTGTAAATGCCTCTTGTCTCAATGCTGAGTCTAAAAGTGAGTTTGTTTAACGAGGGGCTTGCAGCAAGGAGGCGGTAAGAATGGCCAGGAAGAGCACAATGCTCCATAGTTCCTAGGAACTGGTTTTTAAGAAATGCCATAGAAATATAGAAGAACTTTCTGTTGTGTTCCTTGGAAGACAACTTGGAGCATTTATATTATAGATTATTTCACTGTTCACAGTATTAGGAGCTGATGAATCCCAATACTTGTCCTTGACCTTTGGCTCAAATGTTAATTTTGTTCTATTTCTGAGAACTGAGACACAGATCTGAGGACCAAGTTAAGTCAGGCTTTCCGAAAAGTTTATTTATTAGGAAGAGAAGAGATCTAAGGAGCCCTCAGTTATCTGATACAAGCTCAGCAGGGGCAGGTCTCTGCCACCATCACATGGGAGGAGGGAAGAATGGCAAGAGAAGGATTGTCATGATGGGGAGAAAAAAGATATCCTCTTGGGCGTCCAAATCCACTCAGCTAACATTTTCCATCATTTTGAAATCTAATTTTCCCCCGAGATTTCCTAAAGGAAAAAAGCAGAATCAACATTTCGTGAATAAAATGTCAGAACTAAAAAACCCTTAAAAATTATTTTATCTATCATCCTTATTTTATATTTAAGGAAACTAAGAGCCAGAGCACAAAGGGAAATGACTACATACAAGAGTCAGGTTACTGGATTTCCTACCCAGTTATCCTTTCATGGTTCTAAGATGCCATGGACGATATTATGACCTATGCTACAACCTCTTTGAAAATAAGTTATTCAATCAGGCCTGAGCTTGTGCTCTCTAAGGCACATCAATCCTCACCTTATTCTCTTAACGTTCTCATGCTTTGGCCCAATTCTTCATGAGCTGGCATGATGTGGGGTTTATGCATTCCTGTCATTGCTCCTTGTACAAAACTACAAAATGATTGTTGGGTTGAGGGCTGCAGTCTGATGTCACGAGGAGAATTTTACTCCCTGTGAACTGCGCTGGCTTACACAGAGCTCAAACTGAAGCCATGCTTTTGGGAGACCTCAGTGTCTAATCACTAATAATCATGTCCCATAAACCCAAAAACCTAAACACGGGCTCTTAGCAAAAGGACCCAAACTTTGCAGTCACCTCATCCTAGCTCAGAGTTTCAGACACATAAGAGATTGAAGGTATCTGAGAGAAGGCAAAACCACAGTTCGTCTTCCAGTCAAAGAATTTCGGGGCTGAATGGAATCACTGAAGCTTTACTTGGCCTATGGGAACGGACATTGCCTGGCATATGGGAGTGTGAGGGCTCAGCCAGAAGGGCCCAAAACACCGCAGAGTACACTGAGTCTGCTTTCCACCCCAGCGGGCTTTCTATTGCCACATGCTCTTCTGATTGGGGACTGATTAGTATCTGTGCAAACTGGAGCAAATTCCTGGCTTCAAGGCTGACGTACTTGGTAGAAGAGGTACATGGTCATTGCTGTAGGCTAAGCTCGTCTTTGTTCTCTTCCTCCTACCCCCCCAAAGAGTACTCACAGGCTCTCAATACACAAGATGCAGGGGTTTTCATAGGTTACAAAATTAGTGCCACAGATGGGTTGATATAAACCGGGGCAGGGGTTCACGGTTCCAGTGAACCAACTCAAGTCTACTTTCTTATACGGACATTTCACCTGAAATTTCAGTCAAAAAGAATGATATGATTACAATCACCCTCACAGACAGGTAGGTCACATCTGGACCTGATTAGGAAAATCTAAACACAGTCAGGATCCCATTACAGTCACACAA
This sequence comes from Phoca vitulina, assembly GCF_004348235.1. Classification (NCBI taxonomy): domain Eukaryota; kingdom Metazoa; phylum Chordata; class Mammalia; order Carnivora; family Phocidae; genus Phoca; species Phoca vitulina. The sequence continues at coordinate 67,954,470 of NW_022589709.1, forward strand.
AGTGCTTACAGCTGCCCCTCCACAAAGCCGCGGAGGCCGAACTTCTGTCTACCCCATCTGTCAACCACGATGCCCTCCTTGTGAGGAGCTCCTGACAGTCACAGGGCACAGACGCCTGCTACCCTCTGGTGGGAAAGGGACGAGTGGACAAACAGGATGTATTTGGGAAATTTAGCTTCTTTCTCAATCTCCTTTATTCCCAGAGTATCAGACATGGGAATAGTCTTAGAGATGTTCTGTGCCAACCGGGCAAAAAAAACCCTGAAAGTCCATAAGTGGAGAAGCTGTTTCACTGAAACCCATATGCTTTGATTTAAAATATGTACCATAGTTTATCCATTCTCAAAATCACCAAGTCAACTCTTTTCTTGAAGTTGTGAAATGTGAAAGCATTTAGCACAATGCCCTGACTTTGTAGGGAACACGAAAAACAAAAGAAGGGACGCGTCTCATCAGGGAGGAGAATCCATGTCCACTCACAGTGCTGGTATCAGTGGCAGCTTGAAGCAGTGACGCGGGGTTGCTGGAACTTGAGGAGGTGGCCTCAGGGGCTCTAGGAGAGCCATAGAGAGATTGATAACATGCCTCTGATACAAGGTGGGGGGAGAGTTTTGGCTGAGTATTTAGAGAAAGAGGGATCATATCTGAGCTTAGAAACTCTTCTCCTTCTTTCCTTATCCAACACGACCACAATGGCCAGGCCCTATCATCCTGTACGTCTGTCACCCAATGAATCCCTCCACTTTCTCTATTCCCCAGGCAATGGTCAGGGTTCATAAACATTTCCTAGGCACTGGGGAGGGAGCGTTCTCCGGTTGTCAGATGACCAAGTCTTGGCCTGGTTCCCGGTTTGGATCACTCTACTCGGGGCAGTTGTACCAGCAGTGTACCTGCCACGTTCCTGTGAGTGGATTCTGAAGAATGCCGCACAGATGGCATTGCCAAAGTAAGATTCTAACACAGCGATTCCAGAGAAAACTCAGATTAGAATGTCTGTCCTGAGAAATAGAGTAGAAGATTACCTTAACAGTTCCATGTGGTGGCCACCACTGTCGACGGCCTGAAACTAAGACATACATGAGAATAGTTGCAGAGTATAATATCCCGTGAATCCTAGCTTAATCTGTTGGCAGAATTAAAGAATTCTAATTTATTACTGGGGAAGCTTGCAATATGAGCACATTCTTTTATTTATACATGCATTCATTTTTTCCCCTCAAAAAGTCTTCTACTCCTGATAGATAATGAGCAAGTGATCACTGCTCTCGTAAATGTTGCCAGTCCGGTGTACCAAACAAGTTTTTGATTAATAGGAGTTAGCCTGGGCTTGAGATGATTCAGAACTGGCAGCCAATACATAAAAGACATGAAGAGATGCTAGAACTTTAAAGAGACCGTTAGCCCAATCCCTGTATTTTACAGAGAAGGGAAGGACACTTGCTAATGCCCAGGAATTCATGGTAGGTAGGTGAAAATGCAAGCTCTTCAGTCCTTGAGCCTTAGGTCTTTTTAAAACTCCCTACAGGGCTCTTCTCTAAAAGAGGGCAAAAAAGGTAACACCCACTCAAATTCATGGCAAAGCATTTTCAAAAGCTTTGAGTCTTTGAGATGTGCTGTGCTGTGGGCATGTTGCCCACCACTGTAACATCATACCTCACTGAGTCCCCATGAGTTAGGTTTCATAATCTGCATTAATAGACGGGAAAGCAAAGGCCCTTGCACATTGGCTGGGAGCCTTTTCTTGGGACCACACTCCATTGCCTTTCTCTCTATAGATACAGATACATATATAGTAAAGTGATAGACTTACATAAATAGATTGAAAATAATTCCAAAGCATTCTTTCAGATTACAATGTCAGAGCTCACAATCCTACATAACTGCCAGAACGAGTCAAATCAAAAATCACTCACCAGAGGGGCGCCTGGGTGGCTCAGTTGGTTAAGTGTCTGCCTTCGGGCTCAGGTCATGATCCTGGGGTCCTGGGATCAGTCCCCGCTTCTGGCTCTCTCGTCATAGGAGAGTCTGCTTCTCCCTCTGCCCCTCCCCCTGGCTGTGCTCTCTCTCTCTCAAATAAATAAAATCTTAAAAAAAAAAATTACTCACCAGCAGGTAACACCCAATGTATCAAGATGAAGAACAACAGAGAGCAGAATACTAGAAGATATTTGACCATTTTTCCTCCTGGTGTGTGTGTCCTTAGAATGATGCTCTGAGATATTGCCTGGGATGTTCTCCTCTAGTACAATCACTAGAGCAAGGTAATCAAGATATTAAGACCGTCCTTGGAGTGAATATCCATCTCTAGCCTTCCCACTGCAACCACAGTATGCCATATCTGGAAAGCCTATTATTTCACCCTTCCCCAAGAACAAATGTTCAGAAAAAACTAAACTTGGTTAGTCATAAAGTATAGAACTCAGTGAGAGATCTGTGACTACTTAGAAGACAGAAGTAAATCAGAAGTTACTCTTTGGACAGAATTGTATTATTTTAGTGTGGAGGTATTTTAGATGTCTTGAAAAGGCAATCCCTTACCTAAAGATTCACCCAGATTTTTTTCCTTGAGGGGATACAAAGAAAATGATGAGGCCACTAGAGGCTTCTGGGCAACAAGACCTTCTCAACAGAGGAAGCAGGTCTGTACTTGCTCACGAAGCAGAGACTGCGTCTTTGCGGTAAGACAAAGATTGTAATATTTTAGGCATATTTGGCTGTGCTGAGAATCTTCTGAGATGGACCGCTCAACTTTCTTGGAGCATTCTGAGAGAGTACATAGGGAGAAATACCATTCCATGCTATTTCATGGGGGCCCCAAAGTTGTTGCTCACTGAGCAAATCCTCCTGTGGGATTGCCTTCCCTTGTAGCAGCCTTTCTGACCCTAGAGAATGGTAGACGCAGGTTCCAGGTCTGACCAAGGGACCACATTGAACTCCCCTATCTTCCTAACCCTACAAAAGTGACTGGGTCCTCCCTACGTGCTCTGGCCTTCCTCTCTGCTCGGTAGCATATGGGACTAGGCAACTGACATAAACTCTTTCCCAGACGCTACGGTGTGACATGTGATATCTGAGACACAGTAAACTCTCTAGGGGACTCCACTCCCCAAGATGGTTGGAGGTTCTTGGCACAGTGTCCAGAGCTGCCTAGCTGCCTACCCTGCCTGCTCTGGGGACAATCTAGGACATGTTTTTGCTCAGCACACCCCATCTCTTCCTGACATCGTCCCTGGCCTCCTTCGGGAATGGAGCAGCAACAGTGGAAGACGCAGCTGCATGAGCGCAGGATGCCAGATGCCCACGCCCCTGCCACATATGTCCCCTTGGACCCACCTCAGAAAGAAGAGAAAAGGAAGAGAGATGTAACATGCTCCTTCGTGGCTCGTGCCTCTTTTAAGGAGCAAGTACTAGGGCTGCAGGAGGGGGTAGAACAGCTATGTAGGAGAGAGAAGGCACTGAGGCATCGTGTGCTGGGAGGAGCAGGCCCTGGAGGCCCCACATTCAGGGTAAATCAAAGTCAAACCTCAGCAGGAGGCATTGGAGAAGGAAGCACAGAGCGGCCCAGTAGACTTGGGCGTGGGAATGGGTCACCAGACACTGGACACGGCAGCCCTTGGCAGGCAATCCGAAGAGGCAATGGCCTGAGGAAACGTACCACAGTCAGAAAGGGCACAGCAGAAAAAGCAGAGGATGTTCCACAACAAGAGTCATACCTGGGGCCAGCGTGCAAGAAAGGTGGTGGGTGCTGAACGAAGTCTCCGGATACCATTTGCAGTGGGTCCAGTCTTGTTCTTGAGCTGAACCAGAGCCTTTGCTGCATTGTGACCTGGAAGATTTGTGCTCATGGCCGAGTTTCCTCCTGTTATCTGAACTTCTTGCCTCCATCTTCCTTCCTGTAAAGAACAGTTGTTCTTACACCAAGGAAATATGTGAACTTGAGAAAATAGGTAAAATAGAAATTTAAAAAAGAAAAAGACATGAAATCTCAAAACCCAGAGATAACTGTTAAACATGTATTGAATTATATTGTTCCAGTTTTTAAAAATCAAATTTTTGTAATACTATATATTGTTTTCTGCCTTTTTCACTTAGAAATGTACTGTGACATTTTCTTGATTTTTGAATGTAGTCATACAGTACTTGAATTTAGATGCCTGGTGCCGTATTCTGTCACATATATGGGTTTTTATTGTATTAATATTCTTCCACTATTGCTCAATTAGGTTGATTCCAATTTTCATTATTATTAACAATGCTAGAATGAACAAATTTTTATTTACCTCAGTTAATTTATTTCTTATTAACTTTAATAAGTGCCTAAAAACAAACCTACTGGACACTTCCAGAAAGGACCTGAGTCATCTAGAATATTAAAGAGGAGGTTTTCACCTAATTTGTGGGCTCTGTGCTTGTAATCTAATGTGGAACATTTTGAAAATACAATGCCACCTTACTAAGTGAATCATTTGTCCCCCAACTTAGAGAGATAGAGGGACTCCATTGCGTAGAAAGCATTACAGAAGAAAAAGTAAAACATCATAGGAAAGAAATAAGGCTAAAATATCTAGAGCTTTTCCAAACTCCCCCAAATTCCAGTTGAATTAATAATATTGGGTGAGGAGAATAAGTAAGATTAAGGAATCACATCTTCCTCAGAAAATCCTTAGTCTATGACTTTCTCATCATGGATCATATCCATGGCTTAATGCTAAAAGCTGTAACTTGGGGCTTTTTCCCTGGATGGCAGGCTCCTCTTCCTAGCTATGGAATGATTTGATTTGTATGTTTCATGTCACTTCAAACCAACATTTTCAAAAACCAACTCCTTACTCTATAGTCAAAGTCGGTGCTTATCACCTTTTAGGGATACCAAAATCCTCCGCAAGATTTAACCTACAGCTCCGCTGTTTTCCTGCAGAAAGGAAAGTTTCAGCTCCACTGCCCAATTTACAGAGCTTTCTTGTCTAGCCCATTCTGTGAACAATTTATATTCGCAGCAGAGCACTGAGCTGCCTTCTTTTACGCCCCAACAGCTGTCCTTCCCTCACAGAAGAGCCACCACACAGATGTCAGTCCAACCCCAGGCTATAGGATAAAGTCTTTTTCTTCTCAAGGATTTTATAGACGCCATAGGGCGGCACTAGCCACACTAGCATAATCTCCTGCTCTGGTCTCGAGCACTGATTTGAGTAACAGATTCCTGACCTGTTCTCCTGACTGACCAAGATGGCCTTAATGGCCTTCAAGTTCCCCTCAGCTTGACAAAAATACAGACAGGCTTCTACCTGACTCCAGGCCCCTGACCTCCCCTATCTTAGAACATTTACTTTAGAAATGTTATAACTGTAAATTCTTTCTCTGTTGCCTTGAGACATAATTCTCTTTGGAAACCCCTCACCAGTTTTACAACCCAGAAAAGTCTTTCTCGAGGACCCGGGAGGTATCCCTTTGAAATTTAGCCACCAGGAAAGACCTTGCAGGCTATCTCCTAGTCTCTGTGGAAGGGCAGGAGCCTAACTTTTCTTGGACACCTGCTCTAAGTTGCAAAACTACCTCCTGTCATAAAGATACGAGAAGTTCATATTCCGTTAGATAAAGCCAAGTTTATATTTCCTTAGATAAAGCCATAGGCCAAATGGCCTATGATTTTCCTTTCACCTCCTCCAGTACTTTCTCACTAGCTCACCCAGACCTTAAAAACCTTCCTCCTTTTTTTCCAGCAGCATTAAGTTCATTCTGAGCTCTGGCTTCTCTTACCCAATAGCATTGGGTAAGTCTTCTTTGCCTATTTAATCTTACCTGATGTAATTTTCATTTTGACAGGAGCATCCCACATACCCAATAAGACAAGTTTTCTTGTCTCTTTTCTTTGGACAGAATCACTGTTTTGTTGCTATTTCCTTTACTTCTTTTTAACACCAACACTCAACCTAGTATAATTCAAGTGTCAGCCTTTCTACCTTGCGGATGGGCAATTCTAGCATAAAATGGAAGCTCTTACTTCTTGCTAACCCTACTTCTTTCCTTAATTGCCCATTTGTTTACTCCTCTCTAGCATTCAGAGGTCCTCCCTGCACTATGCACTCACTGGTCTGCTGGTCCCTGTTGGTAACTTCTGGCTGCTACTCCCAGTCCCCTAGGATTCACCAAGAGGTAGACTTGAGACAAGTCACCCTTCCCTTTTACTGTCCTCATCCTTTGTTCTCCCTAAAACTTCCATCCCTGGCTGTACAGATGTACATGAATTTGTTCACTAAAAGGGTGGAGAAAGGGAAATCTTTAAAGGGAATTACCGAGAAGGGGGAGAAGGTAAAAAGCTGGTAAGATAGAGACAAGTTTCTTCAAAGAGGAGAAGGAAAATAAGAAATCCTTAAGATGAGGCCCCGACGGTGAGCTCACCCAGTGTCTGATCTGATTCCTCTTCCCTCAGGCTTCCATCTCTTTTCAAAGACTGATTTGCTTTTCTCCATTTCACTTCGGGGCGGCAAATCCTGCCCACAGTCTCTTACGGGACGTGTGGAGGAGAAGCTCTGACCATCTAAATCGTGAGCACCCAGGTTAAGTGTGGGTGCTTTGAGTCAACTCTCCTTTGCAATGTTCTCCGATCAGTGTGAGTTGAAGACATCCCACTTTCTTTTCAGGGTTGCGCCTGACACACAGCTATGAGCACACGTACGCAGACACACACTTCTGCTCGCCAAAATGAAGCATTAAGTCTCAGATGGTACAGTACAAGTTCTCAAATTCTATATTGTGACCCTTTAGTAGGTTGTGAAATTTATTTTGTTACCACCATTATTTTAAAATATAGTAAAATGGAGTGAATAGAGTAGAATAACATAAAAATTACAGCGCAACTTCAATAGTGTGTGTGTTTCTAGGTGGTGAGGTAGAATACAATTTTTTTTTTTTCACTGCGAGTCACAGTCAATGAAGTTTCAAAACCCCTAGAATAAACCTACAGGTAAGGAAACAAATATTTGCTATCTGTAAGCTGTGTACCTCTTGCAAGGAGAAAATAAGTTTTTATGCATGTTTTCAGCCAAAAGCCTGATATAGTGCTTTGTTCTTAGCAATTCAACAAGCATTTCTTATGTCCCAACTTGGAACCCTTCTGTCCTCCCTTTCATAGTTACTGGAACATCAGAGGCACATTATAAGCTTATGTTTCTTGAAGGACTGAATGAAAACTTCCTCTAGTTGCAACATACCATACTATCCCCCAGAATCAATCTAACTTGTACCAACATTTGAAAAAAGTAAAGTGTTGTGGTAAGTGTTTCAAATGACACATTGATGTTATGAATAGCCTAAGCCCTCAGGTGTTGAATAGTCTAGTGGGGTTGGCAGAGAGGAAAAAAGCAGATGAGAAATCGTAATTCAAAATGTGCCAGGAAAATGGGTTTTCAAATCAAGTACTAGCATTATTAATGCTGGATAAATGTATTTATACTTGTTTTAAGGCATAGGATATGCTCCATCTTGATAATTTCTTCCCCTAATATTGATATATAGCAATATAAATTTTACCCTAAGCACTGCATTAGGAGGATTCCACAAATTATATTACTCTCTTCTTTTCATTCAACTTAAAATACTTTTAGTTTCTCGTTTGATTTCTTCTTTGACTCAGGGTTTATTTATTGCTGTGATATATGCTTTCCAAATATTGGAGATTTTCCAGAGATTTTTTTTTTTGCTTTGTTTTCTTATTCAATTCAGTTATGGTCAGAGGACATATGCCATGTGACTTGAATTCTTTTAAATTTATTGATACTTGTTTTATGGCCAAGAAATTGGTCTATCTTGGTAAATATTTCATGTGTACTTGAGAAGAATGTTTACGCTGCTGTTGTGTGTGTGTGGGGGGGTGTTCTCAGGTCATGTGGTTGATAGTATCACTCAACTCTGCCACACGATTGCTAATATTCTTGTTTTATTAATTTTTGAGAGATGGATATTGAAATCTCTGATTATGGTCATGGATTTGTTTATTTTTCCTTACACTTGGATTCATTTTTGATTTGTGAATCTTGAAGTTCTGTTATGAGGTTCATAAACATTTAAGACTTTTATATGTCCTTAATTAATTGAAAACTTTATCATTATAAAATGAATTCTCATCCTTTCAATTAGTCTTTGCTCTAAAATCTATTTTGCTCATATTAACATTGCCATTCCAGCTTTCTTTTGACTAATGTTAACATGGTAAATCTTATTTTATCCTTTTAATTTTATTTTATTTGTGCTTTTACTTATTTACTTACTTACTTGATATTTTATTTTATTATTATTATTTTGTTTTATTTTATTTTGTTATGTTAGTCACCATAGAATACATCATTAGTTTTTGATGTAGTGATCCATGATTTATTGTTAATATTTTATTTTTAAGTAATCTCTACACCCAACATGGGGTTTGAACTCACAACCCTGAGATGAACAGTTGTATGCTCTACTGACTGAGTCAGCTGGGTGCCCCTGTGCTTTTATTTTTAAAGTGCTTTTCTTGTAAAACACACTTGTTTGTTTGCTTTTTAAAAATCTAGTCTTTTTTTAAAAATCCAGTCTGGCAATCTCTTCCTTTAATTGGCGTGTTTAGACCATTCATATTTAATATGATAACTGATATACTTACCATAATGGTTAATTTTATATGTCAACTTGGCTAGGCCACAGTGGCCAGATATTTGGTCAACACCATTGTGAAGATATTTTTCAGATACAATCAACATTTAGGTTAGTATATCTTGTTGTTATTATTGTTGTTTGTAGTTAAATTATTTATTATTATAAGGTCAACACCCATGTACCCAGCACTCTAGTGATGAGCTAGAATGGCTTTTATCCTAAAAACCTTCCCCACGTTATTGCCTGCTGTACACTGAATATTTGTGTCCCCATCAAATTCATATGTTGAAGCTTAATTCTCAATGTGTTGGTATTAGGAGGTAGGACTTGTGGGTGGTGATTAGGTCATGAAGGCAGAGTCTAGAGAGCTCCCTTGTCCCTTCTGCCATGTGGGGACATAGCAAGAAGACAGTTCTCACCAGATACTGAATTTTCTGGCACCTTGATCTTGGATTTACCAGACTCCAGAACTGTAAGAAATAAACGTTTGCTGCTTAAGCCTCCCAGTTTATGTTGTTTTTTCTGTTTTGTTTTGTTTTTTTTGGTTATAGCAGCCCAAACAGACTAAGGCCTGCCTAATCACAGCCCCCTGTCACAGACTCTATTCTGACTTCTTTGTTAATCACTCACAGGCATTTTTAATAGTTTTACTACCTATATGTGCCTTTGGGATTTCCTCTTTGGTGAAGTGTCTAAATCAGTAGATGCTGAGTAGAGCATACTATTTTCTGTAATGTGGGTGAGCCTCCTGCAAACAGTTGAAGACCCTAAGAGAAGAAGCCTAAGATCTCTTGGGGAAGGAGAATTCTGCCTCTCAACTGCCTTGAGACTCGAGCTGCAACATCAACACTTCCCTGGGTCTCCAGGCTGCTGACCCACTTCCCAGCCCCCATAATCACATGAGTCAATTACTTAAAATAAATATTTTTCTTTCTCTCTTGTCTCTGTATCTTTCTCCGTCTCTCTTTCTCTCTCTCTCTACACACACACACACACACACACACAATTGGTTTTGTTTTTCTGAAAAACCCTAATTAACACAATTACATCGAATCTACCATCTTGCTACTTGCTTTCTATTAGGTCAATCTGTTTTTCCCCTTTACCTCCTTTGTCTTCTTTTGCACACACAAATATAGTATTTTTTTCATCATTCCATTTTATCTCCTTTGCAGCATATTTAGTGTTGCTTTAGGATATATAGTATACATTCTAACTTCTCACAGTGCACCTTGAAGTGGTATTATACCATTTAACCTAGCACAGAATCTTATAATGAAATAGTTTCATTTCTTTCTTCTATTGCTATGTTGTCATGCATTTTATTTTCACATATGAAAAATAAAAACAAAGTTCTGGCAACCTAGCTGCTATGGACAAAATTGTGTCCCCTACAAATACAAATGTGAAAACACTAATTCCCATTGTGACTGTATTTGGAGATAGGGCTTTAGGAGGTAATTAAGGTTAAATGAGGTCATAAGGGTCAGGTCTTTCAGTTCTTACTGAACCTTCAATAATTCTTGATTATAGTCTTTTTTACATTGTATAGTAAACAACTGTTCAAAAGTATGTCTCTGACTAGTGTACCAACTCCTTAGTGGCATGGATTCTTTGCCCATTTGTATTGCCTTTCCTTACACAACGGATTGCTTGACCTATAGTGATCTTTCTATGTGTGTTGTTAGAAAAAACACAAAAATCTCTACAAAATAGCTGGCAAGCATTTGCCCAGTCTTCACTAAAAGAGCATTGTGCTGGGGCACCTGGGTGTCTCAGTTGGTTAAGCATCCAATTCTTGATTTCAAGCTCAGGTCATGATCTCAAGGTCATGAGATGGAGCCCTGCGGTGGGCTCCATGCTCAGTGGGGAGTCTGCTTGAGGTTCTCTCTCTTCTTCTCCCTCTGTCCCTCCCCTCCTGCATGTGCATGCTCTCTCTCTCTTTCTCAAATGAATAAATAAATCTTTAAAAAAAATCTTTAAAAAATCTTTGGACAGATGAACTTACAGGGCATAACTATTTAAAAACTTACTGTTAGAAAATTCTTCTCTTTACCAATGCAAAATATCTATCTTTGCATGTTACATTAATGACATAACTCCTCCTGTGGAGCCCCAGAAACGAGAAAGTTCTGATCTCTCTATCTTATGATATTTCTGCATATGCCCTCATCTTTCCCAGTTACCTTGAACTTTCCTTGGGCCTTTTAGTGACTTCAACAATTTAATCAGATTATATTGTTTTTATTCTCTTCCCAACATGATCAACAAAATGTCTTCCTTTGTGGGTGCCACTTGTGACTGAGTCCTCTTTAAATAGATATCTAACATCTAATATTATTCCTGGTCTGATTAGTTGACAGTATTATGGATTCTTACTTTATCTTTCTCCAAAGCTGAAATTTCCACTTTTCATTATTGTGGCTAAAGGTACTAATGTTAGACTTGTGGTCAGATCTGCCACTTGATGCATGTTTACTTAAAAATTGTGAGGTTTTTTTTTTTTTTTTAATGGGATGCTAAGAGCAGATTCTTCTCTCACCAGTGTGTATACAATCTCTCCTACTCAACTTGAGTAGAAATAGAGGAAATCTTTCCGTGTGACCTATTGAGGGAAATGGCCATAGACATTCTCCTTAAGAGACAGTCACATCCAGAGACAAACCTGAAAGCTTTCTGCTGAGAATTTTTTATTGAAGAATGAAATCCATATATTTGCTCCCATAGCCATCCAACAGGGATTGATTCTCTACGTGGAATCTGCCAAAGGGAACTCGGTGCCCTTGAGCATCAGGGAGACTCAGCATTTTCCGTGCTTTGCCAAAAAAAGTGCACCACGACTATTCCTACAAGAGAAATAATTTTTTTTAAGGGAATGCTGTGGAGATCTTAAATTGAAACTTTAATATTCTTAGATCAAGCCAGCCAAACGAGCACAGAGTGTGAAAGGTAAGTAATTAGTAACTGAGCTCCAGCATGGCAGAAAAAGTAATTCAATGTACTAGTCAAAACCAGTGTTACGAGCCAAAAAATCTGTAAATATCTCTGTTATCTGCCACTTAGTAATATTATGATGTTGATCAAGTCTCCTTTTCCAGCTTCAGTTTCTTCCTACAATCCACTTTCTTTTTTTCTCTTGCCCTCTCTCTCTTTCTCTCTTTTTACTTCTTTTTGTAAAATATTATAATTATCAGTGAACCATCTCACTTTTATGCTTTGTAGGAGCATCTTGCTTATTAGGTAGCTATGATGGTTTCTGGCTCGGCGGGAAAGGCTATTTCTGCAAATAGCACATTAAATTCAGCACTTACACAACAGCATTGCAAAATAAACATTTGTTTGCATAGTTCTGCCCATCAGATCCACAGAGAGGTGAGTAGTCCATGGTACATATATCAGAATATTGGGTACACTCAATATCCTGCAGTCCAAAAAAAGGAAACAAAGAAAGAACAACTTCAAATTGTTAAATTATAGAAAATGAGCTTTTTTTAAAGGCCTCGAGATGTCATTTAGCCCTCAATCCCACATGCAAAAAGACATATCCTCTTCAATTTACAAAATCTGACCCAACCATGGTGGCAATCTTGTCACAGTAAGAGATAGCTTAGCTTGAGGTTAGGGCTTCCCTCTCACTCATTCTCCACTGGGTACTGGTGAATAGAGTACATCCAGTGGGTCTATCTTTTTTTTTTTTTTTTTAAAGATTTTATTTCTTTATTTGACAGAGAAAGACACAGCGAGGGAGGGAACACAAGCAGGGGGAGTGGGAGAGGGAGAAGCAGGCTTCTGCTGAGCAGGGAGCCCAGTGCGGGACTTGATACCAGGACCCTGGGATCATGATCTGAGCTGAAGGCAGATGCTTAATGACTGAGCCACCCAGGCACCCCCCAGTGGGTCTATCTTGTGCTTAATTTCCGAACCAGTCCTCTCCTCGCCACACAGTTATCCACTTTATTCAGGCCCTCCAGATGTCTTGCCTGCATAATTGCAGGTGTCTGCCAGTTTGCTGCCCAGCGTCCATGCTTAGCTGAGATTTCAGTCACCCTTCACACTCATGTCAGAGTGATCTTTTAAAAACCAAATCAGAACTTTTTTTTTTTATTAGTTAACTGATTCCGCATCTACAGGAAGTCCCCTCATGAGCCGTGCTTACTTCTCTCATCTGCTCTGCCTCTAACTCCAGCTAAACTTGAATGATATTCCCGGAGTGTTTCCCGCTCCTATACATCCCTGTGCCTTAGCTTAGGCTGTTTTCCTATCTTACCCGACCTTACCCACTGGAGCCATCAAAACAACTCCTAAGACTCCTAGTCCTCCTTAGAAATCAGTTTAACTCTTTTTATAACAGTTTCATGACAACATTTCTCTCCCTCACATTGGGTCAGATGCCACCCCTTAAAATGAACTGTCTTTACTACCACAACCCCATGTTTTTATTTCTCTTGTCACATTCCAACCTCTATTAAAATTATTGACATCCATTCACATAGCTCTTTACTCCAGAAGTGTCTTTACATTTGTTCTCGAGTTTTTTTTGTTTTTAAAAAAATAACTTCCTTTATTGTTATGAGAGTGTCCTTGAGTCCCTAATGTCCTCTTCTTAACCTGCTAATTAGTTGCAGTGTTAGAAAACAACCACATGTATACCAATCTGACCCAATTAAGGGCTATGAGTAAAATTTGTGGAGTTTTCCTCTGGAGAAGTAAATTAACTGTGTTCAGGTCTTTTGTTTAGGCTGGCCACATGACTTACCTATGACTATACATACTCACAGACAATTTCTAAAATGTCTATTTTAAAACTTTCATAAAGTGAGGAATTATTGTAACATTTTATATTAAGAATAAATAAAATTTCTGTGTATACTTACACATTTATTATCATGAAGTTTTCTGACTTGTAATCCTTTGTTTCTGAAAGAGATTTTTATTGAATGGGTAATGCATTACTTGGCATTTCACAATCCACAGAGTAAAATACTGTCATATGTCATTCTGTATTCTCTGTCCTGTACTGAGAATGAGGAGCTCTGGTTAATATTCTACCCAGGTTGGCTAATACTGACCATTAACACCTTTGATGGATGATCATTTTGTAAACAAATAAAAATATAAGAAAATAAGATCAACACTAAGAGGAGATTGGGCATTTAAAAAAAATTAGTCCATGAATATTCAGATGAAAATCAAAGGCATAATATAGTGTGAAAACATTTTTTGCAGTTAAGAAAAAGAAAATATGTTCCAAATCCATCTGTGGCACTTGTAGTCTGTGTAATTTTGTTACAGTCACTTCTTTCTATAAGATTTCTGTCTTCTAAAAGGAGGCTATGAAATGATAAAACCAGTAAAATCTCGTGTTTAGTCTCTTGTGTTTTTATTAGTACATGAGTTTCCGTATCCTGAGAGACTTTATTCTGAATAACACTTGTTATTACACTTGACTATAAATTTTCAGAAGGGTTAGAAAAGAAGGAAGAAAAAGATGAGAAGGAAGAAGAGCTCATTTCTGTAAGCATGCAGTCTGTATTAGCTGCATAGCTAAGATTTGATGTGTTTTATCACCGTGGATCCTAAACACTATTATAATTTCTAGCTTACAGATGAGACGACTGAAGCATGAGGTGGATTGGGTATTTGCCTAATGTCACACATCTCCTAAGTGCAGTCTGGATTCTAATGCAGATCTATGACACCAAAGCCTGTGATTTTAATCACTAATCATAAAGTAGTGAATTCCAATTCCTGGAATGGCTGGTAATAACCATTCTTTCATTCTCCTAGAAGCTGAGATGTTTACAGTGAGGAACTCATACGTAATTTGCGGGCTACTGGTGGTGGGGGTCCCAACTATCCATTTGTACTTTCAATCTCCTCCCTAGATTTTTCCAGATAATCATAAGAAGCAACATGGATTTTCTCTGGGGTAGGAAGGATAGATCAAAGTTTTGTAAATAGCACCCATGGCAAAGAGCCTACATAGAGCTGTCTTCTGAGCTCTCATTATGCAATAAGAAAGACACAACAGAAGATTATGGAACTTTGACCAAGATACATTTTCTGCCTGAGACTCAGCTTCCTCAAATGTAATGTGGGAACAAAAATGTCTATAGGTAACAGCTAATGCCTGAGGAATAGTGTATAATGTAAATGAGAATTTGGCTGGATAGCAAAGAAATACATATCTCCTTTGAGATATAGCTAAATTTATTTGTTTATTTTTTATTTGAACAAAGCAATGCCCAAAGGGTATTGGAGGAGCACAACCAAAGGTAGGATTTATCAAACCACATTGTTATAAACCAAGCAGATTTTGGCCAATGTGGACTTCATGATCTTTAAAAAAAAAGAGGGGATCTAAACTGAGTATGATACTTACCGAGTTAGCATGCAAAACATGCATTCATTACTGTAAGTCTTATGATCTGTGCCACATATTGGATCCAGGTGCCTTGGGCATGCAATCTCAGAGCCTTTTGTGTTGTATTTGGAGCAGTCCACCTATAATTGGAACAAAAAATAACGGCCTACATTGTCTTCCTTCAATTCTGTAGTCTTTCTCATATCAAGTTGGTAAGACAGAGAAGAGAGTGGAAAGAGTACTAGCCTCTTCAACTTTTTAGCAAACATGTCTAGAAGACCTTATATGGATCAGATGCTGTGCTACGGGCAGCTAGGTCAGACAGGTCAGACATGAAACATTCTGAAATTAGAGTTAGCTGTTTAAGAAGGAAATGTTAGTCTCTCCTTTTTGAGTTACAGTGAGAGTACAATGGAATAATGAGAGTGAAAAATACTCAGAAAAGTTTGAAATGACGCCTAAAAGTAACAGTTTACTTTATCTGTTGTTCTCCTTTTGCAAAGAGATTCCTTTTGTGACCTTTAAAGAAAGAACCACCACCAAGAGAAGCAGAGTAGGAATGGTTTTACCTCCCTAGGAATTATTTCCACCCACAGTGAGCCAGCTTCATTACTTTCACAGCTCCATTTACACATCAGCTCCGATTTCATTTTTACCAAGACCCCACAGAGAAGGTTACACTCACCTTTCTTCCCACTACTTGATCACCGGAAGACAGTGGCATGAGAGCATTTGAAGAGAAGGAATCAGAGAAAGAGCAAATTCCACAGTTAGAGATGCAAGGCTGAATTCATTGTTCACAGTAACTAAAACCCATATCTGCCATCCCTGGCCCAGGCCAGACCTAAGAGAGGTCTCTTCTTTACTCAGAGCCAACTCAGGATGAAGCCAGAAATATGTGTGATTCTGATTAAAAAAAAAACAAAAACAACATGGGGGAAATCCCTGGTCATTGGAGAAAGGGCTGTCACAGGAATTCCTGTGAGCAAGTCCAGGGTAGGGTTGGGTGAAGGTCTCAAAGCTGCGTAAGTTGTTTCTGAAAGGCAAGTCAGAAGCCTGGTGTGGATCAGGAACTAAGCAGGTTGCCCACAGTCCTTTTATTCTTCTTTTTTTAGATTGAAGTATAGCCGAGTCAGTATGTTTCATTAGTTTCAGGTGTACAACACAGTGATTCACTAAGTCTATACATTATGTTGTGCTCACCACATTATGTTGTAGCTCCCATCTGTCACCGAACAGTATTACAGTACTACTGACTATATTCCTTATGCTGTACCTTTTATTCCCATGACAATCTTTTTATTCTTCTTCTCAGTCTCTCTTCCTCTTCTAGAAGGTCTGACCCCCCACCCCCTCTTTGCTAATCAGGCCAATCCAAATAGTTAAGGTCTCAAGTTTTCTTCTGACTTTAACATTCTATCGTTACTGAAGGTTGAACAAACTGCAGTTAACATAAAGCCATCGCTATTCAAAGGAGTCTTAACTCACCAGGTGGAGACGTAGCCCATGTGGTGGCTACAAGAGCAAAGATGGCAAAAGCAGTGATACTCTCCATAGTGATGAGGAGTGAGGGTGACTGCTCTGAGGCACACATACACGTATATATATACACATGCATAAGGCAGGGTCCCACCCTCCTCAAGACTGATCTTTTCACTGATGATTGGTTGTTAACCCAAGCTAGGATGTTAAGTTTATTTGTCAAGAAAAGCTTCCTTATTACCTTGATTTATGGGCAGCTGGAAGAGTTATACCCTGAAACTCACCTACCAGAACTGTCTTGCATAATAATCCTCTGGTTTCTTAGCAAATACAACGGCATGGCTATATTTGAGACCAAATAAAATAATAGGTGTAGTGAAGAGAAATAAACAATAAAATGACATGTATAAAGGGTTTCAAGATTATATGAAATGAGGGAAAGTTGAAATAGAAAACAGGAGCAATGAGAACATTTCTTGAAAATGTATAGTAGTACACAACATGAATACTTAGCACTATAATACATTTTCTAGAGTTTGAAGATAATTTACCATGTTCTATGAAGGCTTGTTAAGTGACTAAAAAAACTTGTGAAATATGCAGACCAGTATTACTGCTACTTAGCAGATGGAACTACAAACACAGAAAGATTAAGTGCTTTCTCTTTAGTCACAGAGTGAACAGTTGGAAGAGCCAGTTCTCCAGGATTCTAGATCTATACTTCTCTCCTATTTTTTTTTACTAAGATATGCTACTTCAATAACAAAAACCAATATTTATATTGAAAATCCAGATTTTAGCATAGTGTCTCATGCTTCTTAAGATTATAACCATGATATTCTGTTTGACACATTCTTCTGCATCCATATCTATATATATTATGTCCATCCACATAACCAACGTTCTTTCAATAATCCAGGCCTAATGATTTCCAGTTACTTAGCACTTTCATCTCTATCATCTTATGTGGATGACACCATCTCATGTGAAGACATCAGCTCTCTAGAAGATAGAGTTAATACGGAGTTAAGCTAGAGTTAATTCCGAAAGGACAAACTCAAAGATTGGAGGAGTTAAGCAAATTGCCCAAAGCAGACAGCTAATGAGTGATAGAATCTTGACCAAAACCAGATCTTTCCGTTTCAGAACTTATGGTCTCCCAGTAACTGGTTGCAATTATTTCTAATTTTTTAAGATGTTTCTCTCTCATTCATACTTTCCATTCTTCAATACCACCTCTTTTTCTCAGAGATAATTCCATAATTTTGGTTTATGCTATTGTGAAATTTGCATACTTGCACCTCACCCATATTTCAGTGCTTGTTCAGCATTTGAAGTATGTGTACTATACTGAAATGTGCTCCGGAAACTTTTCTCAATGGGATAAGTGATCTTCTTCCCAAGTCATAGTGGAGCATCTGATTAGAGTGACCAAGTTCTGAGTAGATGACAGAAATGAGAAAAATGGCTTAGTGATGGTAGAGCTGGCCAGGTCAGGAGCAAGCACCTGGGTCTGTGGCTTTCAAACTTTTCATTATTGTTATTTAATTAAGAAATGGTATTTTCCCCCTCCCTGAATGTAATTCTATGAAGCAAGCAAGCAATGAAACAGATTTTTAAGCAGTCACTTAAATAGAAGCAAGACAGGATTCAAGAGTGCCTGCATTTCCAGCACATCCCATAAGTTTCCATGCAAATCCATTTGGAAACTGATCTAGAACACACACATACAAGGAAGTGAGGCCCTGGAAGGGAGAGCATCTTGTCCAAGACCTCTCAGTGACACAGATCCCCAGATTCTAGTACAAGATTTGTTCTGCTATGCCAAATCTTTTCAGATCATTACTCAGCATGGGATTTCTGCCCCTACTTGCTTTCCCAGAGAACATGAGCAAGTATCTGCCACCTGGGTCCTGGACTCAATTCTCTACTGCTTATTGGATCTCACCTTTCTGACATCCCAAAGGATCTTCCAGTTCAACATGTTCCTAGGAGAGCTTGTTGCTAAATCTCATTTTTAATGGCTTCCCTCCAGTTTCACTTTGTTAATATCTGTCAGTGGCAACCCAATCCAGGAACATTGTAGGAATCTTCATTTCTTCTCTGATTTTCACACTCACACCCAATCTCTCACCAACTAGGTTTTGAGTGTGTGCCTTCCTCGCCAGGAAGAATATAAGTGTTGTTTGATTGTTTATTATTTTTTTAAATTCAGAGTTCAAGAATAATAGCTTATAAATCTACCTCTAAAAAAAAATCTACCTCCCATATTTCTTCCTTTTGGAAATTTCCACAGGGATGACAGAGAATTTAACCCTGTCTACAAATTCTAATGAGACTGCATTTTTCTTTCTTCCTTTTGCCACTACTCAGTAACTTTCTAAAGATTTAATGCTCAGGAAATAAGTCAATCAGAGAAAGACATGTATCATATGACCTCAGTGATATGAGGAATTCTTAATCTCAGGAAACAAACTGAGGGTTGCTGGAGTGGTTGGGGGGTGGGAGGGATGGGGTGGCTGGGTGATAGACATTGGGGAGGGTATGTGCTATGGTGAGCGCTGTGAATTGTGCAAGACTGTTGAATCACAGATCTGTACCTCTGAAACAAATAATGCAATATATGTTAAGAAAAAAAAAAAGAAGAAGATAGCAGGAGGGGAAGAATGAAGGGGGGGAATTGGAGGGGGAGATGAACCATGAGAGACAATGAACTCTGAAAAACAAACTGAAGGTTCTAGAGGGGAGGGGGGTGGGAGGATGGGTTAGCCTGGTGATGGGTATCAAAGAGGGCACGTTCTGCATGGAGCACTGGGTGTTATGCACAAACAATGAATCATGGAACACTACATCAAAAACTAATGATGTAATGTATGGTGATTAACATAACAATAAAAAATTTTTAAAAAAGATTTAATGCTCAGCATTCCTCAGGCTCAGGGAAATACAAATCAAAACTACAATGAGATACTCCCTCACACCAATCAAAATAGCTAAATTTAACAAGTCAGGAAACAACAGATGTTGACGAGGATGTGGAGAAAGGGGAACCCTCCTACACTGTTGGTGGGAATGCAAGCTGGTGCAGCCACTCTGGAAAACAGTATGGAGGTTCCTCAAAAAGTTGAAAATAGAACTACCCTATGACCCAGCAATTGCACTATTAGGTACTTATCCAAAGGATACAAACATAGTGATTTGAAGGGGCACCTGCACCCCGTTTATAGCAGCAATGTCCACAATAACCAAAGTATGGAAAGAGCCCAGATGTCCATCAACAGATGAATGGAGAAAGAAGAGTGGTACATATACACAATGGAATATTACTCAGCCATCAGAAAGAATGAAATCTTGCCATTTGCAACAACGTGGCTAGAACTAGCAAAATAAGTCAGTCAGAGAAAGACAAATACCATATGATTTCACTCATGTGTTGAATATAAGAAAGAAAACAGATGAACATAGGGGAAGGGAAGGAAAAATAAGACAAAAACAGAGAGGGAGACGAACCATAAGAGACTCTTAACTATAGGAAACAAACTGAGGGTTGCTGGAGGGGAGGTGGATGTGGGGGGTTGGGGTAACTGAGTGACGGGTGTTAAGGAAGGCACTTGATGAAATAAGCACTGGGTGTTATATACAACTGATGAATCACTAAATTCTACCTCCAAAACTAATAATACACTATATGTTAATTAAATTGAATTTAAATAAAAATAAATAAAAAATAAACACAGTATGTAGGATTATGTAAACTCAGTATCATCACAACACATTGCCCAGATCAAAAGTTACTTCAGAGCGACTTCAAGTCCATTCCCATTTCTATTACCAGTTCCTTAACAGGTTTAAGGTTTTATCTCAGAGAGAACCGATTGGCTGTGATTTTAGGGCAGCCAGGCCTGGAGGTGGATGTGCACTGCACATGAATTCTTAGCAACCCCCAGTATGATCCCCCACGTAGTAGGTGTGAGTTTTGATCAATAAATGTAGATGTACAAAATTATCTATTCCCTCTTTTTCTCTAAATAAAATCATGTCTGATTCCAAGTCTTCTGCCGGGCTTTGGGGACGTTTAGTCTCATTCATTATTGAGGTTGATGAGGATCTGAGATGGTTAAGAAGTGCACAAGAACATGAGGCGAGGCCCTCTAATCCCTGGCTAGTCATGGCTGCTGCCTGCGTCCTGATGGTCCAAGCCAGCTGTAAATGGTTCCCGTCCCTGTGGTATTTCCTTGATTCTGTGCCACCCATGGGACGTGGTGACTTTGGGTTGAGATCGAGAACTCTTGAACCCTGGGTTTGGCAGACACATTTCATGGTCGTATACTCAGCCATCTTTTGCTTTTCGAGGCTGCTGCTCAGTGTTAGAACTTGGTCCCTTTCATTTCTCTTGAAATTTTTACTGCTTCTCCTTTTGTTGCTTTCCAAAGCACACAAGCCATTAAGAATAATTTCTTGCCCATTATGTTTTTGTCCAGTTTAACTCAAATATCCTCTAAGGCAAATGTACACATTGTTTTCTTATAGCTCTGTGATTGAGGGGAAGGAAAGATACAGGGAAGAGTAGTTAATAGCTTTTAACTCTTGCTTTTATTGTTGATGTGTTATTATTTCATGTTTAACATATTGACATTAAAATGATGATCAACATTCCATTCTTCTTTAGAATATTATCTTGTGCTTCTAGGTAAGTGCTAATCGGGGGTTATGCAGCTCCATCAGCAATCCTTCAGTGGGCACTTAAAACTGGAACCCATTCAACTGCCTACTCCTCTTTTGAGCGCATAGGAACAGCCTCTGGGTGGGGAAGGATGTGGCATTTCCTGCTAGATGTAGCCATACTGTCCTGTGACCAAGGGCTGGGACTTAAGCAAATATCCCCTGTGAACACAACTTGTCCATAACTTATTTTTAGAGACCTCGGCAACAGGAGTTCTGGCAAATTTCTCACTTAAAATTCCAGGAGCAAAATGGATCGAGAGGTAAGAATATAATAGTTGAAAACTTCATTTTATTACTGCTCCCAGGACTTCTTTCATGTAAGTCAAGCCATTGGAATTCACTTTTCATTATTAATCCCATTCCTATATGCTAAAAAATCAGCATGTGTTACTTTCTCCTGCCACATGTTCCATAGATTTGGAACTGAATTATTCCATGAATAAACAGAAGTAACCATTTCTGTAGATAGTGAACAATTTTCTGGATCACTAGATGCAAAATCCATTTCTTTTGTCTGTAAACATAATCAGATAGATAATATTATTTGTATGAAGAGCATGGAACTGGGATTCATTAAGCCAGAGGGAGTGGTGTAAAGAACATGAGATTAAAATACACTTACTTGAATTTGTATTTTTGATGTAGACCCACTTGGGTAAGCTCAAAAAATCACTTTCCCTCTCCAGGTTTCAAGATTTCCATACATGAAACATCCTGGATAAATCATCTCTAATTTTTCTCTAGCCCTGTTGATCTGGGATATTATCAACCTGAAATAAAATGATCGTTTCTCAATTGAGACCTTATCAGTATGTATTACGTATTTAGCAGATAAAAACCAATTAATCAGTTGCAAGTACAATGCCAATTACAATAGTACACTTCACAGCATATTTTTCTGGCATCATGCTACTCTTTGCATTCCTCTTTAGCTGCAGCTTTTGCTAGTATTTCTGAGAAATACCTCATGAATTTAGCCTTCTGGGGCAGGGAGGAGGAGGGGAAATACATCTTATAAGTTCATATTTTCATGTAACTAGTTTGTTTCCAGCTATTAGCATCAGCGTTTTTATTATTATTATTATTAGTAGTAGTAGTAGTAGTAGTAGTACCAGGAAGGGAATGTAGTTGCTTCTTTAAGTTCCTTGAAAAGTAATGGTCCTCCCCTGTCCTTGTAGGTTTTATGTCATTGACCAGAACTGAGAGTTTCCGTCCTATATTCCCTTTTAAAATTTTTATCTTAAGGGTCTAGTTTTACTCAACAACTTCTGATAAGCAATTGCTTCATGCCAGGCATTGTACCAGGCACTGGGGATTTAAACATGAACATTAAATGTTCTCCTCTCTTAAAAAAGTCACAGTCTAGTGAGAGGGATCAACTTCTAAATAAGCTAGTGCACAACAGTGACAGCTGGCCAGGCAGGTGTAACGAGAGGATATTATGGGAGCATAAGAAAGGAATGACTAATTCATATTCTTTTTTTAAAAGTTTATTTATTTATTTTTAGAGAGAAAGAGAGAGCACAAGCAGGGTGGGGGCAAAAGGAGAGGGAGAGAGAGAAACTTAAGCAGGCTCCACACCCAGCACAGAGCCTGACACTGGGCTCGATCTCACCCCCCTGAGATCATGACCTGAGCCAATATCATGAGTCAGATGCTTTACCGACTGAGCCACCCGGGCGCTCCTAACTAAATCATATTCTAAGGGGAAAGAGGTCATGGAAGGTTTCCAGAAAAAAGCTGCACCTTCAGTGAGCAATAACAAATAAGAGTTTGGATGGATGGACCTTGGGAGATGGAAGAAAAACTGGGAGAAGGACCATGGGGGTGGATAAAAAGAGTATGTTAGGAGGGGACATGTAGGAAGAAGTTCAAGAAAATTATTTAAGGGAAAGAGGACAACGTAAAAGGGGAGGCTGGAGAGGTGAACGGAGGCCTCGCATGTCAGAAAGGCTTTGGACTTCATCTTGGGGGCTAGAGAAGCCATTTACAGGTTTTAAGAATAATGCTATCAGATCTGGATTTCAGAGCATTATTCTGCCTACAGTGAAGAATGCAGTGGAAGGGAGAAGACTGAAGCAAGGAGGTCATTAATAAGCGATGATCATGAAGCGACGATGATGGCTTGAACCTGAGTTTATCCGTGGTGATTGACTCTACAGAGGAAGAAAGGGGTGGGGGTAGACCGAAGCCAATGCCTAGACTTCAGGTTTGTCTCATTTTGCTTTGTTCTAGCACAGTGTGGTGGCTTAGTAGGAGTTTTCAACAATTTAAACTGGGGAATTAAATAGATCAGTGTTTTGAAGAGGTCATTTGGAGGTTTTTTTGTTTTTTTTTTAAGAGAGAGCTATAAGGATGGAGACAAGCAAGTCGGTTTGAAGGCCACTAGAAAAGTCCATTGGGGAAAAAAAGAGGGTCTAAAAGTCATAAAAAAATATTACAAGTACTGTAACAGATTAGAATGGCAAACGTACACACTGTTTTCTGATTGCTTTGTGGTAAAGGGCAAGGAAAGATACAAGGAAAACTAGTTAATGACGTAGGATGACCTACAGGAAGACAGCACACCTTCCCTCAAAATAATCTGGAAGGAGCTCCACGGTCTAATAAAATTTCCATCAAGGATGACAAATATTTTGTTTGACTCTTTTCCTGGGACTAATCCTCATTTGACAAAGCCCTCTCTGTTCTTTCCTCATCTCAAAGAATGATTTATAGTCACATGTAATTTAGAAAGAACTTTAATTTCAATACTGGAAAGAAAAAGGCACCTGTGTGTCATAATAGCATCAAAGAAAGAACAAGAATGTCTTGCTATGCTTTTTTTCCAGGAGGTAGACAGCCCTTGTCATTGTAAAGGCCGCAGGACATATTTACTTTATTTACCATTCTCTCTCTATGTAATATATGACACTGGCCTTGGTCAAAGTCAATCAAGAAGGCCACAAAGAATGTTGGATTGGGGTACAAATCTGAGTCTTGCCATGTGCTTTTCTCAGTTTCAAGCACATATTAAATGTTTAGAAATGTCAACATTTATTATTTTCTATAATTTTATTAAACTGTTCTATTCCTATTTTTATTCTCTATTATCATGGAGTGAGAAGTGTGGTTGGTGTTTAAGAGTATAAAAGAGGGTGAAGAGAAGACCAGTAAGTTACAAAGAAGGACAAGAGACAGATTCTTATCCACTACTGAGTTATAGCCCACAGGTCAAACCTGGCCCACCACCTGTTTTTTTTTTTTTAAAGATTTTATTTATTTATTCATCAGAGAGAGAGAGAGAGAGACAGCGCACACACACACAGGGGGAACAGCAGGCAGACAGAGAAGCAGGCTCCCCACCGAGCAAGGAGCTCGATGCGGGACGCGATCCCAGGACCCTGGGATCATGACCTGAGCTGAAGGCAGATGCCCAGCCCACTGAGCCACCCAGGCATCCCCTACAACCTGTTTTTATAAATATACTTCTATTGAAACACAGCCATGTATATTTATTTACATAATGTAAATTTATTTACTTACACAACAGCATGATTGAGCGGTTGTGACAGAGACTATATGTCCTACAAAGCCTAAAATATTTACTATCTGGCTGTTTACCGAAAGTTTGCCTACCCATAGTCCAGACAAGTGCTCTCCTTGGGTGTTTTTGAAGCCTTGAGAGAGAGGAAAACTTCAGGTGAGTTCCTTACATGAGAAAATAAGGAGTTTGATAGTGTTAGATCTCTGAAAACCCATATTCTGAAAATGGAATCATTTTCAGCATCAGTTCTAGAGAAATGTGTAAGTCTGTGGTGGTGACCAAGTAGAGGTGATATAGTTTTGCTTTTTCAGTTCCAACTCAGGATTCTTTGTCACTTCCTGGGCTAGAATTTTAGGGCTGGTTTGTGAAATCTCAGTGACATGGGTCTGGTTTTCATTTGCCTCCCATCCATTGAGCCATAACTCAAGAAGCAACTCAAAAATTAGTTCACTTGAAAGAAAAATTAGTCTACTTGACATTTAATGCAGCTATTTTGTTGTGAACATTTTGACACAGATGACATTTTATATTCACCTGTTTGTGTCTGCCAAAAAAAAATCAACTTTCAGCTTTTTAAAAATCCCAAGTAATGTGTTCAACACCTTCACATTCAACCCCAATCCCTGCACCTCAGTCCACTGTCTATTTTTCTTGGACCCCATCCCATTCATGAAGTCTGCATCCTCCACTTTACCCTGACTTTCCCTGGGTCCCTGGGCCTTTCTCCATCCCCATGTCTCATCCCATTCCAGACCATCCTATGCTCCAGCCCACCCTATTCCTAAGCAACACTTTCCCTGGTGTTCAGAATGATTATCAAGGATTGGTTAAGTCTTAAGCGTACGATAACAAAGTCTTTTGTGCATATTACCTAATAATCATAATCATCACAAAAATACTAATGAAAGAAGGTAAAGGGTTCATTGTTTATAGCTCAATAAAATGTTCAAAATGACATAAAAAAGCAACTGCTTCTCAAAAAATAATATGTCTTAGCCATGGACACCCTAGCCATCCAGTGTTTCTGGATTTCCTAAACTACCCAGGAAGGAGATACAATCTCATGTTACAGACTCCCTAAACCCTTCCCTTACATCCTGGAATTGCCAAAGAAAATAGCAACATGGTTTTCTCACTTCTTTTTTTTTTTTGAAATGACAGTATTTTCATCCTTGAAAAATGATTTACAAGCCTTTTTTTTTTTTTCCTGTTTTCTTAATGATAGCATAGAAAAAAAACTAGTGTGGAATTGATCTTTCACACAGTTACAAAGGACAAAGATCACAAACTCCTACTATAATTGCCCTAGGGACAACTTATCTAAAAGAAAAGGGCAGAGGTGAAAAATACAGAATTAACTTCCTCAATCCAAGTAGACCTGCCATTCTGGGTACAGTTCTTCTATAGCTGAGAACAACTTCAACCATGATGGACTCTGCATTGCTTCCTCCCTCTAGCGTGTGTTCAGCACCAGCCCCATAACTGTAAGTGAACAACGTAACTAGGTACGCTCACAGGACGCCATATCAAGATGCTGAGCACGACAGAGTTTCAGCACCGAGGCAGGAGCTTACAGGCTGTTCCATCTCACCCCTACCTACTGCTTGTATTCCCTGGTTGATTTCTCAGGTGCATGAGCTCACTGACTGGTTTAGTGGCCTCTAGCTACATGTAGCTATTAAGCACTTGAAATGCGGTTGGTCCAAACAGATATGCTGGAAATACAAAATACATACACTAATATCAAGACCTGGTTAAAATAAAAGTTTATATTGGTTATATTTTGAAATGATAATAGTTTTGACATATTGGGCTACATAAAATATATTATTAAAGTTGACTTTACCCATTTCTTTTGTATCTACTAGAAGATTGGAGATTACATGTCATTTGAATTCTATTTCTAATGGACAGTGCTGCCCTAGTGACATGTGACACACTGGTAATTCTCATTTCCTTAGTCTTGCCCAGACCATGGGTCCAAGGCCCTGATAGAGGAAATAGTCAAGGAGCAACATGACTGAATATGAGAAACTACTGGTTTGTGTCTTCGGATGGTATCTGTGTAACAGTGGTAGTTACGCTCTGTGGAAGTACAGAAGGTAGGCAGGAGAGCTGCTAAGGTGACAGGGACTGAAGGTGATTCATAGCTGGTTTGGTCTTATACAGCTCTTGAACGCCAGGGAGCCCATACCTCCCTACCTCCTTTTTAGACATTTCTTCCCAACTATGACAGCAACTTGAATCTGAAAAAAAGTGAGCATTCTGTGTCCACCAATAGCTTAGCAAGACAAAAGGGTAGCGTTTTTGGCTTCTGTAAAAAAAAAAAAAAAAAAGTTCCTATTATCCAGGCAGTGACGAATCCCAGAAATGGTGTTCTGCTGGGTTTACTTTTATTGAACAAGTATTTGAACAGACAGCATTGTGATCAGGAGGTTTTCAAGCACAGACAGATGGAATGTCTCTGTGCCCTCAGATCACAGAATCTAGGAGGAAAGAGACGGGAAAGACTGGAAGTCAGTGAGTCCATTCCCCCAACAGCTCTGTATTATTTTCTATAGTAAGTAAGACAGGCTCTGAAGAATTCTCTCTCTATACAGATGGTGAGGGTTAGGCGATTCAGAATTGGGGCATATATTTTCCTTCCTGGCTTTCACCAATTCTTCCATCATTTGTCCTGGAAGAGAAGATGGGTAGGTTAGGTGCTAGAAACTGAGAGATACTATAGGTATGTGGGTTATACTGTTATACTGTACTGGAGTCAAAGAAATGCACACATCCTTGCAGTCTGCCAAGAACTCACCATTTACCATCACTTTCACATTTTATTCAATTGATTCAATGAGTACCGAGCACCTAGTACACACTGCCTGCAGCAGTGGATACAAATAGTAACTCTGCCCTTGATCATGTGTGACCCTCATCATCGTGTGTGATCATGTATGACCAGACCCTGCTAATGAAAAGAGGTAGGTGTCAGTAACGTCGTTTCACAGAGGAGGGCACAGAGCTCCAGAGAAGGTTAGTGACTTGCCAAGGTCTCACACTGGGTCAGAACTTAAATCCAATTCCTCCAACACTAATGCTTTACTATTATAAGTTGTTTGAGGCCATAAGAATTTAATCAGCTAACTTGCTTGCCTGACTCATCCAATATTCATACACTCTTGAAATGGACATTTAAAAGAGCGAATCAACACCTAAACATTTTTCAAAAGAAGGTAAGGGCCTCAGGAAGTTTTTTCCCAGGTAACTGCACAGTGTCAGCGTGGAGCACCAGTAGCGCTATTGTGCCAACCCAGACCTCCCTTTTCGTTCTCACATCCACCCCAGGAGATTTCCTTTGGTTTGAGGGTGGCCATCTATGGTCTTGTGGTTTCTTCGAAAGGCTTTGTCATGGAATTGAGAATAGTCATTTATTCATCTCACAAAATAGTATTAGTATTTTCCTTAACAGAGAAATGTCCTTTCAAGGTAGCTAATTTTTATTTAATTGAGCTATGTAATCCCTCTTCTAGAGCCCCTGGTTTTCAGAATTTCCTGACAACTAAGGGATGGTGGCAGAGCACAAGCTATGAAGCCAGAAGATCTAAACCAGATGCAAAATAGAATGTTGAATAACTGATAATTGCAGGGTCTCCCCTAGGCTGATTTTCTGTAAAACGGGAAGGATAATAATCCCTGCCCTAATCACAGGCCTACTGTGAGGATGCATACAGGGAAGAGCACATAAAATTCTGAGTTACATAAATCTTAGGAGTTACTGTATAATAGAAAATACTTCCTAGATACTAAGCATGACTATACATTCTAGGATCTTCAGTCTATTTTTCTAGGAAAGTAGTGACTGCCTGGCCTTTTATTCATTCTTCAAATTCCAGACTCTCTGAGAGATTCTTTCTATACAGGAACAAAGTTCAGGCAATTGCTTTCAACCTCCAGGATATGCATGCATCATAGTTATAAGAGCAATGCTGGGCCATGACCCACTTGTACCACCTTAGTATATCCAAGATCACACCCCTGAATCATACAGAGGGAACTGAACCCATGTTCAGGACACCTTTTGTTCTAATGATTTATTCCATCATCTTAACACCATAAATAAGTCCTGTCATTAATAATATGTTACATAATTCTAGTGGAAAGAAAACACCCAAAAAGGAAAAGAAGAAACTCTCTCATAAAACCTTTTATGCTTAGCCCTGTCAAGATTCTTCCTTATTTGAATAAATACATCTTATCAGTATTTCCCTATGGCAAATTTCTCATAAAGTAGTTTTTGTCAAGTTGTCTACATGAGAGTACAGCAAGATGTGGTCTAAAGTGTGATCTTTAGGATTCACATAAAGATTATTTTTACCTACTGTCCTGAGTTACATGTAATTAGGTATGTGTGTGAGATGTGAGGGATACTATATTCTGTTAATAAAAAAGGAGCAAACCACTAAGAATTTATATGTAATAAGACAGCACACACAATATGGGGTCTAGAGCAAAAGTTG
This sequence comes from Phoca vitulina, assembly GCF_004348235.1. NCBI lineage: Eukaryota > Metazoa > Chordata > Mammalia > Carnivora > Phocidae > Phoca > Phoca vitulina. Next base: position 67,983,703 of record NW_022589709.1, read on the forward strand.
ATACCGTCTCCTTATGGATGTGTAACAGATGACTGTCAAGCCCACATGAGGAAAGATGAAGGTCTTCGGGCTTCACCCCAATACTCTGCCTACCCCACCCGGCCTTCCAGCTGCTAATGTAAAACCAAAACCACTGAGTTTCCATCTCTTGTTTTTCCAGGGTCCCCTATCAAGACTCACTGAGTAGTTCTTATGAATGCAGTCTCATCTAGTGTTGCTTAGGAGTTCCAAATCTGGCAGAGTAGTCTCCAGTTCCATTATTGCCAGAGCTTTCTGTGGCAGTGGAATGGAGTGAAACCAGTTGTGAATAATAATAAATATTTATTTAGTAAATATAATTTATTAGAATATTTTGTTTTTATTGAATATAAATATATTTTTAACATCAAATATAAGGTTATTAAACTATAATCCATTATAATTATTAAACATACATAAGCGCTGTGCCAGGATCTGTTTCTCTAAGTTTCCACTATGGACTCTTCTCTTTCTCTAAGTTCATACTTGGGTCTCTTTGGCATAATAATAATAGTGATAATAATAATAAATGCCATTAGTTTGTAGACAGTGCCAAATGCTTAAAAGTCAGTACTTATTGAGTATTTTCAATAACTTGGTGAGATCTTTGGTTTAGATCTTTGATTTGCCAAAGGTCTCATATATGAGAAATCTAAAAAACTGGAATTTAAACCCATATTTGGCTGGTAACAAACATTTTTTCTTGTTTGAAAATTTCTACATTTTCCCCCAAGTTACATATCATCTTGCCCGAGGAAGAGCGTCCTCAGATGCAATCACCAGGGAGAATGGCAAACTCGATAAAGTCTGTCAATCTTGCAGGCTGCAAGGATATTTTGACAGACATTATCGAGTTTGCTGTTCTCTCTGGTGATTGCATTTGAGGACACGACCATGAAAGACTTTGGAATCCGGGAACCGAACTGAGGGTTACAGAAGGGAGGGGGATGGGGGGGATGGGGTAACAGGGTGACGGGCATCAGGGAGGGCACGTGTGGTGATGAGCACTGGGTGTTACACACAACTAATGAATCGCTGAACACTACATCAAAAACTAATGATGTATTATATGTTTGCTAATTGAACATAATAATAATAAAAAATCCTTGCAGGGATTTAAATGAAAAGGCCAGCTTTTCATGTTGGGAAACAGTTAAATGCAATGTTAAGTGTGAGAACGTGGGGGTTTTACAGAAATGGTTGAAATTCAGTTCCGTCACTATGTGACCTCCCTCAATCTTTTCTTCTCTCTTTATAGTAAATCACAGGATATAAAACCTACTTTGCAAAAGTGTTATGTGAGGGACCTTGCCCATAAACAATCTATTAATGATCCCAGTTAACAGTAAGCACTTAAAAATATTAACTATTATACTATTATCCCCGCATATTTCAGTGATTACTTAATTATCCTCACAATGAAGATGTGACCAATTCTGAGCCAGTATCACTGCTCCAGCCAGAGAAATGTCCATCGGTCGGTGGCAGACACAGAATCAGAACCAGCTGGCTCTGGCCGTGTAATGGGGACGCAGTGTACTTACAGATGCTGGCACATCGAGAGGGGTTGTTTCTGGGGTGCTGTTCTCTTCACACTTCCCTTCACTGCGTATGTGTGTATTAGTTTGGCGCATTCTAAAACAGAGCAGAGGAAATTAAAAAGATGGAAAAACTGACAGTTATGATGAGAAAAGAAAACAAACAAGGATCAATGGGGGTGACATCTGGGCATCAAACCAGAACTGAAATTACAAGTAGGACCCGGGATCTGAATTCAACTATTTCCCAGTAGGAATCACCCAGGTTTTGTCTCTCTCTCTTCAGATTCAGCCCCAGATTCGTTGCCCAGTCCTGGATTCATTCCATCACCTTTCATTCACCTATATACTCATGAAATTGTTCAATGTTAGAAATAAACTTGGAGGGGCGCCTGGGTGGCTCAGTTGTTAAGCATCTGCCTTCAGCTCAGGTCATGATCCCAAGGTCCCGGGATCGAGCCCCGCATTGGGCTCCCTGCTCAGCGGGAAGCCTGCTTCTCCCTCTCCCACCCCCCCTGCTTGTATTCCCTCTCTCACTGTCTCTCTCGCTGTCAAATAAATAAATAAAATCTTTTAAAAAAAAAAAAAGAAACTTGGAGACCGTCTATTCCAGAAGCCATTATTTTACGGATGTGAAAACTGGATCCCACAGAGAAGCTTCATTTTACTGAGTACCTATAATGTGGGATTACAAAATACAATACATATATATAATAAAAATATATAAAATGCATATAGAATATAGATTTTATAAAATACAATAATATGTAATCATACAGGTTGAGTTTCATAGCTGGAAAAAATCTTAAAAGGTATGAATTTTAATGCCTCTCTCTTAAATATTGCATATCAAACATCTGCTTGTTTCCTTCTGGTGATGGGAAACTCACTGTCTATCAAGGCAGTTTGACTTGTCTTTGGACATTGCTCAAGTTGAAATGGCTTCCCTCTAAGACCACAGAAACCAATACTGTTTCCTCTTTCCTGGGACAGCCTGGATCCTCCCTCTATAATATATACTACCAGTTCCTTTAGCTAAACAATCCAACCTGAGCCATGCTTTATTAATATTTTTACCATTGAAGTTTCTGACTCTAAAGTTCCCTTGACTAAAGTGTCACTTGTTACGGGTTTATACAGTTAATGGAACGCTTAAAGAACACTGGGTGGATCATTTAGGCCCTGACATTTACAATAAAGGGAAGGTGAAGAATTTCTGGGCTGAAGATAAGGCATATACAGTAACAAATTCCTGAATGGTTGCATTCATTTCTTAAATGGAGATTTCTTAATTCTTAAAACTCTGTAAGATCCATGGAGGGATTTCAGGAGATTTATGCACCCATAAATATTATGCAGACAAATTGTTAATGTTGCTTCATTTTCTTTTCTTTTCTGGAAAGAGGTAACTTTCTCATCATCAAAGGAACTTTTGATCCCTTGACTACCTTGGATATAACAGTAGTATAGTGGAGAGAAAAGAGAACTGTATTTAGACCCAAACCAACAGGGTGAAAATCCTGTCTAATCTACTTCCTAGCTTTGTGACTTTAAACAAGTTATCCGGACTCTCTGAACCTTAGATTCACCCTCTGTACAGCGAAGATAATAGCACTCATAGCATGTACTGAGGATTCAGCAAGAGAGTGAATGTGCGAGTGTCTTACAGATGTGAGAACACACAAAGCACTCACATTCAGATGTTATGCTAAGTGTATAAACTGCAGAATGTCCCATCCTCACATTCTGGGCTTTGCTTATCGTGTCCCCAGAAGGCAAGAACATACACGGACTACAGTGTAAATATAAGTGGGGTGGGAGTGGGATGGAAGAGTCAAGATTTGTCACCAAGCTTTCACTTAAAGCTGGTCAAATGTGAGGCAGGTGAATGGAGGTGAAGATAAGACAGTATTTGAGCAGAAAAGCAAAAAGCTAAAACCCATAACGACAGTATTAAAACAAATCCCTCATATGTAATTTTAAATAAAAATGGCAATTCCATTCTTCTTAAAAACCCAGTGAAGCCAGCTAGCTCAGAGAATGGTCTGCACTTCCTCAGTGGAAAAAGTGAATCTGAGAATGATGAGATAACATGGCCACAGATAGATGCACAGACAGTAATAAATCTGAGTGCCCACACCAAGTCCACCATTTGCCATTTGTTCCAGGGGCTTTCTCTTGAATGAGACCACTTCTGCTCCAAGAAGAAGACTTGGAGAGGTTGGAAAATATGTGACTATCCGGTAGTCAGAGGGCCCAGGAGAGATTATTGGCCAGGCGGACTCAACACAGCAATGATTCTCAACTTTTTTCTTTCTACACAACGCCTGGATGATGTTCAAATTCCCATGACTGTACATGGGCTAATAGAGACTTTCTCTAATTGTTGCAACCCCACCACTTTTTCCTTTCTCTTCCACTCAGTAAAGTATATAAGCAACTTAATCAAAAGGATAACCTCCAATCCTCTCTAGTTTATATTTGAATAAGATCATCCACAAAATTTGAATTTTTAACTGCTATGATTAGTAAATTGGTGCAATGCACCTCCAATTGGTATGAATGCAGTCCTGTGGGTCGACACCATAGTCAAGAACCTCTCCACTTGAAGATATGATAGTACAACATGTATACTTACAGGTTTTCATGACAGAGCATGCAGGGATTGTTGTATGTCTGGCCATCATCACCACAGACAGGCTGTAAATTCTTTGGGCAAAGGTAACCCATCTTGGGCAATACTCGGTAATGTTTGCACATCTCAGAATCCTGAAGAAGTAAAACATATATCAGATTTACTCAATGGCACTTAGGAGTGGAAAAATCTTTTGATTTCCTCAGTCACATCTCAATAAAACATTAGTAAAGGAACTGTAACATAGGTCATAGAAACTCACTATTTAAAAATCAACCAACACACTTATAAATAACTCATGACTCAAGGTACTCATAATGGAATGTAGAAATGTTTTAAACTGAATGATAATAAAAATATAAACTACCAAATCACAGCAGCTAAAGCAGTGATTTGAGGGAAAGTTGTAAATAAATACATAATTGGCAAAGAAGAAAGCTTTAAGATCAATGATCTAAACTTCCATGTCAAGAAGCTAGCAAATGGGGGCTCCTGGGTGGCTCAGTTGGTTGAGCGGATGCCTTCGGCTCAGGTCATGATCTCGGGGTCCTGGGGTGGAGCCCCAGGTCAGGCTCCCTGCTCGGCGGTGAGCCTGCTTCTCCCTCTCCCTCTGCCTGCTCCCCCCCGACCCTCGCTTGTGCGCGCTCTCTCTCTCTCTGTCAAATAAATAAATAAAATCTTAAAAAAAAAGAAGCTAGCAAATAATAAACAAATTAAGCTCAAAGAAAATAGAAGAAAAGAATAATACAGAAGAGAAATATATGAAATAGAAAACGACAAAGCAAAACACTGGTTGTTTGAAAAGATTAATAAATTGAAAAACCACTTGCAAAATCGATAAAAAGGCAAGAAATATACATTACCAATATTAAAAATAAAATGGGGGTTTCACTATATATAGATATAAAAGGATAATGTGGAAATGTTATAACTATATGCCAATAAACTTGACAACTTAGATGAAATTAAAAAATTCCTTCAAAACAACTTTCTGAAACAAAGAAATAGAAAATCTAGTAGTATCATATCTGTAGGTATTCTTTCCAGAGGCATAAAGAAGTACTTGTTTGTTAGTTTGTTTTGATAAATAACTCAAACATCCAGGGGTGCCTAGGTGGCTCAGGCTGTTGAGTGGCTGACTCTTGGTTTTGGCTCAGGTCAAGATCTCGGGGTAATGAGATGGAGCCCCGCTTTGGGCTCACGCTCAGCGTGGAGTTGGTTTGGCCCTCTCCCTCCCCCTTTGCCTCTCTTTCCAATATTTATTTTATTTGAAAGAGAGAGAGACAGTGCGCGTGCACACACACACACACATGCATGTGCATGCAAGTGGGGAGAGGGGCAGAGGGGGAGGGAGAGGGACTTTGAGAGGTGGTTGGAGCCAGGGTCTGCTCTGAAGGTGAAATCAACCATAATCGGTTCAGAGTTGATAGACTATGTAAGAAAATACTAAGGATATCTCTCCCTCTCTCTCTAAAATAAAATTTAAAAAATCCAGTGGACTGCTTTAGAATATGGTGAGTTCCATATTGGTAGATATTCAGGGAGAATTTAGACAAGCACCTTCTATGAATCACTGGCAAAGGTAGGAATGAACCAGATATATCTTTAGCATTTTTTTTTCAGGTATCTGCTGCTACAAGGTTCAAAACTACTAGGATAAAGCATTACAAAGAAGCAATGACAGGCTTCTTTGTACAAACTTTTTTTTTAAGGGTACAAACTCTCACTTATAAGATGAATAAGTTCTGGGGGTGTAATGTACAGCATGGTGATTATAGCTAATCATTCTGTATTATACACTTGAAAGTTGGTAAGTGAATAAATCTTAAATGTTCTCACCACACACACACAAATAGTAATTATGTGAGGTGATGGTGGTGTTTGCTGACACTATGGTGGTATCATTTTGCAACTTAAAAGTGTATTAAATCAAGACACTGTACATATTAAATTTACACAGTGTTATATGTCAATTATATCTAGAGGAAAAAAGAACAGATTTTGTGAATAGTTTCTCTCCATGCTTACAGGAGTCCTAGGGTAGCATCTAGTTTACTAAAAATCTGTAATTAGTATATATTTCACTAGGGCAACTCATCTACTATCCTACTTAAATTGGGCAAATAATAAGATTAAATTCATGTTTGATACTTTTCTTTCTTTTTTTTTCTGGGTCATCAGACTAGATGCTAAAGTTTCACTTTTAGAGGCCAATTTGATATGCTACTTCATGAATATGCTCTTATTCCCTTTCCTCCTTTCTATTCCTCACTTTGGCAAAGCTCTAAAAAAGCAAACCTGTTAGGCTAATTTACACTAAGGTGTATGTTACTGAAGGGCATCAGCTTGTATTTTGAATAAACAAGTTTTAACCACTGTGAATCGCTAATTAGTGGAATTTCACGGGTGTGAAAATGCTCCGTGCACCCCTCTTTAGGCTATTGGGAAGAGGGTTGATTTGGGGAGGGGGAGAGACAGGAAGCTAGGTGAGGAGTCTTTTTGGCCTGCTGAAATTACAGAACTGAGGCTCCTAACTACTTATCTGACCATATGTGCAATAAGCCACATTCATGATACACCCACATTTTAAAATTTCAATAATGTACTAAATTGGCTTGGAACAGGGCTAATAATCTAAAAGAGCACAGAATAATGCACTGATGAGACATTCCCAGAACTCTCACTGAGCTTGGAACTACACACAAAGGGTTTGGAGCTACACTGAATTCGCCTTTCCAAGGCCTCTTTATGGAAATGAAGCTCATGGGGGGCCGGGGGGGGGGCGGGGAGGGCAGATTGGCAACAGACCCCAAACAAATGCATCAACTTAATAAGTAGCTTTTCAGGAGTAGTCATTCTTACCAGAAAAGAAGTGGAGGAAGTTGGGCTGTTTTCGTCCATAGATCTAACGTGGAATGATTTCTCTTGAATTCTTGCCCTTTCCAAAGCTTCTTTTTGACTACAGAAGAAGACGAAAAGTAATTTAAAGTTATAGCCACAAAGACTAGCGCCTGTAACTTCCAGTGGAAGCTATGCCATCCTAAATAAAATATGATAGAACCGCAGAACATTCAGCCAGAGGATGATGTAAAGAAAAGTACACAATGGGGAACTGGTTGAGAGCACTCATCACTTACTAGATGTATGACCTTGGACGAGTTGCTTAAATGCCTTGAGCTTATCTTTTCTAGAACTTAAAAAGAGGGTAGTATTGGCAATTCCTGTCTCCAGGAATGTACTACAAAGAGCTAAAAAAATACCGATTATTACAATTGTGTTCACAGTGTTTCCATAACCATCGTCATTAGTATCTATCATGTCCATTGGTCCCCAAATATAGTTGTTCATCAAAATAACCTAGAAACCCCTTCTAAACAACAAATTCCTTAGCCCTGAATTTTTTGCCAAGTACATTTTGGGGGGTAAAAATCTGTTATTTCAGAAAAAGACTTTTCTGTTGAGTCTGATCCAGTTGTGGAACAAAGATTTGGAAGATTTTCTTGTAGTTATGATCCTGAGAGTTGACAAAAGTTTTCTCCAGTGACACAGCTAGTAAATATCCTGGTTAGAATTCACATATGGATTTCCTGTCTCCTATATCAAGTGTTCTCAACGTAAGGGCCTCGAATCTAAAGACTATTTTAAGGACGCCATGGATTCATGAGCACACATTTATTTAATTGGCAACTTCTAAAGATTCTGTTCCCATGGGTCCTGTCCCCATGCTTTAATAAAAACACCTTTTGCACTGAAAAATAAAAATGAAAATAAAAAATTAAAAAAAATAAAAACACAATTCCCCCACTAGCTGGAGGGGTAACAGGATCCTCTTACTCACATGATCATTCTGCACATGTGGCACTTGTTTTTGTATAATTTTCCATCAGCACCACGCACGGGGTCATTCTCTTGAGTGCACATGAGCCGGTCATTCCTCACGTACTGCCGAAAGTTACTGCACTCGTCCTAGAAAATGAGAAAGGGGAAGTGAACAGGATTTTTCCCCTTTCTAAAACTTGGTCTTAGAAAGTCCTTTCTTAGCTCTGAGCTCAGACTCACTGCCCTTATCCTGGCAATGGAGGCCAAGGAACGCCTAGACTTTAAAATTTCCAACCTCACTTCATTCTGAACTTTTCTTCCTGGGTCCTGGAAATGCAGAGGGGAACACTTAATAGATCATGTCTCCCTCACCCTTTCCTTCCTAACTTCCTTCCTTCCTTCCCCTCCTTTTCCACATGAGCTGTACTCTTTTTTTTTTTTTTAAGATATTTTAAAAAAATTATTTGTCAGAGAGAGAGAGCGCGAGCACACAAGCAGGAGGAGCGGCAGGCAGAGGGAGAAGCAGGCCGCCCGCTGAGCAAGGAGCCTGATGTGGAACTCGATCCCAGGATCCTGGGACCATGACCTGAGCCAAAGGCAGACGCTTAACTAACTGAGCCACCCAAGCATCCCACAGGAGCTTTACTCTTGACCAAAGGACAATATCACAGGACTCTAATGCCACAAATATGATTATCACTGCAAAGGACTGAATGAAGATGTCTTCTTTGCAGGCTTGAAAAGTAAATAGAAGAGGCAGCATCATGCATACACACTACTGATTTGTTGATGCTAAGAAAGCTATCTGGAGGAAACAGAAAAAAAAGACATCAAGGAGAGAAGCTAAAGGGGAGCTTTGAAATTAGTGTATGTTACCTGAATTGTTAAAATCAATGTCAACAAGCTACCCGAAGCCTCATTTCACATTTATGTCAGAGGAAAGCATGCAGTTGAGGTGAAAGAATTTTACACTCTATTTTTCAATACATATTTCTCCCAAAGAGGAGAGCAATATTTGATGTACACTGAGGGCAAATTCTCTACAAAACTGAGAAAAATATTAAACTTAAAGCCAGACGAAAATGTTGTTATAACCAAAATGAAATATTAGCAAAGTCTATTTTCTTTGAAGCAAAACATTGGCATTTTTATTATCCAAAAAAAAACCAGAGGAGAATGTCAGATTCTGAGGATGAAAGGCAAAATAGTTATCTTCGCATCTTTTAAGAAATGACCTTTGCATCATCTGAGGGCTTGGCACTTGATTTTTCTTCGTCATTCTTTTTTCTTTCACTAGCTTCTCGCTCACTGCAGAATAAAAAAGGATAGGATTTTTTTTTATAGGGTTCTTACTGAGTTTTTTTGTTTGTTTGTTTTTACTGAGCTTTTTAAATGAAGTATTTCTCTAATTCTAAACCTTAGCAAATCTAACACTATTTTCTCATATCTGAAAAAAATACCTAAAATACTTTTTTTTTCTTTTTTATTAATGAGTCTTAACTGTTGGAATTTTCATAGTGCATTTGTGGCAACACTATCGACTTCCATAAATTCGGTTACTACACTGTCATCCAGAGTGCTATGCTTAATAAAATATTTTATTAATAAAATATTTTATTAAGGAAAAATACAATGTATTTTTCTCTCTCATGTAGAGTTGCTTCCTTTCTCCTTTCTCTTTTCCATATTCAATTAGAACTGAACTTTACAATATTGATTTTCTTTATGTAGTTATATTGCTTCAAGTTTATAAATGTTTGAAGCATATTATCTCCTTGAATCACTATGAAAAGTCTATCATGTAGAAATTGCTGCCTTTACATAAAAGAGGAAGTATGTGGTTACTCAGCTGATGGACTTCTCTGAAAGCCCGGGATTTGGGCACCATACAATAGCTGTCTCCCTGTCCCAGATGCTCCGGGTATGATTACGCTTCTCATCATCAAAGGAAACATTTCTTGCCAGAGCATTCTGGAAGCTCACTGTCCTCTTCTAAAGGGAAGGCCTTGTCTGTTTTTCATGTGCAATGCCCAGGGCCTTAAGTTTTAAATTAAAAAGAACCATCTCCTCGCAAACAAGCAAAACCCATCAAATTGGTCGATAAACCTCTTCACGTACAAGATGCTCTGACACATAGCACACTTGTTGACGTGCATCTTGCCATCTGGACCCTGAACAGGGTTGTTTTCTCTGGTGCAGATAAACTTCCCCTCTCTCACCATATTCCGGAATTCATGGCACTGATCCTGCCAAGAGAAACAGAAAAAAGATGTTACCGTGATAGTCTGAGCTCTAAAATTTAAAACATAATTTGTGAGATATAAGCTCATAATACTTGAGGGGGGAAATAAAAATCTAGAGAAAACAGAATTTTAGGGATGGAATGTGTTTTAAAGGCTCTTTATTCAATATCTGCGTAGGAAGTTAGAATCCTCTCCATAGTGTCCCTCTCAAATAATGACTTTGTCTGGTGGAATTTCACGACTGCCTAGGGCAGCCTGTACTGTGTTAATGCAATTTTTAGCAGGCTGAGCCCCAAACCTGTCTCCCTGCAGCCTCCTCATTACTCCACACATAAGTAAGCCCTGAAATGAAATGAAAGACGCTCTGTTCCTCAAGAACAAAATAATATTTTATTATATGCCAGGCATTTTGTTGTTTGCTAAGAGCACACAAGATAAACACTCATTATCCTCATTTTATTGATGATAAACACTCATTATCCTCATGTTATAGGTGAGAAAATAAGGCTCAGAGAGATTAAATAAAGTCAATATTGGAATTGTGATCAGAAATCGGGTAACAAGCTTTGTTATTTTCTGTGCTTTTACCTGGCAGAGAATAAAACTCTTAAACACTTGTAAAAAGATAAAGCTGCCTTTTATATTCACTGAAAAATAAGAACCTTAAAAAGAAGGCAGTGAAAATGAATCCATAGGATCTGCCTCTGATGAAATTTTTGGACATCTACAGAAATTTGTCATTAACTACCTGTAAGCTCAAAGAGCCAAAGGAAATATATGGGAAAATTACCTTGAAAAATACTGCTAGTGACGTGGATGGCAGTTACCCTTCCTTCCTTCCTTCCTTCCTTCCTTCCTTCCTTCCTTCCTTCCTTCCTTCCTTCCTTCCTTCCTTCCTTCCTCCCTCCCTCCCTCCCTCCCTCCTTCCTTCCTTCCTTCCTTCCTTCCTTCCTTCCTTCCTTCCCACCTTTCTCCCTTCCTTCCCACCTTCCTTCCTTCCTTTCTCTCTTTCTTTCTTTCAAGAGATTTTATCTATTTATTTTAGAGAGAGAGAGAGTGTGAGTGGGGGGAGGAGCAGAGGGAGAGAGACAAGCAGACTCCATGCTGAGCATAGAGCCCGACACGGGGCCCGATCCTGTGACCCTGAGATCATGACCTGAGCCAAAATCAAGAGTCAGACGCTCAACTGACTGAACCAGCCAGGTGCCCCTATCCTTCCTTCTTTAAATTGTGATACCCATGAACAACTCCAGACCTACTTTTATTTGCAGTATTAAAAAAGTTCTCTGGAATACTTGATCAAAATACTAAATGTCTCACAGCCATCACTTTTGGAAGTTGCTAGAATTATTTCCTTTTCCAGCTACACAAAATCCCACTTACATATATGTTTATGATAACACCCATCTGCCTGTACTTCCATCTTTGCTTTATGGGTGCAATCTCTGGCTCTTCTTATTATGATCTGTGTGTAGTTAACTTATCTGAGTTTTTCTCAACTGAAAAACTGGATCAATACCACCTACTGCATAGATTTTGGGAAGGCTTATTTATTTTTTATTGACGTATAATTGATATTAGTTTCAGATACACAACATAGTGATTTGACATTTGTATACTTTGCAAAATGGTCACCCCAATAAATCTAGTTACCATACAGAGTTACTACAATGTTACTGACTGTATTCCCCATGTGTACGTTATATCTCCCTGACATTTACTCTCGAACTGGAAGCTTGTCCTGGGCAGGTGGTCAGTATGGATAAATATTATTATGATTTGTCCCGCATAACTGACCACCTGGATCTGCATGTACACCAGCAGGCTAAGGAATGTTGTTTGTTAGACTCATGCTGTGTGAATAACCTTGGGAGCCTGGTTGTTTGAAATATATTATCTGGCCTCCAGATGGCCCTTCTGTTCTGGGTGCCAAGAACTACAAATCTTGTCTCACACCCCCTCCTGCTCAAGGCTGGACTGGCCCCCTAGAATGGAATCTGGGAGGGGAGGCAGACAGACAAAGCCCAGGCTCCTTGACAATACAGAAACATGGTAACATAGAAATGCAGCTCACAGCAAACTGCAGGTAGGCAGACAAATGTTTAATTTCAAACCCTATTATTTGCCCTATAAATATTGCTCTATGGGGAGGGTCGGTTGGAAGTCTCACCTGAGGGGAGGATGCTCAGCTCAGGCCTCTCAGCGGGGACTCTAGCCTGGCTGTTCCCATAGGGCTTCCCCAGCTAATGAGGTTGAATGTTGTAAGTATCTGATTTGATGTAACTTTGCCTTACTCTCATTTATTGCCTACTATTACTTTCATCTATGTGTAGATTCCTTTCTTCTTCTGTTCCTATTAGGTTTCTATAATAATAATAAAAAACTTTTTCCTTTTTGAAACTGAAACACAGCTGTTGTGAATCTTTTGTTCAGAGCAGCAGGTTTAAATATGACGATGCATGTGATTTGTAAAAAATTTAACTTTGCAGATGTAGGTAAGACCATAGCTCTCTTTTTGCCACACAAACACACAAAATGTCTGGACATTTTTAATATACGAATATATAGAATATTTTTTGTTTGAAATTTCTAAAATAGATATTAAAAAAAGAAAAATATTGACTAAGATTATAAATAGAATAGATGGCCAGTAGAGATGATTTGAATTTATACAATAAAATCTTATCTCAAGGCCATTCATTTACCAAAATGCATAACAGATATTCCCAACATATATTTTTTAAAATGAAAATTACTATTAATGGTTCATTTTGTAAGTCAGTATAGACCTAATGAAAAGTTCCCTCATTAACATTCTTTAACAGGAAAACTTTCCTGGGGAGACTTCACGATTTCTCTTTTCTAATTGGAGTCCATTGATGGATTAGAAGAGATTGTGCTGTGTCATATTCTATGTGTTAGTGTTGTAAAGCATTGAACATTATTTTTAAAGCCCTAATTGAATACAAGACGGCACTGGAATGCCATGTCAAGAACTTATCATCTGGAGCTCTAAGTTTTTGATACTTGCTTTCTTATTTGTAGTTTTGGTGTCTATTTGCTTAATTATTTGTTTTAAAACTTCAGAGAAGAGGAGCGCCTGGGTGGCTTAGTCGGTTAAGCATCTGACTCTTGGTTTCGGCTCAGGTGGAGATCTCACGGGTCGTGAGATGGAGCCCCATGTTGGGCTCTGTGCTCAGTGGGGAGTCTGCTGGAGATTCTCTCCCTCTGCCCCTCCCCCTACCTACACACACATGCTCTTTCTCTCTCTCTCTCTCTCAATAAATAAATAAATAAATAAATAAATCTTTAAAAAAAAAAATAAAACTTCAGAGAAGAAATCCACTTCATCATAACAATAGCTTGGTGATGGTCATTGGTCCTACAGATAGGTGGTAATTACACCAGAGTTGCTTTCAGAGCACTGAAATAGCATGCTATTTCTTTGCAAGATCTGGCCATGCTTTCCTGTTCATCATTATATATACAATGAGTGGGACAGAGTAGGCATTCCATAAATATTTGCTGAATGAATTAACCTCACCCCCCAAGCTTCCAGCTTTAGGTATTAGTACATCTAACACACACTACCTGGTTTTCATTGCTCTTTTCTCCTGTGTTTCTCAAGTTGTCCTGCTCTTTCTTTTTTCTTTCAGCTGCTTCCCTTTCCCTTGAAAGAAAAATGGAAAAAAACATTTCAACCAAAGTGAACAAACACCTCATTAATAATTAGATCTGTTTTTAAAAAGAAGTCATTTTCTCAAACTGATGAGAAATGATTATCAAACTTTAATATTCGCAGTTAAAGGCTCATTTTTGAAAATACTCACAGTTTGTCCTTACACATAGCACACTTATTGCCGTGTGTCTTGCCATCCAGACCCTGGACAGGGTCACTTTCTCGGGTGCAGATAAGTTGTCCGTTTTTCATTTGGCTTCTAAACTCATCACACGTGTCCTAAAAAGAAGGAAAGTTTATATTGGAAATGGCTGTTTTCACATAGTATTTGATTGGGCTTGAAAATCTGAAGATTTTGATTTGAGAGTCAGGCAGCCACTTAACCTTGCTGGGAGGCGGTACAATGACCTACAAACATGTCCACATCCTAACTCCTGGGGCCTGTAAACATGTAGCCTGACATGATAAGGACAAATTAAGGTTGAGGACAGAACTAAGACTGCTAATTAGCTGCCCATAACATGGAGAGATTATCCTGAATTATCTGGGTGGCCCAGTGTAATCACAGAAGTTCTCATGAGAGAAAGAGGGGGGCAGGAAAGTCAGGATCAGAGTGAGGCAGCATGAAAACAATTCAACTGGCCCCTGCTGATTTTAAAGGTGGCCACGAGCCAAGGAATGCAGGCAGCTCTAGAAGTTAGAAAAGACTACGAAACAGATCTTCCCCAGAGCCTCCACAGAGAGAATTTGCGTTGTTTTAAGCCACTGTTGATAGTAATTTGTGACAGTAGCTGAGCCTCATTCTCCTCATCTATAAAATAAAGTTAAAAAATGTATTTGACCAGGTTGTTCAGACAATGAAATAAACTACTATTTGTAAAAGTGCTTTGCAATATGTTAGACTGAAAGATTTCCATTTGGCATTAAATTTCTCCATTGAACAAGTTACCAGCAATATTGACATGTATGATGACTTCTGATCTTCTTAGGGCAAAGATCTTGGTTGGCAACATTGACGTTCTCTTTCCATATTTTTGATTGCCACGGGTTGACTTACAGAAAGATCATTCTTGTCAAAATCTAGTTAATGACTCACTTTTTCTGATGCTGATTCAGTCCCATTTGATCTGTAGCCAGAATGTTTATTTTCTTCCTCTGCTTCTCTTTCCCTGGAAGAGAAGAATCAATAGTCATCCTGTTAACCCAGACTCAGGTTTGGAAGTAGCCTTAGAGTTTGGGTATCCTAAACCACCTCCTTCACAGAGGATCTTTGTACATCCCTGAGGTGGACAGTCAGCTTGGTTATTAGGAAGCTTCCTCATCACAGGGTATGTATGATGGATATTATATGTAGATCAACTCAAGTAATTTCAAAGTCTCCTTTATTTGTGTCCAGATTTATCTCTGTCTAATGTCTGCCCTTCAGCCTTACTTCATTCACAATCCCAGGACAACACAGAACGGGTTTGCTGAATCAATTTTCTCTTCTTGATATTAACCCATCAGATATTTAGAGGCAAGTTTCAGGTCTTAAGCCCAGTGTCCTCATCTTTTCATCATTAGTTGTGGTTTTTAATTCACCACCAACTCACCATTCTAGTGCCTTGACAAGTAAGGCAACCCATTAGAATATTATTTCTTAAAGTATGGAGCCCAAGATAGAAAGAAGACAAGTAATCTAGAAAGTACCTTAGGATCATTTTTTTTTAAATCTCTTACCTTTCTGATAAAATATTTATTTCAATGGTCCCCAAAGTTTTCATGTGTATTAAGAAACACTGAGATTTTTAAAAATTCAGATCCACTGACCATCCCAACATGTTTACTGACAAGATTTAGACTGGGACTCTAGCCTGGTTTTTAATGAGCCAGGTCATTCTGATGCAGTTGGCTCAAGATCCAAATATTTCAAAACTCTAATATACTTATCTCTTTCAAAATTTTATTCGGTTTTGTACACAAAACAAACGTGTGTATGAATGTACATAACATGAATATATACATTCTTTTTAGGGAGTTCCCTTTGTGTAGTAAAGTGGTAGTAAAACATATCCTGAAGATTCAAACATATATAAAGTCATGACATTTTATCAAGTACTATTGGAAAAAGAGGGTATTGTAATGATTCAGTTTAGTGGAATTCTAGTGATAATCATGGCTCTGATCAAAAGCCTCCAGTGACCTCTGATCACACATAGAATAAAATCCAATGTCCTTCTCTTGGCCTAAAAAGCCTTATTTGATCTCTCCAAACTCATTTTCTGCTATTTTCTGTGCAATAATTTTGAGACATGATGACCTCCTTTCTGTTTCTTGAGCTTGGTAATTTTACATCTTCAGAAATTTGCATTGATTTTTGCTCTGCCTGAAACTTTCTTCCTCCAGATGTCCAGACGATTCACTTCACCCACTTTTTACAGGTATCCCTCACATGTCAGGCCTGCCCTGAACACCATAAACAAAGCAGCAACTGCAATCCCTTTCTGTTGCTTCACTCTCTTTTATTTTCCTCATCAATATCTGACTTTGTGCTATATAGTTATTTCCTTATTTATTTATAATCTGTCTTTTCTGTATTATATTATAGTTCCATGGCAGGAACCTTTTGTTGCTCACATCAAGAATGCTTGTCCATGAGTAGTGCCTGTTACATAGCAGAGAGTCAAAAACCATTTATTGTCAGATGAATGATTTCCAAAGATCATAAAAAATATTCCATTTGTGTTGTGTTTTGTTAAATACTCCAGATAAGTATCTTATAAGATAGATGACACTGATAACAATGGCAAAATTTTATCTTCACTCCCCCCATGAGACCTTGAACTTAAAAAAAAAATTCAGGTTTTCTCATCTGTAAAATGCAACATTTGTACTAATCAAATTTTCTCACATGGCCTATACTGTCACAAGATTATAATTTCTTTTCAAGGAGAAAGGTGAAGCAGGTATATGTGTGGAGAAGCATTACTTATTAAGTATATACCAATTAAATGCCATAATCAATAGCATTGTGCTATAGGCATCAAATTTTAGAACTACAAGTACCCATCAAGGTCACCTAGAAAACTGCCTTAATATACAGCAGTGGTTATGTTACTTGCCTCAGTAACACAAACCACGTGTGGCTGAGTTGGATAATAAAGCACTCCAATTCAGTACCATTCACCATGGGAAAACAGAAGCAACACACCCTGGATTATACAATAAATGTGTTGTATACATACAAGAAACAACCCTCTTAAACTATGCTGGTGAACTATCCCAAATGACCTTCACAAATTCTCCATAGGACTTAGGCATTATATGTTCTAAAGCACAATTATCTACCATGATGGCATTTGTAGGTCACAGAATTATGACAGAAAAATTAGAGTAGGAATCAGACATTGATTAGCTGCCATTGCTAAGGCTTGTTGTTCCTTAGGGGATGTAAGAGAAAGAGACAATACTTGGGAATTAACAAAAACAATAATTTTCCTGGAGGGAGTTGTAAGTAAATGAGAAAGAGCCTGTCATTCAGGAGGAAGTGGTGACTAATTTTTGGACTGCCAGTGGAAAGAAGTACTTACAGTATCTCTTTACACATGGTACACTTATTGTTGTACGACTTGCCATCAGCATCACGTACAGGATCACGCTCCCGAGTACAACTGAGTTTTCCATTTTGCGTTTTGTCCCGATACTCTGCGCATTGGTCCTGAAAAAGGAGAGGAGAGTAGGTCTCCAGATTACCTGATCTCTTGTATTGCTGTTAAATTTAACAAACTTAACTCAAAACAATTTAAGTAAGAAAAGTTCTGATTTACCTCCTCTTATATATAACACCTAGTACTGCTATCTACAGAGAAAGGGGGACTGGAATCACCCATATTCTAAGTCAGCTGTCATGGATAATAATATTGCTTTTAAGGTTCTACACAGGGAAATTATCAAGCTCGCTGGGATTTAACAGCATGAAGGGTCAGCAAACTATAGCCTACAGGACTAATCTGTCCTGCTGCCTGTTTTTATATATGGGGTTTTATAAATAAAACTTGAAACACACCTTCACTCATTCAGGGATTATGGCTGCTTTCTGACAACAATGGCAGAACTGAACAAAAGCAACAGAGACTATAGGACTCAGAATGTCTAAAATATTTGCTATCTGGCCTTTACAGAAAAGAGAAGTTGCTGACCTCTGGTGTAGATCAAAGGGAGAAAGAAATGTTGGAGGGAAATATAAAGTTATGCAAGATGCCAAGGAAAAGAGGCTTGAGCGAACTGTGGAGCGGAGAGACAAAGGGCCTTACCAGCTCTCGCCCTTGAGAGTGAGGATGTAGCCTCCTTACCGAGAAAGATGGAAAAACAGAATAGCCAGAATTTATCAACAGAGATGGTCCTGATATACCAAGGTAGTAAGAAGAGAGCTCAAGTGGCTGTCGTCTTACGCAGTGGTGTTCACACGCCGGAGGAGGGGGTTTACAGGCAATTACTGTCATTCTGACCCTTCAAAATGTCTCAGGAAATGTGCTAAAAACTTGCCTAAATTATTTTATTTTCTCCCTGTAAGAGTGAATAAGGGAAACCAGAGTTCAGTGAGATGAACTAATTTATTCCAAGCTGCACAAGTCCTGCGCCGCAGGGGCAGGATCATATCCCCAACTATCTGGCTCTGAAAACCCTGCAGTTTCACCGTATTATGCTGCCTTGGATCCCAACAGAAAATCTGCCTCTAACCCGTGGCTCCACTGAGGGAAAGAGAGAACAATAAGAGAAAGGAGGAGCATGAGATGCTGACGGGGAACGTCCCCATGCTGATGTCACTGTCTCTGCCGTGATCAGTTATTGGCCTGAGAGCTACATTCTGTAAAAAGGGGTCAGGAGACTCGGATGACGTCATCATGTTAATTATTTCCTTGTTTAAAGAAGTAAAAAATGCGCCCTAGAGAGATGAAAAATTGCTGAGATATTACCCTACAGTTTAAAGGGGGGAACTGCCCTGTCCTTCCAAGGACGCCTTCACACCCAGCATGACGTCCGTTCCCCTTTCCCACGGGTGCCCTTGTCCGTGACTTGCGTCCCCTCTGCCTGTGCAAATTAGAGGTTCTCTCACCTGAGCTTTCCCTCCTCCGCCACCGCCACCGTGGGAACTATGCTCCACCGCGTTTCTCTGATCTTCATCTTCTTTTCTCTTTCTTTCTTCATCTTCTTTCTGGCTGGAAATTAGAAAGGGGGAGGTAGGGAATAATAGATTACAGAGAGTGGGGTACGTTTCTGCGAGTTCCTCCTCCCGTGACCAAATTAGATTTGTATAGAATTCACCAGCATTTACTGAACAGCTACCATGTTGCAGGCCCTCTGAAAACAGAAAGACGAATTATGTGGAGTCCTTCTTTTTTTTTTTTTTGAGTCCTTCTGCCTGGAAAAGCTCTCCCTGTTGTAGGGGAAAACCAAGTACATAAACATAAGCAAGACCACGGGAGCGTTTTACTAGCCCTTCATAAATGCTCACTGTGACTCTCAGCTGGATTCTTCTCAAATACCTCAGAGCCAAGAGGTCCAACAATAATTATCTTTTTCCACCAAATGTGCCCTTGCTCCTGGACTCTCTACCTTCCATGAAGAACAAAACCCTGGAGCTGTCTCTGCTCCTGCCTCTCAGCTCCCACAGCTGTTGCCGGCATGACACTAATTTCACATCTCACCTTCTCTCCTGTTTCTCTGACTCTAGTTATCGCTCCTGGATTCCTGCAAACCCCTTCTACCACCAGCAGCATTCTGAATCTCAGTCCCTTCCTTCTCTTTGTTCCCTTTTTACTGCCGACATACGAATCTTCCCAAAGGAACCATATTTATGCCACTTACTCTCCTACCTGAAAAATTTTAGCAGCTTCCCACGATATACAGGATTGACTTCAAAGTCCTTGATCTGGCATTCAAACCCAGCAAAGTGGCTAAGTTCTAACGAAACTAAATGACTTGCTCTTTACTGTTGATACGGTTTCCTTACTTCTAGAGCTTTACCTGTGCTTTTTCCTTCTTCTCCTCTCATTCCTTCCTGTTCACATCTTATCCAAATTATAAAGTCCAGTTCTACTCTCCCATAAAACTTCCTATTAATTCTCCCTTCCCTGAAGTACTAGAACCCATTGAATACATCATTTATCATTTAGCAATTCCTCCTTCGTATTTTTTTAAAGCTTTATTTATTTATTTTAGATAGAGAGCAGGGGGAAGGGCAGAGGAAGAAGGAGAGAAGCAGACTCCCCACTGAGTGTGGAGCCCGATGTGGGGCTGGATCCCAGGACCCTGAGATCATGATCTGAGCCGAAACCAAGAGTCGGACACTTAACTGACTGAGTCACCCAGGCTCCTATCCTCCTTCCTATTATATGAACTTGTACCCATGTCTATTTCATCCATCTATGTACAATCATTATTCACACTGTACATTGTAGGTGTTCAATAAATGGCTATTGAATGACTGAAATATTTTATGTGTACTTCTGAGCTTTCTGTACAGAACTATTTTTCATTTTGTGAAAAATGTGATATTTTCAAAAACGTAGGTAGAAAAGTTAGGCTGATAGTAAAATATGTTTATCTTCCCAGAGGTATTTAAAAGGTGATGTAGAGAAGGGATCCATCAGACAGCAAAGGACTTAAAATTTTACCAAGAAAGATGTTGTGATCTATTAATAGGTGGGCTCTCCTCCAGAATTTATAGAGAATGTAATACCCTAGTCATATATTGTCTATTTCTAGAATTGTGAATCTTGGTCTTTATAAAGAAAGATTTGCCCGAAAACGCTCTGCAGAGAATCATTTGCTCCCTTTACATGTAAAGAAAGGACAAACACAATAGACATTATCTTCCTGGCTCTCTGTCTCCCCAACTCTGCCAACCCCCGGCAGGGGCCTCATTTGTGCACTCACAAGACAGCTTTACACATGGCACACTTGTTGCCGTGGGTCTTGCCATCTGGGCCACGCACGGGATCATTTTCTCGTGTGCAGAAAAGATTTCCATTTTGCAAAAGGCTCCGAAATTCACTGCATGTATCCTAAAGGAGGAGAAAAGGCAAGAGCGTGGGTATTTTCGTATAAATTACTTTGTTGGATTCCTTCCAAGTGCTTCCTAGTAAAACAGGAACAGAAAATGACCTCTGGGTATTTTTATTCCTGGCAATTGTTTCATTCAATTCCTACTAAACACACATGACTTAAAAAGAAGATTCTCTTTCTTTTTCCTTGAGATTTAGCCCCCAAATCCAGACTGAATCTGCACCCACACATAAGAAAGAATCCCTTAATAACCTGGGTTCTTGGAGAACTGGCCGCTCATCTTTGATGGGGGCAAGCAAATGACCACAAACCTGAAAAAAATCTACTTGGAATCAACCTTTTTGAAACGAAGAAAATATCCTAGAATGTTCTAGTGTGCCCAATGTACTATTTTTATTTTCCCCAAAATGCTGGCACCAGAAATAATTAAAGACAAAGTGAGGAACATAACTGATGTGACCCAATGTGGTCATTCAAAACGACATAGTGGGTTAGGAATTACGCTAGATTTGGTGTCTGGAGGTCTAGGTTTGAACTCTTTTGTTTTCATTTTTCAGTTGTGAGAACTTTGAAATACGAAGATGTGGAATCTGATGCCGATAGTCCCATTGCAACTTCTTCCTTCTCTCTGGGTTTTAAATCTTCCATTTAAAAACACAGGAATGAGGTAGATCAGATGTTTGCAAACTATGGCCTGTAAGCAAACTCTGGCCCACCACCTAGTTTTGTAAATAAAGTCTTCTTGGAACACATCCATGCCCATTTATCTGCATATTACCTGTGGCTGCTTTTACAGCTGTGACAATAGTGTTGGGACAGAGACCGAACGGCCACAACCATTCAAATGTCTACTATTTGGTCCTTTAAGAAAATTCTATCAATTCCTAGATTAGATGAACCTTGAGTTCTCTTACATAGGCTTTTGGTAATTCCATGTGTTGTTTTTTTTTTACAGAGAAACTGCAAAACCTCATCCTTCACTGTGATATTAACCTTCTAGGACAACTACCTTTTCAGCTTCTCTCTTAGCTTTTGTTCTGGATTCAGCTTCTTCTTTTTCTTTTGCTTCTTGCTGGCTGTAGGAGGGGGAGAGGGGAGAATCATTCCTGGCACCCAGTACCTATTATTCTAAAGGGGAAATCTCTCTAGATAGAAATATCTCATTATTTCCGTACCTCTACAAACTGAGTTTGGGAGTAGAAAGGTAAATGCACTGCTCTCCATATTGTTTTTTGTTTTTAACTTTGCTTAAAGAATAAGACACAGCGTCATAGCAAACCAATCAACAAATTTTTAGCACTACGTTCTTCTGGAAAATAAAGATATTGTCCTTTTTCCCAGAAAGCAATGAGGATGCTTGAAAATATTTACTAGATGTTAGCAAATGTTCAATTTGATAGTGCCCAGTGATCACATCTTTGGATTATTCATGGTAGTATGTATGTAGAGAACAGGTATCCCAGTCCTTGTATGCCATTAACTCTGGGGGAATCTGCTGTGAGCACATGGTCCTCCCTGGAGCAAATTCAAGGACATTTTCAAACACTAAGAATACCTCAAAGAAATGTGCAAAGTATATGGCTTTATAACTGTAAATCCTTGAACTCCATGCAAAGATAGCTTCCATAGCGACTTCCTAGAGAAAACCTTCGGTATGATGTCCCTTGCCTGCCGCAGGCCTATCTTCTCCACACTCAGCGGCAGTGGCTGTGGCTCTACTCACAAGAAGGCCTCACACATGGAGCAGGTGTTGCCATGCATTTTCCCATCTGGGCCTTCAATGGGGTCGTTCTCTTTGGTGCAGGGGAGTCGACCGTTTCTCACAGAGTTACGGTATTCATGGCACAGCTCCT
The DNA here is from genome assembly GCF_004348235.1 of Phoca vitulina. Classification (NCBI taxonomy): domain Eukaryota; kingdom Metazoa; phylum Chordata; class Mammalia; order Carnivora; family Phocidae; genus Phoca; species Phoca vitulina. The sequence goes on from NW_022589709.1 coordinate 68,006,535, forward strand.
GTCAGGTGAGGGTGGATTTAAGAATCAGGTAACTAAATATCGGAGAACTCTTCCACATTACCCCTCTGAAAACTATGATAGAATGTTCCCAAACATAACGGATACATCAAAATGGTGATGTAGGAGGTCAATGTTACCAAGATACTCTTCAGGGGCCTAGCTCACACGTTATCTGGAAAATAAGATTACGTTACTGATCTCATTAGAAAAACTTCAATTCAACTCAAATATTATTCTGGGTTAGGTACTGTAAGATATATGAAGAAGAATCATCTATTGTTCCTTTTGTAAAAAAAAAAAAAAATTGTGATTGGCAGAATAAAACTCCTACCCCCCAAATTTGTCCAAGTCCTAATATCCAGATCCTGTGAATATATTACCTTACAGGGCAAAAGGGACTTTGCGGATATAATTAAGTTAAGAACCTCGAGATGGGGAGATTCTCCTGGATTCTCCTATGTCCCCAATGTAACTGCAGGGGTCAGTCCTTACAATTGGAAGAGTGAGACAGGAGGGAATGAGAGGGCATTATGACTGCAGAAGAACAGTCAGAGACATGATGTTGTTGGCTTTAAGATGATGGAAAGGGTCCAAGGGCTGAGGAGCACGATGGCTTCTAGAAGTGAGAAAAAGCAAAGAGAAATTCTCCCCTATAGATTCCAGAAAGGAACACAGCCCTACCAACCCTTTGATTTAGCTCAGTGAGACCCAGGTCAGACTTCTAATATAAAAACCAAAGATAGTAAGTTTGTGTTGCTTTAGGCCACCAGGTTTGTGGTAATCTGTTAGAGCAACCATAAAAACCAAGTACAGAGTATTTAGAGTCTTTGGAGAAAGTGCATAGAAGTATCTATAAGTTAGAATAAAACAAATTATATAATTGAGGAATAAAGGAAAATTGCTGGCATAATAGATGACAGAGTTATTAAGTATATTGTATAAATGGGGAAAAGCTTTGGAGAGCAGCTAATAGTTATTCTGAGCCATGAAAAGTGGCCAGAATTTTGACAGAAGAAAGGGATAGTCAGGTCTGAGTATGAGGGGACCATACAGAAAGTAAAGTTCATTGCATGTATAATACTGAAGACTTAAGGCATGTGAGGGGCTGTGCTGATATACATGGATAAGTTTCTCAGGACTTCATAAAAATAATATACATAATAATATTTTATAAGTGAAGAAGGTAAGACACAAAACTGTCTGCCTTACTGGAAGGGAGACACAGGCAGTATTTGAGCCCTGGCAGTGTGAGTCCAGAGTTCAAGTTTTTAACCATAATGTGACTGAGTCCATAAGATGGGATACCTTGAATCAATGCTTGGCGTGTCCAAGAAGCAACAAGGCAGCACAAGGATGGCAATGGGTAGAAAGTAGGAAATGAGGTCTGAGAGGTGGCAGAGGTCAGATCACGCATGGTATTGTAAGCCACTAGAAGGACCTAGTTTCTTACTCTGTGTGAGATGAGAAGCCACTGGGTGGCATAACCTCCCTTATGTTTTTAAATAATTACTTTGGTTTCTGAGTTGAGGGTAGATTGTAGGGAACAAAGGTGAGAGCAGGGAGAACAGTAAGAAGTCAGGTCTTCCAAATTATAAAAGGATACAGGAGAGGAGAAATGAAGACCTGAGGCGCGCCCTGTAGGAATCTTACAAATGGTGACAGGGTGCAAGATCTAAGGTGTATCATGGGCATTATAGCCAGAACTTGTGTTCTAATTGCTAGCTCTCAAATTATTAACTATATATATCTCCTAACTTCTTATCTGAGCCTCTGAGTCCTCTTCTATAAAATATAGACAATAATACATACCTTGAATGGTTACTACAAAGATCAGTCCTAAAATTGCTATACCATATGGCATATAGCAGCAATTAAATAATTAATAGCCATCAACATCATCATCATCATCATCATCATCATCATCATCATGTGAGAATGTAAACCCAAGGTTCAAAAATGCTGTTAAGTAATTTTCCCAAAATCTCACAGAAAATTAATTGGGATTAAAACTTAGATTTGTTTGTTTGTTTTGTTTTACTTGTTTTGAACTAATCATCCTTATATAAAAAGATACAGAGAAAAATCTGAAATCTGCCTCTATTGGTTTGTATTCAGATAACAAGATAGCCATCTGTATACACTTCTTTTTTTGGGATAATACAATTCACATGGTCAGTGGAGAAAATGATGACTGACCTCTTCTCAAATGCACAAGCAACTAAATCAGATTTGGTGTGAATGGGAAGAAGGAATCCTCTTATACACAAGGATCCAAATACATGTTCTCAGTCTGCAAAGTCACTAAGGACACTGGGATGAGGAGGTGGGAGTGGGAGGCTTGTCCAGGGGAATGGAATATTTATGTGGTTCTAATATCTAAAACATTTACCTGTGCTGCTTCTCTTCTCACTTTATCAGCCTGTGCTTTGTCCTTTCCTTCCTTGCCATTATTTTTCTTCTCTTCTTCTTCTTCAAGTTTGCTGCAATTAAAAACAAAGAAGATACAAGCTAAGTACAATTTCCCATTGTCTATGATAATGTATTTTAAAAAGGGATGAGGATCTTCCAGACAAGGTCAGATTCACTCTTCAGTAAAAATTTATCCAGTCTAAGAGATACTATCACTGTGCCCAACAATGCAGATAATAAACAAAAGAATAATAAAATACAATCCACCTTAAAAAAAAAACTAGCATGATCTTTTATCAGTATGAGACCCTCAAGTAGTCTTGATTCCATCAGTCTTATCCCATCAATCAGTGATTTCAATGATCTGAAAGAAGCCACAGTTACCTTGATTTTTTAAAATTGTGCAACTTTTCCTTTGTAAATAACAACCATATCAGTGATGAAAGCCAGAGGTGATACCAAGTCAGACAATGGGCCCATAATCAAAATAAACCATGTTTCACTATAAAATTATTTTTTTAGATATTATTTTAAGGGAATTAATATTCAGGTTGAAGTTCAAGTTTTAGAATAATGATCCAAGTCCAATAAGATTCAACAATTAATATTTTAGGTTGATCATGAGCCTAAGCTTCTGGCTTTCTTGCTATTTTCTACTGGTACACAGTTTATCAAAGCTGGAAAATCTGTAGCACTGATCATCCCATCTAGTCATCACCACAGCATGGACAATGGATCAAGTGAGAAAAGAGCCTTGATTTCCTGACTCTCAGGCCACTGTGTACACTACTGGCTTAGTCTTTCAGTCTCTCCTTCAAGGAACTATGTGCATATACCTGAGATTGGACAAGGACATATGAAAGTTAAGGGACAACAATAACCTTGCACCTTTTCAACAGATATTATTTAAACATCTACCTTAGCTTGAGACTCTGTAGAAGATTAGGAATCTAAGAAGGAGGAGAACCTGAGGAGGTAATAATCAATTTCTCCTAGACTGTCTCACACAATGGAGCTTTGGTCCCACTCACCAAAACAATGGCCTAAAAGTCCCTGGATTTGGCTCACAAGAAGACATTTCAATAAACATCTAATGTATGGGCTCACCTCTTAGAGGTTTGACTCTCTATACTAAACCACTTATCAAAGTGTTATTTCAGCTGTGCACAGTAATGTCCCTGAAGAGATAAATGCAACCTTCTCCATTCCTTTTCTCATTCAGGTTATTTTAACACTTCTTGTACTGGCCTCATAAACTTCTGTCCAACTGGTTTTCTCTTAGCCAATAGCTGAATATATTCACAGAATCATAAAATGTCAGTGAGGGAGAGAGAGAGAGACAAAGATATCACTGCATCCAGATCATCAAACTTCTGTTTTCAGTTATGAATGATGATTATCTAGTGTTAAAAATATAAATTAAGACTTTCCCATGACTTAACTAGAGGACAGAAGGATAACTGGATAGAAGGCACCTGGGTGGCTCAGATGGTTAAGCATCTGCCTTCGGCTCAGGTCATGATCCCGGGGTCCTGGAATCGAGTCCCACATTGGGCTCCCTGCTCCTTGGGGAGCCTGTTTCTCCCTCTGCCTCTGCCTCTGCCTCTCTCTCTGTCTCTCATGAGTAAATAAATAAAATATTTTTAAAAATTTTAAAAAAAGGATAACTGGATAGAGAATCACATTGTCACTGTATGATTCATTATTACTTCATGAATTGTCCATGTGCTTTTTTTTTTAAATTTTTTATTGTTATGTTAATCCCCATACATTACATCATTAGTTTTAGATATAGTGTTCCATGATTCATTGTTTGTGCATAACACCCAGTGCTCCATGCAGAACGTGCCCTCCTCAATACCCATCACCAGGCTAACCCATCCTCCCACCCCCCTCCCCTCTAGAACCCTCAGTTTGTTTTTCAGAGTCCATCGTCTCTCATGGTTCTTCTCCCCCTCCGATTTCCCCCCCTTCATTCTTCCCCTCCTGCTACATTCTTCTTCTTCTTTTTTTCTTTCTTAACATATATTGCATTATTTGTTTCAGAGGTACAGATCTGAGATTCAACAGTCTTGCACAATTCACAGCGCTTACCAGAACACATACCCTCCCCAGTGTCCATCACCCAGTCACCCCATCCCTCCCACGTCCATGTGCTTTTAAACTTATGTAGCATACAAGCACGATATATATTCTACACATTTCTAGGAAACTGAGACTCAAACGTGATTGATGATGAGAGATTCAGTGGGACAGGTGAGGGTAGGTACTCACAATAGGCTTGCACACATGGCACACTTGTTTCCGTGCATTTTGCCATCGGGGCCATGGACAGGGTCATTCTCCCTGGTACATATAAGCATTCCATTCTTCACTTGGTTCCGAAATTCACTGCAGAGCTCCTGGAAAATATTTTCTCAGAATGACTGTCTACCCTTCCTGCACCTTTGCCTCTTCTGAGGAATAAGTGATGCGGAGTAGAAGAAAAACAAAAAGGGATGACAGGAAGCAGTAAATCGATAAGTATTTACAAAGCTTCCATCATGGACTCAGAATTGTCGTTGCACTAGAGTGGATCTGGAAATATTTATCATCATCATTCTACCGAGGCTGCTTCCACTCTAGATGCAGAAGAAGACTGACAAAATTAGCAGAGAACAATATACATGTTTGTGTTATGTTACATATCACACTCTATAAGAGCTATGAAAGATCGAAGGGGAGAGAGTTCAATGGACCTAGAAGAGGAGGCTTCCTGGAGGAACTGAGAATATTGCTGAGTCTTCATGAGAAGGAAGGACATCCTGCCATCTGCAACTACTTGGATGAAACTAGAGGACACTGCTAAGTGAAATAAAGGAGACAGAAAAAAAATTATGGTACGATCTCACGCATATGTGGAATCTGAAAAAGCTGACCTCATAGAAACAGAAAGTAGAGTGGTGTTTGTCAGGGGCTGGGGGGTGGGGGAAATAGGGAGACGCTGGTCAAATGGTATACATTTCCAGTTATAAGATGAATTAAGTTCTGGAGATCTGCTTTAGAGCATGGTTATTATAGCTAACAATATAACAGTATACTATACAGTATACTTGAAAGTTGCTAAGAGAGTAGATCCTAAATGTTCTCACCACAGAAAGAAATGTATTTATGTCATAGTGTGATGTGATGGAAGTGTTAGGTAACGCTATGGAGTATCATTTTACAATATATGTGTGTACCAAATCAAGACAATATACACAATGTTAAACTTACACAATGTTGTATGTCAATTATATCTCAATAAAGCTGGAAAATTTAAAATAAGAAGAATGTGCAAAAAAATTGGTGAATCTCGATTTGTCTTTAGAAGGCTGAGAAAGAAAAGAAAAACATGCTCAAACTAAGAAATAAAGATATATTTGAAATAAAGATATGGAGGAGAGGACAAGTATGAGTCCTTGGAGAAACTGACACCTTCCTGGGAGCTCCTTGATAAAGTAGAGGGATAGGGGATGCAGATTTCAAATAGGAGAGGTACAATATAAGCAGAGGGAAGGAGAAATGTGTTAAGACTGATTGGAAAATCTAAGATGATTTAGCAGCTAATCAGATATTATGGATAAAACAAGTGTTCAATTCTAAATTACCAGTAAAAAGATGGTTTCAACCAACAGAAAGAAAGTTCATGAGAAAGTGAGTCAGTTTAAAGGTAGACTTTTAAACTGTGTCAACTTTCCCCAAATAAATATTAGGCTTATGCTTTGCATTTATTAGGTAATAAGATCCATAAAGGCAAATCTTGTTTATGGCCGTCATATTAGAGTAATCCGACATCACATACAGACAGATTTTGTTGGTGTTACTTGTGACAACAGAAATATAAGAAAAGCCAAATATGGAGAATATGCCTTACAGAGTAAATTAATAACCCTCTCCTTCTTATAAAATGAAACTCAAAATTTGAATTATCATGCAATAAAATTGGTACTCTAGAAACTTCTACTTGAGACCCCTTTTTACAAGTGAAAGGCTTTTTGTTGTTGTTCATTTCAGGCATGGCAATTGAAAAGGAAAACATTAGTGCTAATGAGATATCTAGAATACTTAAAGGAGAAAAAATTGTCAAGGCATAACATTAGCAGTCCTGAGAAAAATTACCTTTGTAGCTTCTCTTTTAGCCTTTGCTCTTGCTCTTTCTTCTTGCTGACTATAAGGATCAGGGGAAGAAAAAGAGGGGAAAAGAAGAAATGGGTCTTAATACAGTAGAGTAGATTCTTAACATTTGCAGGTGGATCATTCGTTGCTTTGACAATTCTCAAGCACCCCCAAAGATCCACTCACAGCAATTTGTAATTTTATTGGATAATAAACTGAAATTATTTACTTCACCTCAAGAGAATAGTGTGCAAGAAAAAGTCCCTTAATGAGTAAACCCATTTAGCTCCTCAGCAAGAACATTGTAGTAATACTTTCCTATTGGCTGATTATTTTGCATCTGCCACAGCTCTCGAGAAAGTGCTAATATTTGGCTTCTGGGAGGCAGTATAGCATGGTGGTTAAGAGGACAGAGTCCGGAGCCATAAGGAACACAAGAAATGTCTAAACCTCTCTGTGCCTTCCTCATCTTTAAATACGGAAGGGGAAGGGAGGGACGGGAGGAGTAGTAACCACATTCTTCTCATAGGATTGTTGTGAGCATTAAATGAGTTGATACATGTAAAGCAACTAGAGGAAGGATCTGGTACATAATGAAATGATTGATAAAAGTGATATAAGTGATCGCTATCTTCATCACTGTGATTATCATTAAGAGTGAACCCTCCAAAAAAAAGGTATATGATGGAAATGAAGTGAGGGTGATAGCTCTTAACCATTTTTGATAACTAACAGTGTTGCAAATCAAGTGTAGCACAACTGGATCTATAATCTAAACAATTTAATCTTGTTAAATATGTAAAAAGTTTTCATTTTAAAATGTAAAAATGTGTAAATAATATGTAAAAATGTTATGTTTCAATCAACGTAAGAATTGCTCATTCATTGATCAAATTAAAACTTTTTTAAAAGGTGAAAAGATACCTGGGTGGCTCAGTCGTTAAGCGTTTGCCTTCGGCTCAGGTCATGATCCCAGGGTCCTGAGATCAAGCCCCGCATCAGGCTCCCTGCTCAGCGGGACCTGCTTCTCCCTCTCCCACTCCCCCTGCTTGTGTTCCCTCTCTCACTGCGTCTCTCTCTGTCAAGTAAATAAATAAAATCTTAAAAAAAAAAAGGTGAAAAGACAGGCCGCCTGGGTGGCTCAGTAGGTTAAGCATCTGCTTTCAGCTGAGGTCATGATCTCTGGGCTCCTGGGATTGAGCCTCAGCAGGGAGTCTGCTTCTCTCTCTCCCTCTGCCCCTTCCCCCTGTTCATGCTCTCTCTCTCTCAAATGGATAAATAAAATATTTTTTTTAAAAAAGGTGAAAAGACAGTTTGCATATGGTATGACAGTGTGCAAAAAAAGGCTATGGAGGGAAAAATGATTCTCAAAAAAAGACAAGAGCCTTTGCTAACATACCCACAAAATATGACATAGTAAATCTTTATTTCTTTTTGATAAGGAATTTTTACAGTGATGGGAGAAAATTACTAAAATAGCTCCAAAATTGTGAGGTTCCTCATACTTCTTTACATGGAAACTAATCTAAGCTTTACCATGACTCTACGTTGACTAAAAATTTTAAGAAGCATTTTCTTTCCATACTGGGAACTTTATCAGAGGAAGTAGCACAGCTGACCACTAGGTGGCAGAATTACTTCCTTGTCACTGAAAGATGAATGTCAAGGTAAAGAAAACCAGACAGAAACAAGCCTAACTTCAGGCAAATATAATTAATCGCCAGAAGTTATAATGGCATTGCTAAATGATTATATTATGTCTACAGCATACAGTGGAAAACATCATTTTCTTCATTTTTTTCCCCTGCACTGATACTTCTACCATTCCCAACTTCTCTGGGCCTTTATGCTGTCATCTGTAACTTGTGATAATACAAGAAAGACCCACTTCATATGTTTATTGTGAAGATTAAGTGGGATTAAGTAGCAAAGCTTTTAGCAAGTATATGACAATTACATGCATTCAATAAATGTTGCTTATGATGATTTGGTTTTCAGTGCTTCCATGCCCAAACACTAAAGGACAAATCTTCAGGGTTGAAATGCTCTCCACCAGGAAGACTGAATGACTGAAACCTTTCAGAGATTCTGAGTATATAGAAAATCAACTGGAGTATCCCTTGGGAATAAGATCAAAAGCCTTAAGGAATAGGGCGCCTGGGTGGCTCAGTCATTAGGCGTCTGCCTTTGGCTCAGGTTGTGATCCCGGGGTCTTTGGATCAAGCCCCACATCGGGCTCCCTGCTCCACGGGAAGCCTGCTTCTCCCTCTCCCACTCCCCCTGCTTGTGTTCCCTCTCTCGCTGTGTCTCTCTCTGTCAGATGAATAAGTGAAATCTTAAAAAAACAAAAACAAAAACAAAAAACCTTAAGGATTATCATAGACTTTTTTTGAGAGGATACATCGTGTCATTTATTCTACAGTTGTATTTTACTCCCCTGAAAATGAGCATCCAACTTTTACCATTTCTAAAGCAGGCTTTACCTATGTCAACTATTACAAAGTACATCTTCATGCTGCACCCAAATCTATGTCCCTAAAGCTCTCATCCATTTAATTCTACTCCATTAGGTCACACAGAGTAAGTAAGAAGAAAGGTAGTAAACTAAAACAAAACAAAACAAAACCTTTCCCCTAAAATTTTCCATGCACCATAATGATATTTTATATGTAATCTCAGCCATTTCTTATTTTAGCTGATAATCCTTCAGAAAACTAAGAGCAATTCGTATGGTTATCATAGAGTAATCTCTTCTCTGAATAAAAGATCTTGAGTTACCTCTAAAATATTCTAAAAGAAAAGACAGTTAAAAGAACTTCAAAATAAAAAAAAATATTATGGCTCTCTTTAGATCACAATAATCATCATCTGAAAGCTCTCCACTTGCTTTTTGGTTTTGTGTTTTCTTGTGTGTGGGTTTTTTTTTTTTTTTTTAAATTTTAGTTCATTTAAGTGTGACACCCAAAAATGACCATTGTCCTGAAGAGGAAAATGCATTATTTGCCATTGTTTGAAAACTTCCCTCAGTTCCTTCTCCCTCTCCTTCTAAAGTCCTGAGCTCTACTCACAAGAAGGCCTCACACATGGAGCAGGTGTTGCCATGCATTTTCCCATCTGGGCCCTTGATGGGGTCGTTCTCTCGAGTGCAGAGAAGCTGGCCATTCTTCCTTAATTTGCGGTAGTCACTGCATAATTCCTGTGAAATTGAGGAAGGAAGTTTGAGGTTTTGAACACAGGTTGGGTCAGACTGGAAAAATAGCTGAAGTTTAGACTTTTTTCTTAAGTGGGGATCAGTAATTGGCTTATTTTAGAATAGTTCTTAACTGGGAAGACATGACTATTTTTAAATGATAAAAGTTACACAACCTAAAGCTAGAAATAGTCACATATGCACATGGGTATGTGCTCACATATAAACAAACAAACTGTACAAATATTTCCTACAGTTTCAGGGGATTTATGAGTTTTCTGAATGCCATCTATGGAGCCCAGGTCCACATGCCTCTGACTTTTGGAGAAGTTCCCCTCACCTCAAAAGGAGCTGTGTTCTCAAATTCTCTCTTATTTCTTGATTCACTTTCCTTCTTTTTCTTTTCTTCTTCCTCTGTTTGGCTAAAAAAGAATGATTAAAAAGGAGATCAGTAAGGATCATAGAATGTCCAGGTTGAAAGTGACCTCAAATATAATTTAATTATGACAGTTAATACTTATTAAATTCTGGGGTGCCTGGTTGGCTCAGTCAGTTAAACGTCTGCCTTCAGCTCAGGTCATGATCCTAGGGTCCTGGGATCGAGCCCTACATTGGGCTCCCTGCTCCCTCTCCCTCTGCTCCTCACCACCTTCCTCCCCTGCTTGTGCTCACTCTCTCTCTTTAAAAAAAAAAAAAAAAAAAAAAAAAAAAAAACCTTAACTAAACTCTTACTATGTGCCTGACCTGGGGCTTATTCCATGAAGTCTTCCCAACTGCATGTTACAAAACTACTATTATAACCCCATTTACAAATGAGAAAACTGACAGAATGGATCACTTTCCCAAGGACACAGAACTAACAAATGTACACTACAGATTTAAATCCTAATCCAGAGGAAGTTTTTTGATCTTCCACTACTCATGACTTCTAATACTCAGTATGTCTGATTACTGTCTAGTTTTGCTTTAATCCGCTAGTAAATTCTCTACCTTGTATCATCCTTGAAACCCCACATAGGTCATTCTACCCTTGAAGTCCTCAGACTGTTAGGAAGTTGCTCCTGGCATTGAGCCAGACCCCTTCCAGAGCTTTCACTCATTGTTTCCACTTTCATCCACAGAGACAACCTGGAACTAGTATTGATAAAACAAAAGCTACTTGGATATTTCAAGACCATGACTCCCCCTTTGCTAAATGTACCAAGCCTTACATGGTTTTTATCCTAAGCGTGCTTTTGCTTTCCTGCTGAAGTGGTCCTCTCATAATGGAACACAGAAATGAAGCAGAAAGTTAATCTGAACTCACTGCTTACATTTTCTAGAATCCCTTCCATAACAACAACAATTGTCTAGTACAAGAGAGAGACGGTGAACATATAGTCACACATATCAATTTACCCCTACTAACTGTGTTTTGTGCTACGAAGCAAAGTGCTGATCACCATGAAGGAGAAAGTGTGGGGTTAGGGCCGTAGAGTAGGCTTTGCCACAGCTGTTCAAGCTGTGTTCACGAGACACATGGGAGGGGTTCACTCCACCAGATACTCATCATTCCTATTCCAAGTCATTCCCCCAGGTCCTGTGTATGAATTAATGTACCGTTTTGCATATTTATATGTTTGCTTTGTGATGTGTTGTGTGATTTCAGGTGACTTCACAGCCCTCTCTGCAAGGGTAAGATCCTTGTTTTACATCCTGTACACTTCCACAGGAACTCAACCAGTGATTGATTCTTTGGAGTTCGTTAGGAGTAATGTCACCATGATGGCAACGTAGGTGGTTCCTAACTTCCCTTCCCCTCACCAGAACAACCAACCTCTAGTCAAGAACATGACATGACTGAGAGAATCCTAGGACACGGGGACGAGGCTGAAGTACCCAGGGCACCTCAGAGACCAAGACAGACTGCATGAGAAGGGTAAGAGAAGCAGCTACTTGTGGACAGCACGGCCCCTCTCTCAGGACAGAGCAGGAATTATTCTTTGATAATTATGACATTGTGCAAAAATGCCATTGACAAGAATTAAACACAATTTAAGAAATAAAATATAACAAAGTTAAAATTAAAAAAATACAAAATGAAGCAGAAAGGACAAAACGCTCCCTCATTTCCCCAGGTGCAGCGCTACTCACAAGAACACCTCACACATGGAGCAGGTGTTGCCATACATTTTCCCATCGGGGCCCTGGATGGGGTCGTTCTCTCGCGTGCAGGGGAGTTTTCCATTCCTCACAAGCTTGCGGTATTCACTGCACAGCTCCTGCCAGGATAGAGAAAGCAAGCTAGGGATACATTTTGTTCCTATTCCAAGCAGAAGATTGGAACATCAACATTGGCAGAAACTAATGTTATGCTTCTTTGACACCAGGACTTTAGTTGTGTTTCTCTCAAATGTAAAATTTAATTCAACAAACAGAACTCACCATTTGCTAAGAGATGGGAACAAATAAGACATAATGGGATGTCACAATATAAGAAAAGAGGTGGACAAGTAAACTCCACTATAATCTAAACACACTGAAATAAGGGCAGGGGAGCCTGGGTGGCTCAGTCGATTAAGGGTGTGCCTTCAGCTCAGGTCATGATCCCAGGGTTCTGGGATGGAGCCCCAGGTCAGGCTCCTGGCTCAGTGGGGAGCCTGCTTCTCCCTCTCCCTCTGCCCCTCCGCCTGCTCATGCTCTCTCTCCCGTGCTCTCCCTCTCTCTCGCAAATAAACAAAATCTTAAAAAAATTTTTGGAGGAATAAAATAAGTGCAAACATACAGGTACAAGAAAATCTGAGAACATAGAGGTTGGGACCATGAGATCTGACTGTGAAAACCAGGGAAGATGTCACATAACAAGAATAATTTGAGTGAGACTGAAGAGTAAACAGCATTTTCATGGATAAGAAGGGGATTGGGGAATATGCATACAAGACCATTAAGTTGGGAAATAAAGTAGGAAACCACACGGGCATATAGCAGAACATAAATTTCTGAATGAAGGTAAGCCAAATAAGAAGGGAGATAAGGAGATTGAATTATATCCTATAGTTTATGATGAGCCATTTGTGGCTTTTAAGCAGAACGGTATTGCGATCTGATTAATATTGTGAAGCTTTACTCTAGCTCTGTTAGGGAGCATAGTTGGATAATGGAAAGAATAGAACCTAGCGGGAAAAGTAGAAGACTTTCATCTTCTAAATAATAAGCAGTAACAACTTATAGAAGGCTATGGAAACAAATATGGTAACATTTCAGAGCTAAAAAGCAGGCTTTCTGTGTGCAGAATGAAGGTATTTTTATCCCAATTCAAATGTGAAATTTCAAAAATTCATATGTAGAAAATATATGGGAATATGTGGGAAGTGGTTTGCAAAAGCTAACACAGTCTGTAAGTGATGAAACCAGTGCTAGAACCCAGTTTTTTCAGACTTCAAATAATTTTTACTCCACAGGGTTAGTCTTGGAAGCAGCAAGCACTGATCAAGTTCCCATGGGATTCATCTCAGTGTCATCTCCAGATTAAAGGGTTAGGATTTCCTGGTGATTTTTTTACTGGAAAATATTCCACCCTTTAGACTCTGAAATATGTTCAAGTTAGAATGCCAAGTAGGACTCAATGGGTGGATTCCACTCACTCCACATAAGGGTGTTTTTTCAGATTCTCTTTTATTTTTTGCTTCTGCTTCAGCCTTTTTCTTTTCCTCAGCTTCTGCTTGGCTAAATGAGAGAAAAAAATGAGAAGAATCCATTGGACCAAGTACAGGCAATTATTTGTCCACATTCTTGCATTGCTAATCTGTCCTCCCTCCTTAGAAAGAGCAATTTTGTCCTTTTATCACTACATACCGATGAGAAGCAACAAAACAGCCTCCAGTATGGTAAGATACCATAACTTCTTTATACTTTTTGCTTAACATTGAAAGAAAGACAGTGATTGTGGATCTGGAAAGCTTGCTTTCTATAAAATACCTTTCTTGCCTGTGATCAGAAAAGAAATACCATCAATGTCCATCAAGGAGATATCAAAACTAGTACCCTTGTAACGTTATACCTAGAGACTGAAAGTGGCTTTTACAAAGCACACTGACTGGTCCCCTTGTCTGAAGCAGAGAGGGCTTTGGCTATACTTTTAGGACAGGACTACAATTAACCAAGGTCCCTTCTCTCAAGTCTATAGTCTATCACATCATGGACACCCTAGCTTTATTAATTCACCTTAAATGTATTGCTTACTCATGGCTGTGTTATCTAAAGACAAAATAGAGTGCAGGTGAAAAAGGCCAATAATTTCCATACATTGATAAACCAAATGAGCCTATATTTGCTTTGCACAATAGAATTGCATGGTATGTATGGTTAACTGACGCTATTTCAACCACACAAGGCTATCAATCAAAACAAAAGACCATAGATTCAAAATGTAAATCAACTACTTAATCTGAGTTCAATCAAATAAACTGGGAGTAGTTCCAAATTTTGAAAGCAAACTGTCAATTCTAACTTATTGAGAAATGTCACATTATATAAAGTAATATTTAATTTTGTAAGCGTTCATGATTATTTGATGGGCAACATTAACTCTAATAATCAATATCTGCATTAAGTGCTTACTTTGGGCCCTAACCTCTTTGGAAGATGAGATGCCTGTAAACTTGTACCACAGGTTCACATATGAAGCTTCAGCAGTATGGACAATGTGATATTTGCACAAGCTCAAGGCTGTCAGGATGTTCCAGTGGTAAGAGAATGAGTGTCAAGGAAGCAGACATATTGGAGTAAATAGCTCTAGGTCCTTCTCCCAGCTCTCTTGCTAACATTCTCAATGTAAGTATTCAACTTATTCAACTCCCTTCCCTATTTTGAGCCCCAGTTTCCCCACTTATGGAAGTAAATAGTTCTATTAGACTCTCTGTAAGGTCCTTTCTCTTTGGCATTCTTTAGACACTCTGACATTCTATACTCACTAGAAGGCTTGACACATGGAACACAAGTTTCCATGCATTTTCCCATCTGGACCACGAACAGGGTCATTTTCTCTGGTACAGAAAAGTATTCCATTCTTTGCACGATCCTGATATTCACTGCAGAGTTTCTAAATAATGAAAATGAGACAGTTTAGATATAGTTATCTATTCTGTTTATTCATTTTATTTTTAAAAAGATTTTATTTATTTATTTGAGAGAGACAGAGAGAGTACGAGAGTGAGTTGGGAGGGGAAGAGCAGAGGGAGAGAGAGAGAGAATCTCAAGCAGACTCCATGCTGAGCGTGGGGCCCAATGCAGGGCTCGATCTCACGACCCTGAGATCAGGACCTGAGCCAAAATCAAGAGTCGGATGCTTAACCAACTGAGCCACCCACGACGCCCTCTGTTTATACATTTTAGATGCTGTTAATTAAAGATATCAAAGAAGAGGAACTAAGGATAAAAAATAAAACTTATAGGATTTAGGATCATCCCCAAATTTTGTGATATTTCTCTCCATGTAATAGTTACCCATTTAAGTATTCAGCAAATGTATTAAGGGGATATGACTATAAATGTGATTTAGCTCTTTTATCACTCAAGTGGACAGGATAAGGAATTGCAATATAAAAAGCTGAGAGATATGACACAGGTCTGAGTTAAATTTGTACAAGCACAAAGGGAAGAATGATTTATGGAAGTACAGAGAAGAGTTTATAGCTGAGGTCTCTATCTTTAGGATGTGTCCAGGTAAACAATATGGCAAAAAGGTCCTCCAGGAGGAATTACAACATATATGCAAAGACAGAGGGACATAAAAGACCATGTTATCTTGAGATCATCTATTATTGTCAGGAAGAATTAGCTGGATAAAGAGAGGAAGGTTTGGGAAGGGGTCAAAAAGGAGACCTTGAAGATAAGTCAAAACTAGATCACTGAACCTAGAAGGGAATTTGGACTTTATTCTTAGGAAATTGGAAAATGATAAATATTTATAGAAGAGAAGAACATAAGCAAATCTGTTTTAGAAAGACCACCCAGCCAGCCAGATACGTGGGGATTTGAGTGACTGGAGACTGAAGTTTGAGAAACTATAGGAGAAAATAAGGAAAGGAAGGGAGGGAGGAAGAAAGGAAGGGTGGAGGGAAGGAAGGAGAGAGAACAAGGAAGACAAAGAGGAAGGAAGAAAACCGGAAATGAAAGATAAAAGGATTGTTTTGATTTCAGAAATAAAATTAAAGGATTGAAGAGAAGACATCAGTTGAAAGTGAGGCTTAGACACTACGATGGAATTACATGAAGTCAGCTGCTTTATGAAACTGTGAACTACACACTACAGAAGGTGGGCGAACACTCACTGTTAAAAATAAGTTACATAGGAGTGAAATGGTCCAAATAGCCTCTAGGATACCCTCAAACGTTGGCTTTTCCTAAGGCCACTGAGTCATGGAAATATTTCCCACTCAAACAGTGTGGAAGATGAATTGAATCTTGAGGACTGAGGAAGCTGTTGGCGAGAAGCACAGAGGCCAGGCAGGATGCTAACGCATCAACACAAAGGAAATCTATGAGAAGTATGAGCTAAGTTGGTAGTAGGAGAAAAAAAAAACCCACAAATGACTAGTTAAGAGATGTGTAGAAAGTAGAATGTGGTACGATTTTAAAGGGAGAGTATTAAAATGATACATAGAAGACCTCCAAAACAGCTACCATATTAAACTTTGAATTCAGATGATGCTTTGATATATTACCTTTGTTTAGGAACAATTCTATTAATATGACTTGATTAATTTTCTCCAAATAGCGCTAAAAATTGTAATGTTGTAATTATTCTTCTAAATCTTATGAAATAGTAACTATAAACTGCTTTCCAGAAAATCCATCAGTAATGAAGGAAAAACGAACCAATATCGAAAAAGCATTGTAGAGTAAAATGCACACACATCCCACAAAAGTCATAACTAAATTGATCAAACTAATCATCACCTCAATTTCTCTCTTAACTTTGACTTTTTCTTCAGTCTTCCTTAGGTTTTCATGTGCTTTATTTTTTTCTTCTGAAAAACGCTGTTTGCTGGAGAAAAAAAAACCCAAAAATGAATACATGTATACAGATGCTTCAAATCCTCATGTTATAAAATAGTCATTTAGGGGGCTCCTGGGTGGCTCAGTCGGTAAGCGTCTGCCTTCAGCTCAGGTCATGATCCTAGGGTCCTGGGATCGAGCCCCACATGGGGCTCCCTTCTCTGCCTAGCAGGGAGTCGGCTTCTCCCTTTCCCTCTGCCCCTCCCCCTCTGCTTGTGCTTTCTCTCTCACTCTCTCTTTCAAATAAATATATAAAATCTTTAAAAAAATAAGTCATTTAGGTGCAGGTGGAAAAACAGCTATGTGTTTATGAGTTCTAGAACAAATATTTTCCAATCATCTTAAGGCTCCTTATTAGATGGAAATCTTCACTCTTTCTCCAAAGAATCCCTTTTATTTTGCCTTCATGTATAACATTTCCTTCCACTGCAATGACTGTTTTTGTCATCTTGCCTTCTTTTAAATCTTCTCAGCTTAAATTCTGCCTTCTTTAAGAAGACAGTCCAGACCTCAAAGTGGAAATGAACTGTATATCTGTCATTGTATTTTCATAGCTGAATATTCTCTTACGGGATAATTCTTACTCTGTCTTGCAATGTGTTTGTGTGTGTGTGTGTCCATGGCTTATTTCTGCTATTTAACTTTAAGCTTCTTGAGAGCAGGGATCTTCATTCATACATTCATTCAACATTTGGCTAGTAACTATTTTTTGTCAAGCGCTGGCCTGGTGCTATATATATAAGATAGACACATACACTGTGTTCTTGGAACTTAGAACCCAGTCAACAAATAGTCATAGCAATAATTACCAGCTGTGATGATTGCTATGAAATAAAATTATTAAGAGTTATAAAGATTGATTTCAATTAAGAATTTCAGGAGGTCTTATCCAAAGAAGGGTAATCTTGAAATGTGATCCACAGAAGAAGAGACACTAGCTGGCCAAGATTGAGACAAACTGGCAGCAGGACAGCATAAAGGGGAGAGCTTCAAGAGTTCAAGGATCTGAAAGAGTGACAAGACCTGGTCTGAGACATCTTCATAAATGCTGTAATTTACATGTTGTGGGATTTGTGCTTCCCCCCCAGGTCAGATGCCCGAGATGAAAAGATAAAGTTAATCCAAGTCACGTATAAACATGAAGTTTTTGTGGGAGACAACATCTGTTTTGTCACAATGGGATAATTACTGAAGGAAACAGTCTTAGTCTTGGTACTTGCTTTTACCCTCATTCTGTATTATGACTACCTTGTAAAAAGGCTCACAAAGGTGGTGGGAGGAAATATTAAGAAGTGTTTTGTAATCCAGTCCTCTAACTGGAAAATAGAATCCATTTGTACTCAGAAACAGACATACATCATTAGGATCTACTTACTAGGTGATATCATGGTTTGTAGAGGACAGAAAACTGCTCAAAAATTTTCAACAACAAAGCAGCACCTCAACATTATTCTTACCATTCCCATCAATCTCCACTTTACCTGTCCCATACCTCCAAAGAACCCACATCTGTACTCACAAAATTTCAGCACACAGGGCACATTTGTTGCCATGCATCCTGCCATCAGGGCCACGAACTGGGTCACTCTCCCGTGTACAATAAAGTCTTCCATTCCTCACTTGGGTTTCATATTCTTTACAAAAATCCTGCAAAAAGGTAAGTAATTACATTTAGCACTTCTCTACTCTTTAACATAGAAAATATATATCATGGATTTATAGCCAAAGAATATCAGGTCTAGAAGGTGTTGGTAAACATATAACATATTAATGAGGATTAATGAGAAATAGTAATTATGTTATGGAATTACTACATACCTGTATCTACTATGTGGTATATTTATTAAAAGATAAAAGAGCCGTGGGGCACCTGGGTGGCTTAGTCAGTTAAGTGGCCAACTCCTGGTTTGGCTCTGGTCATGATCTCAGGGTCTTGAGATCGAGTCCCCCTTGGAGGGGGTCTGCACTCAGCGGGGAGTCTGCTTCTCTCTCTCTCTCTACCCCTCCCCCCACTTGCACACGCACTCTCTCTCTAAAATAAATAAATAAATCTTTAAAAAAAGGTAAAAGAGCCTTATAAAAAATAAGGCTGAGCAAATATCTCATAAAACTAGATAGCTCTTATTAACTTTCAAGTCTATGAAAAAAGGATTGCAAAAAATAAAAGATCTTTCAACAAATTCCAAGATAGACATAACAAAATGCAGCTGCCAGGACAAAAGAAAAAAATTGCCAACAAGCAGAATAGAGAATCTGTAAGATGAGATGCTTAAACACTATTTAATATGGATCAAATCAAGAACAATCTGGTTTGGTTTGCAAGGAAAATGAATAAGTTGGCATCCATTGTCCTCTCTGTGACTCTGTGGCCGTTACTGTTGTTCACTTTTATGTGCTCTGCCTCGTTTATGGATGTCCATTTCTAATACAGTAGGTGGAAAGCGCAGAGAGTGAGTCTAATTTTCCTTCACTCCCCACTGGAGATAGGTAAAACACCAAGACTAAAATTTAAATTTAAATTTCAAAGGCTGTGACTTCCCCAAATAACCCAAGAAAGGTTTGTATCCAGATTTCCCAATGCTTTGGTTTAGTACTTTCGGGTTTTTCTCTGTGTTTGGAAAATTCTACTATCTGAAGTGAAGGCTAAACTTCATATTTATAGCTATATTTATATCTCTATCTACCCCAAATTACTGTAAATTTAGGAAACTCTATGTCAATAAACATGTTTGGTAATGGCATATATTACTACATAACTTACAAAACACAACCTACAAAAAAATGCTTCTCTGAGCCTTTTTCAACAATGTGACCTTCATTTTCCATTTCAGCCAAGAAAACATGAGCATAAAGAGTATGGTTTGAAGTGGGAAGACCTGAGCAGCTAGACTATGCTTCTAACTCCCTGGGAAATCACAGCAAACGCCCATTACCTTAGACACCTCTATCTTACCAACTACACAATGAAGTTTTTGGAATAATGCTCTTTAGGGCCTTTTCTAGATGTAATATTCTCAATTTTTAAAATGTAACTCATATTTCATTAGGACACTTTAAAAAAGAATCCTAATTGACTCCTAATAAGAAGGCATTTGTTTTTGGAGGAGCAGTGGGTGTGCTCCAAACTTCCTGGTTGTAACAATCTAGGAATAAAGACACGGAAGACAATCCCCTGATAATCATAGCATGGTAGGAAAATTACTGTTCAATGGTTCCCATAAAAGAAACAATGATAATTTCAGTTTATAAGTTGTGATTCATCTGAGGAGATTCTGAAGAAATGCTTTTGTGAGCAACCCACTGACGGGTTAATTATGGGGCAGATATTGAGCCATCACCATAAAGCAGTCGCATTCAACACAATCACGTCCAGTGACCCCACCAAAACAATGACCCCAGCCACAGAGGAGAAGAGGGAAAAATAAACAAGACCTGATGATAGATAATGGAAAAGAACTGTCCATGTTTATGGAGTAATAAAATGCTCAATATTACAAGATGACCCAAAGGTTTTGACTGAAATTTAACAACCAGAAGAATTGCTTTTCAAATCTCAGTTAGTATTGAACAAATTACTGAGGACATGTTCCTTCATTGAAACTCTGTTGAACACCCTATTTAGGGTGGGAAATTTGCTTGATTGAATAGCATCATGAAGTAGAAGTTTAGTCCTTGACTACCAAAAACTAGACTTGTGTCTATCCTTAGGAAAACATATGCCCATCATCCACAAAAATAGTATACTTGTTGTGCTGTCTCTCCCAATTGGATGGGGCCCCCCCAATGTAGGGCGTCCGGATGGAGTGGGGGCTGGTGGCACGGGTGGTGAAAGAATTCACCCAAGGCAGAACAAAAGAGATAAAAGTTTGTTGGATACACTGCAAAAAAGGCCGGAAAGGATAGCAAAGTAAAGACTGTCTGCCACGAGGCAGTGGGCGAAGGCTGTATTTAAAGGCGGAAGGAGAGGAGGTATGGGAATGTATGGAATTTTCCTTTTTTGGTACCTATGTCTGGGTGTAAGTAGCCCATGTGTTAGTTAGGGCTGATGGATATTTTGAGGTGGTCGCTTGATGGGCCTGTTTGTATTCAGCCAGTGAATACTGTATTCAGTATTCACTGTGGGCCCTTTTGCCTTGATCAAGTTTCCATTGTTCAAGCCTGTTTCCTTAAAAGAGGCCTCAACACTTGTATTAGCACTGCAGGGTATAGGGTGTGGAATCACATTCCAACAAGAAGGTAAAAATGAGGTCCTTTATCCAACCTCCTTAATTCGGGACAAAGAAATTGAGGCCCAGAGAGAAGAGATGACTTGGTTAGTTTCACACAGCCAGAGCATAACAAAACTATGGGTAAAACTAAGTTGTTCTGACTTCTCAACAAAAAGCTAGTCATTTAGCAAAGTAACTGCTATCACTTAGAGTGAGAGTAGGGTTTAATAACCTTGGTGATTTAGGGAATCCAAGCTGTATGACCTACCATGTTTATTCAATTACTAAAAGGAACAATTTTTCATACTAAACAAATCGTATAATAATTTGAAAAAACTTAATTTTAAGGGTACTTTAAAAACCACAACGTCAATATTTGTTTGATATCTTTCTTTAAACAGAAGCTAGACCTTTATAAATGCAGGCCTCATTGTAATAACCATAACAAATAACTCCAGTTTGTATCAATGAGATGATACATAAAATGCACCAGTGGATACACTGTTTAAAAGACTCTAGAATTATTTTAAAGTTATTCCTGTCTAATTTATATTGTTGTATTAAAAAAAATTTATTCAAAGCAAAATTAATCTAAGCCGGAGAGAAGTCTGGTGGAAATGAAGCAGAATTTAATTTGCATATTTTCTGACTGATATTCTTTCTTTCCCTTTTTCTTAAAAATAGCATATTTTGAACTTTTGGTGGGAAATGCAATTTTAATCTAATGATTAATATACTTGAAATAGTCAACTTGGGGAAGTTTGAAATTAAGGGAAACAATTTATTGTAAAAATTAAGGACAATGACATTGACTTACCTCAAAGATTCAAGCTTAACTTTGTTAATACTTTGGCCACAAGATCAAATTATGTTGGTGAGGAATTTACCTTTTCGGCACTTCGTCGAATTCTGGTTTCACCTTCTCTTTTGGCATTTTCTTGAGCTTCTTTTAAGCTGTTAAGAAAGTGAACAGTTGGTCAGTTTACGGCTCAATCATATTTTCAGTGTCCAGTTCTGTGCTAGGCACTTTCATATCCTTGGCCATAGCTTGTTAAACCGATCCACTTAACATGAGACAAGCTTTTCCCCGTCTCGAATTTGAGCCAGAAAACTGCCAAAGATAAGGAAGGGTGTGAAACTGACTCACTGACAGTCAATTAGAAGCTTTGTTCTGTAAAAGTAGATGGGTGTGACTCCTTGACTGACAAACAGAAGATTGTTGGGGCAAAGTCCCTTTAACTGGCAGAACCAAGAGCTTTTTAACACAATGCTGTGACAAGGGTGAAACCGAACTGAGCATTTGAAGTACTGCCGTCCACACCCTTATGTAAACCTTTTCTATACCTTGTAAAGTGTTTGCCTTCATGTAAAATCACTGCAGTTAAAAAAAGTGACATTGAACTGAGCTTCTAAGTCCTCTCCTATCTATTACCTAATTACAGTCCCAACCCGAGACAGGCATTATTAGTTCTACAGAGGAAGAAACCAAGAGTTAGAGAAGTCAAATCTCTTTTTTAGCTAGTGTGTGAAAACAAACAGAAAGTCACAGAATTGGGGCGTGTTGGAAAACTAAACCCACATGTCTCCTGATAAGAAAGTAGAAATTAGGCTTATTTCCTGTCTGGAAACCAGATATAATCACTGTTTTGTAAACCTGATAGGACGTGCCCTTGAATTCTCTGGCAGCACACTGTAATTTTCAAAGGCAGGTGTGAAATTTATTAATCTGTTAGATCTTTATCTGTGATGATTTGAAAGATCCGTGGATGTAAATGGAGCACTTGAAAGCCTGCTGACATATAGAGAGTCTGTATCTTGTTTAACAGCCAGAATATTAAAGACTCTTTGGATCTTCTTCACATCTCAGCCTCAATACTCACAGATGTCAGGCACTCAGAGAAAGTTAACCCTATCCTTCTCTTCCCTAGTTCCACCATTTATAGTAATAAATGAAGGCAGCCACATGACATTGTTATTATTACTTTAAATTAGATTGTCGCATTTAGTAAGAGTCTCTGTACATATACAAATGAAGCAATGCGCATCAAACGAATGACCTAGTTTATTCCAGGAAAGTGTTTTCTAAATTGTAAAATATTGTGCCTTATAAAATACTGTGCATTGTCCTATCATTATAATTAAGCAAATTAAGAGTCTTGAATTTAATAACTAACATAATTACCTTAACCATGCCTTTTAAGAAACTCTAGCAGATGATATGAATTAAAAAGAAAAGAAGCCATTCAGAGAGCAAGGACTATTTCACTTTAAGAAGACAAAGAATTGTATGCTTCATGAAAAGGACTGTATCTCTCTGTAGAGTGGTTCTCAGGACAGCAACCAAGTGCATCCTCATCAAATCCACCTACTTGGCCTGCATGGGGATGATGATACTTACAAGAGCTCAGCACACATGGCACACTTATTGCCATGTGTTTTGCCATCAGGGCCAAGGACTGGATCATTTTCCCTTGTGCATTCAAGTCTTCCATCCTTCACATAAGGCCGAAAAGCACTACATACATCCTGAAGAACAGGAAAAAGAACTTAACATTCACCATCCTGATTGTAATGCATTCCACACGGTTTTCAGAATTTTATAGTACTCAGTGCTTCTCTGCCCAATGCACACTAGCCACCTAGAGCAGTGCCAGATGCCTAGAAGTAGCTCAGTAAGTGTTGCATAATTCATGAGGTTAAGTATGGTGCTCATTTACTTATTCATTTATTAGTAAACACAGATACCCTAGTATGTGTTAGAACTAAGGCGGAACACAGTCCTTGCACTCAACTTGCTCATGATCTACTGGATGACACAAAGAGACATTTAAAATATGATGTACTAACTGCCCTGGTAGGTGCTCTAGGAGCATAGAAAGGGCACCAAACCTTGACTTAGGAAAAAACATTCAGCTAGAAAAAGTCAAGTGTGACTTGTCTGAGATACTCATTTCTTTCTCCTATAATCACAAGTGCACAGAACGTTAGCAAAGGGAAAAGCTATTTAATCCAAATCTCATTTTTAGATATGGAAACACTGGTACAGTGTGGGTAAGTAATTTACCTAAGGTCTCCTGACAGCAAGTGACAGTGCTAGGGTTTCAATTCAGATTACGTGACTGAAGCATAATGCCCTTTCTACTCTAAGTATAGTTTCCTTTTGATGGATGGATGGATTGATTGATTGATTGATTGATTTTTTTTCATAGAAAGCAGAAATAGAGCTGAAAAGTCTAACTACCAAAGTCACCTGCTCCAGTTACAGGAACCATCAACTGCTTTTCATCTAAACAAGCAGGGCCCCATCTTAGGTAAAGCAAGGATTGCTTCCTTCCTAATACCCCACCAAAGAAGGAAGAGGAGAGCATCTTCTTTCTCTCTGAAGTCAGCCTCCCAAGATTTCCCACCATTTTGACACTTGTCCTCACCTGCTCTGGATTATTGGTCTCACATTCCCCTTCACTTTTTATGCCAACTTGGGACCTGGTTTTACTGGAATTGAAAGTTAGTAGACACAGAAGTTTAGTATCACAGAACTTCTTACCATTCAAAAGTAACTTATTGTCACTGTATTATGATTCTCCTTTGCCCTTGAAAACAGATGTCACATCGCATTCTTTTCCTCATTTACTCTTTCTAATGAGAGCCTGTGTTTATAACTTGGAGTTGAAGAAATAGAATTATGTTGGAGGGCTAATAAGAGTCAGATCTATAAATATTATTTCTAGAATTTTCTTTCCTACGTCTAAAGAGGATCCATATCAGAAGAGAAGGAAAAAGTACACCTTATAACTAAAAACAGCAAAGAACTATGCTGTTGTTGATGATGGTGTTTTAAATATATGAATTCAAGTTTAAATGATCTAACATCCTGCTCTATTATTCTTTGTTTGGGTTATGCTGACTAATATTTTAGTTGTCACGGAAAGTACCTTAAGTCCCAGGAATTAAGTTTATTCAGTCTAATAGAGCTTTAACGCTATCTGAAAACAAAACCATAAATGTAAAATACATTTCCTACTTTTTGAAAAGGTAAGGGAGCTTAAAACCACAGCCTCTGTATAACAATAAAAAAACAACAAAAACAATATAAAGAGGAAAAGGAAGTTATTAAAAGTTATAAGAAAAGTTATATCAAAAGATATCATCTGAGGGAAACAAAAAAAAAATTGAATCCCAATGTTATTGCAGAGTCCCCTAGTAGACAAAGCTAAGGAAGAAACCCAATGAGCAGTATGGCTCTCACTGTATAATGAAGGAAGTATACCAGAAATTAGGGGTGAGACACTTAGACCTGAAGAGATTTAAAGAATCTATCACAGGATCCCCCACATAAAACATAGTAGTAATTAAATGCACAGTGTGCTCATAATAGTATTACAAAATACATATCTAATAAAACCTGTCTGTTCTCCCTATGTCTGTGTTTTCCATTTATGTTGACCACTGGTGAGAGGTGAAGGCATCATTTCAGAGTGCATCTCTGAAAATGCAATAATGCAAGGGATCAGAGTGATTTAATTCAGTTGTATTTTGGTAAAGATACTTATTACAAGGAGGGATAACGCTTACAGAACCCTGAAGACTGAGTATTTATCATATCCTTTATTAGTTTCAAGCACTGGTTGTTATTATGTGTGCAAAAAGTGGAGAGCAGACAATTCAAGACTGAGGCCACAGGCCAGAACCTGTGAAGCAGGTGCCATCTTGTTGACTGACAACCGACAACCAAACTTAGCACTGAGGGTGGAGAAAGAATCAAACGGGGACAAAATGTTGGGCAGTGAAATGCTGTAGCTATGTGACAAAGGTCAAATCAATGGAAAGAAGTTCAATATTGAAAGTCCCAATTATCTACTCTAATATTATAAATTACTGAGCACTAAATAAAAAAATCATTTGATGATTAAATAATTCTCTGTAAAAAAAGATATACTCCTAGATAGATAGATAGAAAGGGACAGATGTCTGTCTGTATATGTATGTGTATATAAGTGTATGTACATACATGTGTGCTTATATGTGCATACAGGTAGATACTTAGATTTAGATCTATCAGATGTCTGTCTACTTCACAGAGACACTGATAACTCTCTGATAAACTGCATACAAAAGTGCTTTGTAAAATATAAAGTGTTGCACTTCATATTTTTTTCCTTAAGAATAGTAAAAGGAGTGGTCCTAATAATTTCTAGATGGCTAACTTTCACAAAATGAATTGATATTTTAAAGACTGTAGGAAAAAATTGTGTCATGTACTTGTATGGAGAGCATGCTTTAGGGAGAAAGCCTGCTGCAGATACTCACGCGTTCTCGGCACACAGCGCACATTTGTTGCTGTAGGTTTTCCCGTCTGTGCCACAAAGGGCTGCGTTATCGAAGGTACACATAAAATCCCCACTTCTCTCGTCTTTCCTGAAATCATCACAATTCAACTGCAAGAGACGTTATCAAGGAACATCAAAATATAAGAGATAAAATATTCCTTAGATACATAAATACGTGAACATTTTAAACCCACAACAATATAACCTACTGGAAAACAAAACAGACTGAGGAGACTACAGTGCACAAATAACATCATGAATAACAAAACATGGCCCAAGAACAGAGACGTAATTAGATTTTAGGAGAAAGAATTGGTATTTGATTTCAGCCACTTGCTATCTGGGTGAGGTAGGCCAAGTCTCCCCTCTGAAACTTAGCATACTGTTTGTCAAATCCTGCCGGCCTTCTTAGCAGAGTGATAATGAGGTCTAGTGGATAAGCATAGAAAAGCTCCCTGTAAACTCTAAGCTGCAATGAAGTTTTTATTATTATAGATTAGGGTAGTGATCAGGAGCCAGATTGCTGGGCTTATAATTCTAACTCTGCCACATACTGGCTGTGTGATGTGGGAGTTACTTAACCCCTCTGTGCTTTAGTGTCCTTATTTGCAAAATGTGTACAATATTACTAATCTCTCAGCATTTTTTTTTAAAGATTTTTTAATTTATTCATTTGAGACACAGAGATAGAGCATGAGCAGGGGGAGAGGCAGAGGGAGAGGGAGAAGCAGGCTCCCCGCTGAGCCAGGAGCCTGATGCGGGGCTCGATCCCAGGACCCCGGGATCATGACCTGAGCCGAAGGCAGACGCTCAACCATCTGAGCCACCCAGGTGCCCCACCTCTCAGCATTTTAAAGAAGTTTCAGTGTATGAATACATGCACAGCATTTACAACGGTGCATAGCATATCATAACCCTTCACTGTTGTTATTGTTGTTGTTATTTTAAACATTTTCCTCACTGACAAGCAAGCCAATCATGAAACGTGTTTTGGGGATGATGGAAGAAATCTCCAAATCTCAGCTCAAATAATATGACGCATACTTAGGGACATACCTGTATGGTGAGGAAAACAACTACACTAGGTGGTTAACTGGAGACTAGGGTTTGATTCTCACATCCGCCACCCACTCACTCCACCTCTTTGAACCTTACTTTCCTTGTCTGACAAATGGAAATTCACACCCCATCTGTCCTACAGATTTGTGCTGAGCATCAAATGAATACTTAGGAAACTTTATTTGGCAACACTATTGTGACATGAGCTAACTAAAGAAGACCTAGACTTAACTTGAATTTCGTTTCTATCCCAAAGCAAAGAATGACACTGGAGAATTTTTTAGTTATTATATTGCATGACAAGATAAATTTTTGATGTTATTGTCATAATAAAAATATTTTAAATATAGATATGGAACACTTAGAATATAGACCTGTGACCTAGTATGTTACACAATAGAAAGAATAAAAGAACAATTACAAATACATAGTGAATTTGTGAACCAAAAGGTTACATCAAGGAATACTTCTGAAAAACAATAAAAAAGGAAAAAGAATTTAAAGTAGAAAAAAAAAAAAGCTATGGAACATAACCCACTGTTCATGTCATCTGTTGGGGAAGAAGTTAAAATAGAGGGAAGATAAGTAATGGCTATATGTGTTATTTCATTTATTCGGTTGTTCATCTGTTCCTCAAAATCCACTACACATCTGCTAGCCTCTGGGCTTCTACTAGACGAAGACACTGCCCCCCCCCAAAAAAAACCAAAAAAAAAAACTTGGAATATATGCTCTAAGGAACTTATATTCTGATGAGAAGGTAAAGACCATAAATATGATAATTTGAAATTAAAATAAATGCTATTAAAAATAATCTGAACAATAACTAGAATGATGGCTATTTTAAATATAGTGTCAAGAAAGATCTCTCTGTAAAGGTAACATTCGAGGTAAAATGGGATTAATGAGAAGAAGCCAGCCACTGGAGATCTGAGGGAAGGACATTCCGGGCGTAGAGAACTGCAAGTGCAAAGGATCTGTGATAGGAACTAGACTGTCCTGCTTCAGGGGCACAAAGGAGTGTGGCTGCTGCATGAGGAAAAAGCAGAGAGCGGTGGGTTTTCTCTCTAGGGTCATTTCTTTTTTTTTTTTTTAATTTTATTATGTTATGTTAGTCACCATACAATACATCATTAGTTTTTGATGTGGTGATCTACGATCCATTGTTTTCGAAACTTAGCATACTGTTTGTCAAATCCTGCTGGCCTTCTTAGCAGAGTGCTCCATGCAGTACCTGCCCTCCTTAATACCCATCACCAGGCTAACCAATCCCCCCTCCCCCCTCCCCTCTAAAACCCTGTTTGTCTCTCAGAGTCCATAGTCTCTCATGGTTCATCTCTACCTCCAATTCCCACCCCCCCCCCATTTTTCCCTTCCTTCTCCTAGTGACCTCCATGCTATTCCTTATGTTCCACAAATAAGTGAAACCATATGATAATTGACTTTCTCTGCTTGACTTATTTCACTTAGCATAATCTCCTCCAGTCCCATCCATATTGATGTAAAAGTTGGGTATTCATCCTTTCTGATGGCTGAATAATATTCCCTTCAACAGATGAATGGTTAAAGAAGATGTGGTCCATATATACAATGGAATATTACTCTAGGGTCATTTCTGGAGAAACTAATGAAGCATGGGTGATATGGATTGATTTTATTGACTTGGGACAATCACTGCTATCCCCCTTCAGCAAAAGCAAGTGTCATACTAGGTCACAGGTGTTGGTAGGGTGATGACGGGGCAGATAAAAAGTGCAGCTGTGAGGCCCTGAGAACAGGTGTGGGTATTTACTCCTCCTCCCCCGCCTCCCCCTCCAAACTCCAAGGGCTGGTAGGTCACAACCTACAGAGAACACCTCTTCCAAATGCTAACAGTTTCTGAGAGCTTACAGATGGATTCCTAACCTGATTGGAGTAGCAACAAACTGGTTCCAGAACCTTCTGATCTAGGCTTCATCCCTTTTCCTATCCTTATACTCCCCAGGAGAGGCAGAGACTGAATGTAGCCTTGAACACCATCTCACTCACTGTAGCAGAAAAAAATAACTAAAGCTATTATGGAATGTAGAGTAGAAATACCTGTATATGTAAGGAACAAATAAAAGAAATACGGTAATGTGAGCAATAGTATCAGTTGAAGCAGAATTATCAGAATGCATAGAAAAATGATTTTTCAAGACTGTAACTATGCTTTAGAGAGATAAAATATCTGCAATATGAAACCAGAAAAAAAGAAGCTATAATGGGAAAAAAGTGGAAGTTTTAGACATAGAAAATATTTAAATGGTAATAAATAAAACAATAGAAAGAATAAAAGTAGGATAGGTACATGTACCTAAGGAATTTGTAAACCAGAAGATTAGATCAAGAAACTCTCAGAGAAGCAATGGTAAAGGAAAATGAATTCAAAATAGAAGAGAAAACCTAAAGAACATGGTGAATAGAATTAGAAGTCCCAAAAAGGAGGCAACCATATATAGGAAAAATATTTGAAGAAATAGGGAACATTTCTAGAATCGATGAAAAATGAAAAAACAAAGAAATAGAGACATAGCCATAGCAACTCAAAGATAGAATCTGGTCAATAACAAATTAGAGAGGTTTAGGGATTTTTAACCAAATAAAAGCAAGCTAACATATGTTAGGGGAGAAGATACAGATATTAACAATAAACAAAGACATTAGTAATAGTAATGACAAATAATTATAAATATGGATATTTGGCTGGGGGAGTCATATTAAGAGCAAAAATAGATATGCAACATTTAACTCATCATCAAAGAAAAGCTGGAAGGAAGAAACTACTTTTAAAATAATTTTTTAAAAATATGAAAAATTAGGAGAATCAAGTTCTAGTACAACAGAAATAACAACTGTAAATGAGTTAAACACACAAATTAAAACATGATTTGTGGTTGGATTTAAAAAAACAGAATCAAACCAGGTATGGATGATAAGAGAAAATTAAAATTAAAGAGCACACAGATATTAAAACAATAGGATAAGAAAAGATATGAGGTAAAAATGAATAAGAAGAGAACAGATGCAGTAACATGAATACTAAAAATATAGAATTCAGCCCAAAATGCAGCATAAGTGACAAAGGACACTATATAAAGTAAAAGGAAAAACAGAACATGAAGGTATAATAACCACTGAGCATTCATTCCCTTAATAATACAGGCTCTACCTCCGTCAGAC
The DNA here is from genome assembly GCF_004348235.1 of Phoca vitulina. Classification (NCBI taxonomy): domain Eukaryota; kingdom Metazoa; phylum Chordata; class Mammalia; order Carnivora; family Phocidae; genus Phoca; species Phoca vitulina. Next base: position 68,037,104 of record NW_022589709.1, read on the forward strand.
TGCAACCAAAAAAATGTGATAGAATTAGATAAATCAGTAACTGGACTTAGGGATTTTAGCATATACTTCTGAGAAATTGATAGATCAAGGAAAAAATTAAGATGCTTAAGCCGTTAGATTTTTATAGAAAACTACATCCAAGGAACAGCAAATGAACATTTTTTCAAGACATAGGAAACACTTATAAAAGTGGAATATGTATTAGACCACTAAGAAAGTCTTAGGAAAACTTCAAAGGACTGATGTCATATGGTCTATGTTCTCTGCCCAAAATTCAGTAAAATCAAAGTTAATTTAAAATAGATGAAGTGCAATATATTTGAAAATCAAATAATGTATTACTTGGAAGGGAGGAAAATTAAGGAATGTTTGCAAAGAATGACAAATGGAAACACTTCCAGCACAAATCTTGAGATAGATGATCATTAATATCTTCACATACTCTTGTCATGGAATCTTAGAAGTTAAAATTTTAAAGACTAGGTATTGCTCAATCCATTACAAAATGTGCAGCAGAGCAAACATAAAGAAATAGGTATAAGTGACACAGAAAACAAAAATAATTGAGAAGATTAACAAAAAAGCTGGTATTCAGATTTCTATGACAATTGATAAGAGAAAGAGAAGATGGAAATAAAAATACATGCAATGATAATTGAAAATAACTGTATAAAAATTGAGATATACATACAATAAAAGCATATTATCAGTATCTATATGCTAAAACATCTGAAAACCAAAATAGAGATGTGGCGACAAAAAAAAGTGTAAAATACCTACAGTGGTTTAATAAGAAAAGTTGAACAGACCAATAGCATTAATCCCATTGATATACTGGTCTGAGATATTCCTTCCCCAAAATGCCCAAGTACTAATAGCTTTAAAATCCATTTTTCTAAACTGTTAAGAAAAAAGGAAAACTTGTATTGAGTGTAATAATTTACAAGGTATTCCAAAAATTGAGAAGGTATGTGAACTGAAAAACAATTGTAGACAGTTTTATTGAGGTTTTACTTACATACCATAAAATTCATGAATTTTAAGTGTACAATTCAATGATTTTTGGTAAATTTATGGAGTTGTATGGCCATCACCATAACCCAGTTTTAGAATATTTCTGTCACCCTAAGAGTTTCCCCTGTGCCTGTAAATTAACTGTAAATAGTTAATCCCCATTCCCAGCTCTAGCCTTAGGCAGCCACAGAATTTTCTGACTATAAATTTACTTTTTCTGGATATTTCTTATAAATGGAATCATAAAGATGCAACTGTTTGATTCTGGCTTCTTGCACTTTGCATAATATTCCTGAGGTTCATCCATGTCATAACAGTATCAGTGGCACTTTCCTTTTATTCCTGAATAATATTTCATTCTGTAAATGTAGCTCATTTTGTTTATCCATCACCAGCGGACCTTCAGACATGTAGATTGTTTCCAGTTTTGGATTATTAAAGAGAATGCTGTTATGAATATTCACATGCCTGGCTTCGGATGGACATATGTCTTCACTTCAATGGGGTAGATTCCTAGGACCAAATTTGTTAGGTCATATGGTAAATTTATGTTTCACTTCTTAAGAAGCTGCCAGACTGTGTTCCAATGTAGTTGCACTCTTGAATACTCCTTCCTGCCATCTGTAAGTGTTCCAGTTTGTCCACAACCTTAACAACATTCTATATTTTCTGTTTTTATGATTTACAGCCATTCTTGTGGGTGTGTAATGGCACCTCATTGTGGTTTTAATATGCATGCCCCTACATAATAATAATGTAAAACATCCTTTTAAGTGCTCACTAGCCATTAAGATGTTTTTAGTGTAATGGCTTCTAATTGAGTTATCTTCTTATAAATGAGTTGTAAGAGTTCCTTACATATTGTAGATAGAAGTCTTTTACCCCATATATGAGTATTTTCTCCCAGTCCATACTTGCTTTTCTATTGTCTCAATGATTTCATTTGAAGCACAAATGTTTGTACAGGCATACTTTGGAGACACTGCATGTTTGGTTCCAGACCACTGCAAAAGGCAAATATTGCAATAAGGCAAGTCAAATGCATTTTCTGGTTTTCCAGTACATGCAAAAGTTATGTTTATACTATACTGTAGTCTATTAAGTGTGCAATAGCATTATGTTTAAAAAAATACAATGAACAAACCTTAATTAAAAGATACATTTTTTTGCTAAAAATTTCTCATCAGCATCTGAATTTTCAGTGAGTCTTCATCTTTTTGCTAGTCGAGGGTCTTGTTTCGATGTTCATGACTGCTGAAGGTTGGTGTGGCTGTTGCAATTTCTTAAAATAAGGCAACAATGAAGTGTGCCACATCGATGAACTCTTCCTTTCATGAATGATTTCTCTGTGGCATGTGATGCTGTTTGACTGCATTTTACCCACAGCAGAACTTCTTTCAAAATTGGAGTCAATCTTCTCAAACCCTGCCACTGCTTTCTCAACTAAGTTTATGGAATATTCTAAACTTTTATTGTCATTTCAACAATCTTCACGGCATCTTCACCAGGAGTAGATTCCAGCTCAAGAAATCATGTAAGTGACTCCTCAGGGTGTGCAAGTGGTGCAGTTGGTGAAGCTGCCTGACTCTTGGTTCTGGCTCAGGTCATGATCTCAGGGTCCTGGGATGGAGTCTCATGTTGGCCTGTGCATTCAGGGAGGAGTCTGCTTGAGATTCTCTCTTTCCCACTGCACCTCCCCCTGCCCCCCCAAATAAATGAAAAAAATATTTAAAAAAGAGAAGTGACTTATCATATGTTCATTTTATCACGAGATTAATGTAATTCAGTCATAATCAGCCTCCACTTCTAATTCTAGTTCTCTTACTATTTCCACCACATCTGTAGTTGTCCCCTCTGCTGAAGTCCTATATCCCTAAAAGTCATCCATGAAAGTTGGAATCAACTTCTAAACTCCTGTTAATGTTGATACTGTATTTTGACCTCTTCCCATGAATCACGAATGTTCATAATGGCATCTAGAACAGTGAATTCTTTCTAGAGGTTTTCAATCTACTTTGCCCAAAGCCATCAGAGAAATTGCTATCTATGGGAGCTAAAGCCTAACAAAGTATGTTTCTTAAATAATAAGACTTAAAAGTCAAAATTACTCCTTGATCTGTGGGCTGCAGAATAGATGTTGCATTAGTGGCCATGAAAACAACATTAATCACATTGTACTTCTCCATTGAAGATCACTGATCACAGATAACCACAACAAACTTATAATAATGAAATTTTGAAATATTATGAGAATTACCAAGATGTGACACAGAGACATAAAATGAGCAACTACTATTGGAAAAATGGTATCAGTAGACTTGTTTGATGCAAGATTGCCACAAACCTTCAATTTGTAGAAAACATCTGAGAAGCACAATAAAGCAAAGTGCAATAAAATGAAGTATGCCTGTGATTTTGATAAAGTCCAATTTAGCAATTTTGTATTTATGGATCAGCCTTCTGGTTTCGTATCTAAAAACTCTGTCTAACCCAAATTCATGAATTTCTTCTGCTACATTTTAGCCCAGAAATGTTATAGTTATGGCTCTTAAATTTGAGACTCTAATCCATTTTGAGTTAATTTTTGTGGATGATGTAAGGTAAGAATCTAAATTTATTTTTATGGATATTAAATTTTCCTAGCATTTGTTTATCTTGACAAGTTAGTCAAATATTTGCCCATAAATGTAAAGAAGATCAATTCCATTCCACTGTACTGATTTTTATGCCTGTCCTTGAACCAATAACACACTGTTTTGTTCACTGTCATTTTATAATATGTTTTGAAGTCAGTTACAGTTAGGTGTCCCAACATTTCTATATAAACATTAAAATCAACTTGTCGATTTCTACCAAAAAAAAAAAAAAAAAAAAGCCAGGATTTTTGTAGGGGATATGTTGAATTTATAGATTAATTTTGGAAGAATTGCCATCTTGATAATAATTTTTGGATTGTTCATTGCTAGTATACACAAATACAATTGAGTTTGCATTACTGATTTGTATACTGAAATCTTGCTAAACTCATTTATTAGTTTCTTGCTAAATTCATTCTCTAGTTTCTTTTTATGGATGCTTAGGATTTTCTATATATAGTATCATGTACCTACAATGAAAAACAATTACTTTCCTTCCAAGCAGAATGTCCTTAATTAATTAAGAAATTTTGCCTTATTATATTGGCTATACTCTCCGGTTCAATGTTGAATAGAAGTGGTGTGTTGAATAAAAGTGGTGAGAGCAATCATCTTCACTTTCTTCTCAGTCTTAAGGTAAAAGTATTCATTCCCTAACCATTAAGTATGATGCTAGTTATAGCTTTATCATAGATGTCCTTTATCAGCTGAGGAAGTTTTTAACTATTGGTAGTTTTTGTGCATGTGAGTGTGTGTGTGTGTGTGTGTGTGTGTGAGAGAGAGAGAGAGAGAGAGAGAGAGAGAAAGAGACACAGGGAGAGTGTTTTTTTTTTATCTTGAATGACTGTTGGATTTTGTTAAATGCCTTTTCTGCATCTATTGAAATAATGACGTAGTTTTGTCTTTATCAATATGGTGTACTAGATTTTCTGTTGTTAAACCAAGCTTTCTTTCCTAGAATAATACCCATTTGGTCATGGTTTTATCTTTTTGTTGTTGTTGTTGTTGTGGATTCTGTTTGCTAATATTTTGTTAAATATTTTTCTATGTATGTTTATGAGTAATATTTGTCAGTAGTCTGCTGTAGTTGTGATATCTTCCTTTGGATTTTGTATCAAAATAATACTGTCTGGTAAGTGTTATTTCTTCTATTTCCTGAATGAGTCTATAAAAGATTAATATTATTTCTTCTTTCAATATTTGATGGGGGTCATCAACAAAATCTGAACTTTTCTTTCACTTAATCAGGGATTCAATTTGTTTATTTGCTATACATCTATTTTGATTTTTTATTTCCTCTTGGGTCAGTTTTTAGTAATTCATGTATTTCTAAGAATTTGTCTATTTCACGTCAGTTGTCTACTTTTTGGGCACAAATTTGTTCATAATATTCTAATATAATCCTTGTAATTTCTCTAGGGTATATATTGGTATTTCATATTTCATTCCTGATTTTGGTAATTTTTATTTTCTCTCACTTTTTTTTTTTTTAGGTCAGTTTGTCCAAAAGTTTGCCAGCTTTTTAATCTTCTCAAAGAGCAAACATTTGGTTTATTAACTTTCTATTATTTTAATGTTTTGTATTTTATTGATTTCTGCTCTAATCTTTATTATGCCCTTCCTTCTGCTTGGTTGATGTTTAGTTTGCTCTTCTTTTTCTAAGTTTCTTAATGTAGAAGTTAAAATTATTAATTTGTGACCTTTCTTCTTGTCTGATTTAGGTATTTAAAGCTCTATACAATGCTTTAGCTAAACTCGTAAGTCTCAAATTGTGTTTTTTGTATGTATTCAGTTCAAATTATATTCTAATTTCTCTCAAGATTGTTTCTTTTATCCACCAGTTATTTAGAAGTATTCTACTTCTTACTGTCCAAATATTTGGGGATTTCCCTAATTTCTTCCTCTTGTTGGTTTTCTATTCAACTCTATTTTTCAGAAAACATACTTTATATGATTTTATTCTTTTAAATTTATTGAGATATATTTTATATCCTAGTATTTAGTATTCAGTCTTTTTGTAGAATGTTTCATTGTTCCTTGAAAAGAATGTACCTTCCGCAATAATTGGGGAAACACTCTCTATATTTCAGTTAGTCCCTAGTGTTGTTCAAGTATTCTATATCTTTGATGATATTTTGTCTAGTTCTATCAATTTTTAACAGTAGAATATTAAAATTTCTAACTATTATTGTTGAATTGTCTATTTCTTCATTTATAGCATATCTGGTTTCATACATTTTGAGCTTCTGTTAGTAGGAGCATATATATTTATAATTGTTATATCTCCTGGTGTATTAATACTTTTAAATTACAAAATGTCCCTATTTGTCTCCAATAATATTATTTGTCTTAAGGTCTATTTTGTAAGATGGTAATATAGCAAATACTGCTCTCTCATGTTATATCTGACATGGTATCACTCATCATTTCATACCTCTTGTGTCTTTGGATTTAAGGAGTATATAATGGAGATAGTTTATAGTTGTTTTTTTTAATCATACAAAAATCTCCACCTTTTGATTGGAATATTTAAATCATTTACATTTAGGATAATTACTGATATATTTATATTTGCTACATATCTATTTGTTTTCAATATGCTCTTGTCCTTTTCTACTTCTTTATTCCTCCACTACTGCCTTCTTTTTGGTTAAATATTTCTAGTGTGTCTTTTTAACTCTTGTGTTGATTTTATATATTTATTATATATGTCATTTTCTTGCTGGTTACTCTAGTAATTGCAATATGCCTCCTAATTTATCACAATCTATTAGAGATTAATATTTAATTCTGTTAAAATATAGAAACTTTGCCCTAATACAGCTCTATTTCCTTTATTCCCCTTTGCACTATAGTTATCTTAAATATTTTATCTATATACCCAATAAAACAGAATTGTAATTATTGCTTTATGTAATATTATATCTTTAAAAGAAACTAGGTGAGGGGCACCTGGCTGACTCTGTCAATAGAGCATGGGACTCTTGATCTTGGGGTTGTGAGTTCAAGCCCCACATTGGGTGTAGAGATTACTTGAAAAAATAAAATCTTTAAAAAATTAAAAAAAAAAAATAAAAGAAACTAGATGAAAATAAGGGAAATATATTTACAAAGTAGTTCATATTAACCATATATTTATCATGTCTGGTACTTTTCATTTCTTTCTGGAAGTCCAAGTTACTATCTAGGAGTCATTTCCTTTCAGCTAAAGGACTACCCTTATTATGACTTAGTAAGACAGGTCTGAAGGCAACAAATTTTCTCAGATTTCGTTGATTTGGAAATATCTTTATTTGACTTAATTTTTATAGATTAATTTTGGTGGATATAGAATATTGATAAACATTTTTTTTTTTTCTGTCAGGACTTTGAGCATGCCATTCCATTGTCTTCTGGCCTTCACTATTTTAGATGAGAAGCCAGTCATTAATTGTAACCAGTATAAAGAATGTGTCATTTTTCTTTTGCCACTTTAAAAATTTTCTCTTGATTTCAACATTTTGATCATGATAGGCCTAAGTTTCAATCTCTTTATATTTATCCTATTTGGGACTTGCTGAAATTCTTGAATGTAATGAGTAATTACATCCCTATTTGGGGTGTAATGAGTAAAGAAAATAAAAATTCTTTCTTATGCAACCTCAAAGCTGCTTTTGAACCTCTCTACTGAATTGTATGCTTGTCAACTCCAGAATTTCCATTTGAGATATATACCTTTGTCTATCTCCATCTCTAGCTCCTGAAAATTTCTATTTGTTTATTCATTGTCATACTTTCCTTTAATTACCCAACTATGGTTTTCTTTAGTATATGAACATTTTTAAAATAGCTGCTTCAAGTCTTTGTGAAATCTAACATCCAGAGACACTCAGATAGTTTCTATTGGCTTTTCTTTCCCTGAGTATGGGTCATACATTCCAGTTACTTTGCGTATTTCATAATTTTTGTTGAAGATCGGAAATTTTGGATAATGATTTCACTATAAAGATTATTTTTGTTGTTTTATTGTTTATTTGCATCTTTGGCTGGGCTCTCTGATTTCTTGCTGTCCCATAGTGTATAGCTGTTGATGTGTCTGCTATGAAAATGTTTATAGCTTTTATTTTTTTAAGACTGGCTCTCTAGGTTTTTCTTTCTCTATCTCTATAACTTAGTGATTGGCCAATGATTAGACACAGTTTGGGCTCAAACACCTCAGGCTAATAAGGCTTCCATTGCATGGGGGAGGGCATTCAAAATTCAGGATATAGTTACATCTACCCCAGCATTTGCTTTCCACTGGGATTTTTTCACGTGTGTTTTCTTTTTTTTTTTTTTTTTTCCTGGTGCAAAAAAGGTGGTTTTATTAAAGTACAAGGACAGGACCTGTGGGCAGAAAGAGCTGCTTCATGTGTATTTTCTAAGTGCCTGTGCACGGTCTTATGCAGCTAAAACTTTGTGAATTGCTTGGTCCCTCTTTGCTCTCTGCTGCCCATGTGTGAAAACTCAGCCAGAAATAGGTTTGCCTCAACCATGCTACAACTTCAGGCCACTATCCTTACTCTTATTGAAGATCATGACAGCCACTGAAAACATCTCTGGAAATGATTGTTGCCCACTACTCTAAATTACTTTAATAAAGACAGTGCAGTTCCTGACCCTCAAAGCCTGCCTTAGGAAGGTAGACCCTCCATACCAACCAAGCAACAGGAATGAGATGGGAGTATCCCTAAACAAGAACATCACAGACCCCCCATTGCTCCAGTTAAAAATTTAGCAGTTTTTCAAGCATAAATGCTTGTCAGAGTGACATAGGCTAGTCAGAGTGACTCAATTTCCAGAGTGCTATAACGGTTGTTTTGGTCAATTTTGTCTCAATTTATAGTTGTTTTTTGGATAAAGGATTTGCTGACCTCCTTATTCAGCCATAACCTTAGGTGCTACCTCTCAGGGTAATTTTATATTGATTTCAAAACCAGACAAGAATAATTAAAAAGAGAAAAGTATACACTCGATTTACTTATGAAAATAGTTTCAAATTTTCTAAATGAAATACTAACTATCCAAATTCAACAGTGTATTAAAAATGTATTATGGTTAAGTATGATTTACCCTAAGAAAACATTAATAGTTTAACATAAGCAAATTTATCAAGAAATTTATTACATTAATAGACTGAAAAAGAAAAATCAGAAAATTATTTTAACAGTTGTAGAAAAGACATTTGGTAATGATCAAAAGAGATTCAGGAGATTAAGAACAGAAAGGAATTTTCTAAACTTGCTAAAGTTTATTTATAAAACACCTACAGTAAGCATAGTTAATGGAAAAACTCTAGATATATTCCTTTTAATATATGAAGAGAGGGCAAGCTGATATTCATTATCATCACTACTGTTTAACTATGGAATTCTAGATCCTGGCCAATGATATAAGAAAAGAAAAAGAAATAAAGGAGTGAGAAAATGGAAAAGGAAGTTATAAAACACCTATTATCTCCTTTTATGCAGATAATGTGATCACCTACCAAGAAAAAAAATGATAGAATTAATAAACTATCAGAATCAACATAAGATATCATAAAGCTGTTCAATGTAAGATCAACCTGTAGAAATCAATAGAATTTGTCTATACCAACAATAACCAGATAGAAATACCATAAACAACAAAATACCAAACAAAATATCAATAAAATGACAAATTTTCTAGGTATTAGCAAAAATTATAAAAATCTGTGGAGAATAATAGATTTCATAAAGTAGACAGAAATTATTATGAATTAATGATAAGGTATTCTGTGTTCTTGAGTTGGGCAAGCTAATATTATAAAAAGGTCAATTTTACTCAAATTAATTGATAAATTCTTTGTATCCCTAATCACTTTGGGTTCCCAAACTCAAGTTGGATTTTACATAAACTCAATAAACTTTTTATTTCTAGTATATGGGAAAATATATGTCTATGTATAGGTAAGTGAACTTGGAAAAAGATGAATTAAGAAAGAGGACCTGCCTTATTAGTTATTAAAGCAATGAGCTCATCTGAACAGAATAGGGAACTCAGAAGCACACATAAACACACGTATGAACTTAATATCCTACATAGTTGGCAACCTACATCAACGAGGAACATTGAATAAATGAATCAATCAATTTAAAAAATAAAATTCTCTACATGGACCAAATACATTAAAGATTATGAGGAATTGGACTATGGGTGATAGAAATGAAAATGGTGAAAAAAAGTCATATTTGAGATAGACTTTGGAGACAATACCAATGAGAGTTGTAAATGGATTGGATATTAGAGTTGGAAAGTGAAAAAATGACATACTAGTGAAGAAGAAATTGACGATGCAAGTGAGAAAGGCTGTCTGTAGGAGGAAAATTCTTGAACAGGAAGAGCACCTTATTCTGAAAGTGAGCATCAGGGTTGATTTTTGATGGGAGGAATCTAAGCAGAGAAAGTAGTAGATTTTTCTCTCTTATGGGGGAAAGTAACAGCAAAAACAGTGTAATAACATGAACTCATTCAAACACAAACAAGTAAAAGTCTAAACAGAAATTACCCGAAGGGCCTGCAGCCAAATGGACTACCTTAATTTGTAAGTAAGTACATTCCTAGGTAGCAAAACAAGTAATCATGACTTAAGAGGTAAAAATTATAACTCAGGCATAACATGATAACAGAAAGGTATAATGTCTTAGAATTCCAAAATTTTATTTCTTAAAAATCTTATTTGATTAAAATTCAACATTTACATCCGACTAGCAATATTTAGAAATAGTTTTGTTAGAATTGGTATGTATGTGTATTTCATTTTTTCATTTGTCATTGGCTTGTGTTTTATATCTTAAAACATCATTGATCAGTTTCTCATGAAGGAAAAAGATGGGGAGGAGAGGGTGGAGAAGGAGAATAGACCTTAGTGAATGAGCCTCTCTCTAAATGTGACAGCTAAAGGCAGAATTGGAACTTACCAGGAAATTTTCTGATCTTCAGAGATTTTGTAGAGCACAGAAGCTGCTCGCTGTTGCTCAGATAAAGGATTTGCAGTGACTGACTAATTGAGTGGTGACTGTGTTATTGTTTTAAAAGTGAAACCAGTTGAGTTCAAGCAAAGAATGTGGTTGAGTAGATTTACTGTGGAGGCTAAGATTCTCAGACATTCCTAAGTAACACTGACGGGGAAAATTTTAGCTTGGTAAGTCCAGGGATGTTACAGTAATTTGGGTGTGTCTCCCCTGACTGATTGTTTTAATTATGTGTCAGGGACAGGAGAGGAGGAACAGAAAGAAGAAACTACCCTGGAGACCTGGGGTGATATGAATAGTTGTCAGGATTCCTAGTGATAACCCCCAGCTTCGTCAACAGCTTACTGTGACACAGTGTAGGCCAGAAACTTCCCTCAATCCGGGTCTAGTATTTTTATTTTTTTGTAGAAATTAAAAAAATTACAAAGTGAAATCATTGTGTGGGGGCTTGCATCTGTATGGTTTCTTTCATTTTATTCCATTTTTTATTAAAAACCATTTTTTTAACCACAGAATAGTTTTCTCAAACAAATATTAGCCTGTTTTCCAAAGTGCAAAATAGATATAAATAAGCAACTCTAGTTGAGTTAGGGAAACTCTCTAGGTATCAGAAAGGACATGCAGTAGGAAGTAAAAGAAAAAAGAAATAAAATGAATCAGATGCTTGCTAACATATGTTAAACACTGTATTTGGCTTTTTAAAGTTAGTTTCTCATTTGATCCACATTCCTTTTCACGGATGAAAAAAATGAGACCCCAGAGATACATAAATTGTCCAAGTGATACAGACAGTAAGTAAGAATTCTGACATTTGAAATTAGTTCTGATAGTTCCATGAAGGTTCTTGTTGAAGCTGAGACAGGACAGGAAGAATGAGAAATGACCATGGAAGGCAGACATCACACTGACTTACTCCACCTCTTAGTGTCTGTCAGTGCCCAGAGTGTTTTCTGAGAGTTGGGTCATGGGTTGGGCATATGGACAAGATGTACCAGAGATTTAGCCTACCCCTGGACTAAGCCATGTTCCCTCCCTTCTAAGGAGTTAGCTTCACAACAGGTATGACCTAGTAATTCGGAAATAAACAGGTAGCTCTAAATAGAGTCAAACATAATCTTGAAAGCAATTACAAGAAGTTGACTTCAAATAATCTCACCTCTTCTGGGGCAGTGGCCGGGGAGGCTCTTGTTAAATAGCTGGCCCTTTTCTGGGATTTTGCGTCTTTTTCCCTGGAAGACAGCAGGAAGTAGCATAGCTTAGACATGCTTTCCCAATTTGGGGGAAAGATTTAGCATACATGTCAACCTTAATTTTGACTCTTTTCCTCAGCTCAATCTAGCGTATCAGATGTGGAGGTGGTACATGCAGAAATTAGCTCAGGTACCATAAGTCTCTCCTCAGCGCTGAAAAATGTCTCAGACATGGCTCTACAGGAGGCAAGAATCTCTACCTTTAACTGCACAACCAACAGACTACTCCCCGACCCCTTTAAAAGCTTCCAACATCCAGGTGGTAACCAACTCTAAAAGCCATCTCTGCCATCGTTGGAATAGTCTCTTTGAAATACCATATTCACACTGAACCAAAATCTATCTGCCTGTTTTGGTTCTGGTTCTAAACTGTAAGGTCCCACAGAGCAAATTCAGAAATTTAAGGAGAGCTTTTATGCCTTGTACATGTCCTTTCCAGTTTAAGAAACCAAGATTATTCCAACATAATTTAAATAGGTAATAAAAACAATAATTGAGTTAGTGACTTCAAATAGATAACCTATCTTGTATGTCTCAAGGCAGTTTATTTTTGTTTTAAATTCTTTTTCAGTAAATGTACTATATTCATAGTTTCAGTCCCCTTTCAAGACACCCTATATAACAAGAAGGAAGCTTTATAGTAAATAATATATCTGCTGGTTTACATTCAGCTTTCAAGAGAATAAGAAAAAATTGCTCAGCTTGCCCTGGGTCTCCCTCATCCCCACCCCCTAAATCTTGCCCTTCTTCCTCCATCTTCCACAATTTCTTCACTAGGCGCAGCATGTGTGATCACAGCTTCATTATCCCAATGTTATTGACTAGGTCAAATTAAATCCCCTGAAACATACTCCCTGGCATTTAAAAAGCTAATTAGAACAACATAATTATCTTGAATGGATAAGCTTAGTATTGGCTTGGTATCAGTGTTGAAGTTTTGATGGTGGTCACAAATTAAAGATGACCTCCTTGTTTAAAAACAGATTAGAACACTCTGATTTGAGGATTTTCAATGGATAACAAGCCTTTTTTCACCTTTGAGTGTCACTGAAGAGAAGGAAAGAAGCTAAGAAGCATTGCATAGATGTCAGTAAACCTCCAGGACACTCACCCTTCCTGAGCTGAGGGAGGTGCAAGCTAAAATCAGTTCTTTAGACTATGTCATCCTAGCATAATCCGAAATGTCTAAAGACGCTGGCAACTCACAGGATCAGGGTGTGTCCTGCTTAAGTCTTTCTACTGGTTGGCTGCCATAAGGAGAGTTTGGCATTTTTCCCGGGGGGGCTTTTCTCAGTCCCGAGGACACAACAGAGTCAGGGCTTAACAGACCCAAGAATTCTTTTTTTCTCAGAGTCAGGAAACTCAAATTGGAGCTACTTCCTCAAAAGACTATTAAGTGCTACATAAGGTATTAACCCTGGACCCTCTGGAATGCTTTGGAATACCATTTGAGTGATTGTTAAAATCTTTTCTGGTAGGTGGCACTTATCCAACTTCACCTGATAAGAGGTATCAGACTGATCTGCTAAGCATTTTTATTTAATCTTTTAGAGTTAGAAAAATACATTTGACAGAATATAAAAAGAATACATTTACTGGTCCAGAGAATAGCTGGGAACTCAAACACTTCAAGAGGACTTTTACTCACAATATCATTTTGCACGTGGCACATCTGTTGATGAAGGCTATTCCATCAGCGCTCTGAAAAAGTTTTTTATCTTGGGAACAAAATAATTTTCCATTTTTCATTAATGCCCGATACTCATCGCACGTTTCCTAAGGAAAAGATGAAAAAAGCGTGTTTACTGAGATCTCATCAAAGCAAGACTTTACCTTCTAAGAACTTCCTTGAGCAATACTATTTAAAGACCAATACCTGCTTTGTATAGAAGCCATTCACTCAGTCTACACAAATAACATAAACAAAAACAATGACTGGATTGTCCATCTACTGAATAAGCTTTCTTCCAAAAACAATTAGTGAAATGGAAAGACTTGACCTTATATTCCAGGGTTGTAGTTTACAAGCCCAATAGCCATAGCAAATTAACTTCTCGATGGCTAACTTATCTTATCTGTAAAAATAGAGGATATAATTTCCTATGTTCCATACGTATTGTGAGGATTAAATATTATAAGTATGTATAACTTTCAAAGTGCCTGACACATAGTAGATAATCAATAATTACATTATCCTCCCCCCCTCTTCTTTCTCCTTTTTTATTATTGTTGTGATTACTATTATTGGAATATGACACATATAAAATACCTAGTACACAGTAGGTCAATAATTGCTGCCAAAAGGAACACAAAAAGATTGCTGAAAAGGTTAAGTCAATATATTTTATGGAAGGCTTGCTATATGTCACTCTTAAAATCAATGGTGCATTTGCACTATCTCGCAAAGTACTGATTTAATATGTTATACTCCCTATTAGTTTAGAAAATCCAGTGGGCCTTTAGAACAAGCCTTTGGAATCTAAGTTACGTGGTTTTTTGGTTTTATTTTGATTTTGCCAAGAAAAAAAAATGGGGTAACAGGGTGATGGGCATTAAGGAGGGCATGTGATGTAATGAGCCCTGGGTGTTTTACACAACTGATGAATCGCTGAACTCTACCTCTGAAACTAATAATACAGTATATGTTAAATAATTGAAATAAAAAAAAAAGAATTCTGTCCAGCCTCTTATATCTTTATAATAATCATTAAATCAGTCTACAAAACTTCATTATGGTATTAATTTACTTTGTTAGGTGACACGGATATAGCTCGGTGCATGGATATAGCAATAAAGCGGAAGCATCCTTGCCTAAACTGTGCTTACCATCGAATGGATAATGATGTACTTCACCTAGCCTCTTAAACATGGGAGGCAGTTGGTAGCCCTTGCAGAATGATTAATGGTGAAGGAGAATAAATAAATAATATCAGAGACCAGTCCTGGGAAATTCTGCCAGTGGGGTGACCTACTAAAATATCGCTAAAATTATTATCACCAGCCAGTGATCTTATCTGAGTAGCCCAGCAATAATTTCTGGCAACAGTCTGACGACTGGGCCTCTTGAGATCTGTCTAGTGTCTGACTTTACAGTATCTTATGCCAACATTGCAAGTTACTGCTTAGCTTGCCGGATATAACTGATTCTACATAGTCTAGATAAAACTTTGTCATAGAATCAGAGAGGAGCCTGGTGTTTTTTATGATAGAAACATATCCCTTGTGAGGCAGGTCTTAAGAAAGTATTGAAAACAAAGATTCATGAAACACTAGAATGAAGCTTTTTATAGTTTTCAGTGGTCAGTTGAAAAAGAACATTACCAATGAGGATAATTCCTGAACTGGACTTCTCCAGTGTCACGACATGAATGCCTAATTTCTAGAAAGACCCGCCTTTTTTTTTTTTTACAGATGGACAACCAAGACCCAGAGAGGTTAAGATTAATTATAATTAGTTAAGGTAGAACTCAATGCTGCTTTTCTGAGTGATGAAATAATCCAACGTATTCTCTTGGCAAACAGGAAAAGGCCATACAAATTGAAAGCAGGAGGTGGGTTTTCCCTGGGAAAGAAGGAATGTCCTCTCCATTACCCAACCATGAGAGAGGGTTAAAAGAAGAGCAGATCTACACCAAAAAGGGATCCTGAGGTGGGGAGATCACTTTTTAGCAAGTGTTTACTTGCAGTCTTTTGGCTTGTTTCCATTTTGTTTTGTTTTGTTATTGTTGCTGTTGTTTGTGTTTTCTCCACATGTCCCAGAAAAACTAAGGCCCTCCAGGGCCAAACTCCTTCCTTTACTGGCCCATTGTCTTCTACCAACCCTCCTTCAGCAGCATAGTAAAATCCCCCAGGAGCTGGCATCACCCCCACTCTGTGTTAGGGGACCAACAAGCTCCTTTTGGCTTTATAATAACTCTTCTGTGATGACAAATTTAGGTATATGGTAAAGATCCTTGCAGGGCACTACAGTGCTTTTCTGTGCTGTGCTGGCTCACGTTTATAATATTTAACAGGCTTTTGTGGCACTAGTAAGAACTCAAGCTACTGAATTTGGAAAACAAAAATTCCAGCACCATAAGAAAGACTAAATCAATAGTTTTCCTTCTGATGAAATATACAAAGACTGTTGTAAGAAATATTTCCAGAGACATATTTATTTCTTTGTGTTCTTGCTTATGCCAACATAAAGGGTGGCTAAATTTATTTTTAAACTATTTTCCAGTGAAATCGAGTTTAATGGTATAAAAAGTCACAGTTGCAAAATTAAAAATATCCACCAGAATCACCACCCATTATCAAAGACTCTGAAAAAGAAAATTATGGCTTCATGCACAGTGAGATTTACACAATACTCTTCTTTTTTGCCAGTATAAAACATGCAAGTAAGCATGATCTTTGATTCCCCCAATCCAACATTTTTTCTACTCTACTACCCTACTTATTTCATAAAGGTTTTTGAACCTCTCCTTACACAGCAAATTTAGATGAAATTATATAAACTACAATGAAATTTTCTAGAACATTCCTGAAATGTTTCTTTAAAAAAATGTTACACTAAAATATAACAAGAGAGCATTTTAACAATAGTTCTAAGAGTTTCATTATAGAAAAGCGTTGTTTTACTGGTTTATTATTTTAATGTTCATGGGTTTTAAGAGACATAGCACATATTTCCTATATACCTAGCACTATTTTAAGTGCTGAATTAATGGCATAGGTGTGTGTGTGTGTGTGTGTGTGTGTGTGTGTGTGTATTTGGCTCTGGACTTTTTTTTTCCAAATAGATAAAAAAATTAACTTCTAGAGAAAATGATTCTTTTATTGTTCAAACAAAAGATCTCTAAGAATTGGCTAAGCACCCTCCTGAGTCAAGGCCTCTATCATCCCAGATTTTTCTCCTGATCTGCTGTCACCTGCAAAAATCTTCAGGACTTACTACCTTCAGATCCTTGGTCTAATACTATCTTTTCAGAGAATACTTACTTGAGTATCCTAAGAAGAACTGATACCACCTCATCCCCAGAAATTCCTATCTTCCATTCTGCTTCATTTTCCTCCTAGCATTAGTCATCATTTAATGTGCTATATATTTTACTAATTTACTTATTAACTTATCTGTTTTCCTCCACTAATACGTAAGCTCCACAAGGGGAGGGTTCTTGTCTATTTTCTTTATTTTCCAATATCCCCAAGAACTCAAACAGGGTCTGACAAATGATAGATACTCAGTAAATATTTACTGAATGAAATATAGACAATGACCATATTCAAGGTACAGACAACCCGTTTACACATATTTCTGCTTTCTATGTTTGTTATGGCTTTTTCGGCTATTAAATCTGACAATACTAATTCACTGCTTTGTTTATGGAATTTGAAAGCACTCCTTTAGCATGGTAGATTGCCTCTTGCAGGCATCCATCATCATTAATACATTGATGTGTATGTGTGTGTGTTTGTGTGTCTGTGTGTGATTCATGTCTTCCCTCATAAAGACCTGTTTCTGTGTTTTTAACAAAAGCTATTAGTACCTATCAGTATAATATGTCTGTATTATTAATGTGAAGGTGTTGGTCACAGGCCATTTTTCCTTACAGATTTTGGAATGGATTCAATGAACAGAAAAAGCAGGACTAACCTGATTTTCATCCTCACTGGCAGCATCTGGGACAAAAATACAGAAACTTAAGTTAAGGGAATGCAAAATATTCAACAAATAAACAATTCACTCAGTGTAGTGCCTTGCTTATTTTAATGACTGCATGTTATAAAACCACAAATTGCTTTTGAACACATTAAAATTTACCATGGCAAATAAAATGGGGGCACTGCACCAGGAAATCAGTACATGTACTCACAGAGGTCTAGTCACTCATAAAAGTCTAATTACTTTGGAAAACAATACTCATGTACTTTCTTACCCCCTTCAAAATATCTAATTTCAAAGAGATCCTTTCACAGCAAAGTATGGCAGACCTCTTTTAAAATTATAATATAACAAATATATCATGTCAATTATAATTTAAAAGTATAATGTAGCATAAAGTTTATATCATATGTGCACATAAAATGAAAGTTTCTGAATTCTGGCAAACTTGTCTCCTTACTAGAGCTACAAAACTCAAAGATCTGACAAAAATCAAGATTAATTAAAATCATAGGCTATTATACTCTCTCATTAACAGACTCCCTTTTGTACTTATGCACTTATTTTAGGAAAGTGGGCATCATTTATGTATAATGATCTCCTGACTCTCCATCTCTGAGATTTTCTTTTAAAAAGTACAAATGCTTCAGAACAAGATTGAGCCTAGGAAATTCATGTTCCCTTCAAATTCAAATAACAAATACAAAAAACTGCCTTCTACTTCCCACAAAAGTCTCTTACCTTTTAGGAGATATGCTTTCAATCCATTTAGGATTTGGTAACACAAAAATAAAATATGCTAGAAGGCACTACTACTTTAAAATAAGAATAGATGATTAAATTTGATTTTTAATAGTTTATAAATATAGTATTATTATTTATAAAATATACATCTAAGTTTTAAATATCTATTATATACATAATTCCTATCAGTATGAATTGATAAGCTTAGTATCATCTATATGTACGGTATATATAATTTCCAACAGTATGAATTAATATGCTTGGTGAGAGGAAGATGAAGAAGAATCCATTAGCTTTCAGAACCAATATAGAATTAATAGAAGGATTTCTCATGGATAAAAATTCAGATTATGTCAAACTATTTGCCATTTCTAAAGTTAACAACATAGTTATTAAGCCACATATATAATTCTTCAAAACTCTGTGTCTGGTAAGATATTTCAAGACTATACATACACACATACATACAATCACACAAACACACTTACATATATACACATATTTATATGTGTAGGAGTAGGGGGAGGGAGACAAGTCCCTGCCCAGGGCTTTGCCATGTGTGGAAGAGGCTTAGATTACATGCAAATTGCTCACCTTGTATGAGGCAAAGGGCCAGGGTCAGAAGCATTGGCACTTTGGCTATCTTCATGTTGAAGATGATGTAAGTCGATTACAAGACGGCTCTGGGCATTGCTCACCAGCTGGTGCTCTAAGACTGAACCCATGGAGATGCAGCTCACTTTTTATATACTTGGTGACACCCACAATAACAACCAACATTACAAAACCAGTTGTTCTAGGTCATGCTAGACTTAATATACCACATCAATTTAGTTTCCATCCTTTAGCATCCTGTCAAGGTGGCAGATCTGAACAGATAATGTCTATTTCCACAGTTCTGATATGTTTTCATGATACCTCCCCCAAAAGGCAATAGATTGAGTCCAAGAACTCTATTATAAAGTTTAACACTCCATACTCCTATGTAAGAACTGAATTCTTCACCAAGACCAGACATATAACTTTGCAGACAAACATGTTTCTAACTGGGCTCCCTTCATAAGTGGGAGGGGAGGAAAGAAGACAGATGAGTTATCCTACTAGTCAGGTAGAGACTTACAGATTCCCACATCTGGAGAAAGTTGCTGAGAGTAAGAGAAGCTAGAATTCTTGTTGCTTCCATCTGCAGGTGTTTTGAAGGGTCTCAATTCAGTGCCACAGACTCATGTACAAGTTAGAGTGAACAACTCAAAGACATAACCCAGCAAGATTTTAACACTGAGTACATGGTGAAGCCAAAATCCAGAAAAAGGACAATGACTTTCCCAAGAGCACATAGTTTAGATGGAAGAGGCAGAGGTGGTACTTGAGGAAGATCACTTTTTATTTAACTCCATACACTGCTTCCATCACACATTGATAAAGGCAGAAACTATGTGAAATCAAAGCTTGCACATAACTGCTTTCAAAAATTCTCAATCTGAAGGACATTTTCTATTCTAAAGCCTTATCTTTTAGTCTAACCAAACATTGTAATCATAAACATTAGAGGCTCAAACTTTAACTTTCTACAGCCCATCACTCCCCAAATTACTGTTTGAAAAACGTGGCTCAATCAATTTCCCCCTAAATTAAGTTTACTCCAATAGTGACTCATTATTTACTCTCTCAGGAAGAAAAGAAAGAATTAAATACTTAAAAATATAAATATAAATAATCAGTGTAAGATTTTTCCAGAGAAAGTATCTTCTCCTTAGTTATCTTCTCCTTAGTTCCTTCTTCCATTTTACAAGTAATGCCTTTTGTCTACCAGCTTATTCTACTCTAATACCTGAAAAATTATGCAAAAATGATTGAAGCCACAGCCAAACGGTTTGATTCCAGTACTCCAAAGGGTCTCCATATCCACAGAGGGAAAGTTTGGGACTTTATGGGATCAAAGCCCTTTTAAAGATTCTTCCAGAAAACTGATCTAAGGCTAGCCAATTTGATGACGATGTCAATATTCTGAATGCCATTAAAGCCAGAGTATTTCCTTTTTTGTGCGTGTGAAATAACTTATTTCCTCTAAAAGTGTAATCGTTGTTTTCAAGGTCTGTGCTTTGTTTCTTTCCAATGGTTTAGTAAAATGAGTGCCTATGGAAAGCAAGCTCAAACTACATTATTGTTACAGATTAGAAAATTTAATCCATCATAGCTTAATAGAAAGAGAATGGAACAGGGAGTCAGGAAATTTGTTTCTATTCCTGTCTTTGCAACTACACAACGTAAGGAAAGGAGCCTGGCTTTGACGTATGGTAGACGTGGGTACAAATCTTGACTCACCGGTTACTAGCTATGTTGCCTTGGGCAAGTCATTTATTTTCTCTCTGTCTTGGCTTCCCAATATGCAAAACAGGGGTCATAAAATTACACTGTACAATTGTTGTAAGAGTTAGAGGTAATTCGTGTGTGTGTGTGTGTGTGTGTGTGTGTGTGTGTGTGTAAGGTTTAGAACAACTTTGAGTATAGTGATAAGTTTTATAGTTAATGATAGCTGGTCTTGCATTTTTATGTCATTACAATGATGTAGTTGTATTATTAGGTAATTTCAAAGGTACAAGAAAAGTCAACATCTCTTGCACATTGACCTCATCAACAGATTTTAAGCTTACTCAGCATGTAATGACACCCCCAACACATTCTGAAGTGAAATTAAAAAGTCAAGACATGTCTTCTTTTTCATTTTGTTATTATGTTCTAAACCACAATACCTAAAACAAATCAAAGCATTTGCTGTTTCAAACCTGTCAAAGTCATTGCAAGATTTCAATCAGCATTGATTTCTTAGCTTTCTCTGTGAAAGTGTCTTCTAAATATTGACATACCAGTACTAACTCTTTATTTTTTATCTGTTCTGTCAGATCATATGAAATGAGTCCCAACAATACACTCTGTCACTGGTGGTAAGAAAGTTTAGCACCTATTTTTTTTTTTTTTTATAATATAGTTAGGTTTATTTGTCTTAATCTGCATTCCATCTTGGCTTCCCCTGACAGCATGGTTAATTTAAAAAATTGGCATCAGGACTCTTTCTCCATTTCATTTCAAGAATGTTTTAAATCCAGAGGTGATTCACTGCATACTCTGTTAATCACTCCATGTTTCTGAAAACCACAAAATTTAAATTCAGATGAATGGGTGGGAGATTTTAGAAAATTGGGGTTTGGGTTATCAGGGTGCTTTTTGTGTGTGGTTCTGAAAACCGTTTCTTCTTTATTGTTATTTTGCAATGTTGCATCACTGTCTCTTCCATGCACATGAGTGAAAATGTCCTACTGACAGAGAACACTGTGGTTGGGTCAAAAGGCTGCTGGTAACAAGAGTGACACCTAAAGCAAAGTTTCAACTTAAGGTTAAAGCACATAGCCTGGCAAATGCCTGTCAGGGAAAGCAGGGTCAGCAATATTCTCATCAGAGAAATCAGAGTTGAATGACAAAGGCATTAAAGATATGGAATATCATGTAAGCCCCTTTGGCCCCTACCTGCACTCCTGACTTCCCTGACTCCTGTTGCCCCTTGAGGAGAATGGATCTTGTACATCTTATTGTATCCAATGTAAACTACCCATTTTCTGTTTTTTCTTTAGCTCTTCCTTGACATATCTCCATATTCTCTCATCATCTCCTCACTGCCCAAGTGCCTTTCCTTTTTTTCTTTTGTTTGAAGTTTTTATTTGAGTTCTAGTTAGTTAACAACATATAGTGTAATATCGGTGTCAGGAGTAAGATTTAGTGATTCATCACTTACATACAACACCCAGTGCTCATCCCAACAGGTGCCCTCCTTAATACCCATCACCCATTTAGCCCATCCCCTGCCCACCTCCCCTCTAGTAACCCTCAGTTTGTTCTCTATAGTCAAGAGTCTCTTATGATTTGCTTCCCTCTTTCTCTTCCCCCCTCCCCTATGTTCATCTGTTTTGTATCTTAAATTCCACATATGAGTGAAATCATATGGTATTTGTCTTTCTCTGATTGCCTTATTTCACTTAGCATAATACACGCTAGTTCCATCCATGTCATTGCAAATGGTAAGTGTTCATTCTTTTTGATGGCTGAGTAATATTCCATTGTATATACACACCACCCCCCCCTTTTTTTTAAGATTTTATTTATTTATTTGACACAGAGAGAGAGAGCACAAGCACGGGGAGCAGCAAGCAGAGGGAGAGGGAGAAGCAGGCTCCCCACTGAGCAGAGAGCCCAACGTGGGGCTCAATTCCAGGATCCTGGGATCATGATCTGAGCTGAAGGCAGATGCTTAACTGACTGAGCCACCCAGGCACCCCATTCCACATCTTCTTTATCCATTCATCAGGCGATAGACATTTGAGCTCTTTCCATAATTTGGCTATTGTTGATAATGCTGCTATAAACATCAGGGTGCATGTGTCTCCTCCAATCATTATTTTTGTATCCCAAGTTGCTTTTCCTGTAAGTCGTCCTGATAGTCCTTGGGGGAATCAAGGGGTACCCCTGTCCATTTTTCTTTTTGCTTTCCTGGGCATGTAATCTTCAGCCAGGTGCTTTTTTGCAGCCCACTGCTGACTTTCAGGCTTTGCCTGGGGTTCTGGCTTGCTGTCACATAGTGATTTTCCCTCATTTTTGGACTTGCCCGGCTTTTCTTGCTTTACCTCATCTTCTGGTTGTCCCTCATCATCTAGCAGTCCCTCATCATCTCGCTGTCCCTCATTCTGGAACCTTCCCTCATGCCCTGACTTCCCCTCCACTTTCAGCTTTTCTTCCTCACCCGATTTTCCTTCATCTTCAGGCTCTACTTCATATTCTGGTTTTAGCCTCGCTTTTCTTTTTGGCTTTCCTTACTTTTCATTGTAGAATTTTTTCCATGTTGAGATTTCCCCTTCTTTTCCTGTCCTGCAGGGATTGTAGACTGGTTTCCTCCCCCTGTTCTAGCCTTGCACAGTGCTGGGGACTAACGTGCAGAGCTGCGGTCCCGGCCGGGCTGCATGTCCTAGGGCCTAGGTTTCCGGAAGCCCCCACGCCCCTGCCCGCCTCCCCACCCCCCTGCCACTTAGGGACAGGTTTCCAGCGGGCGGTGGGAGCGGAGGAGGCAAGGACGTGACAGCCAGACAGGCCAGCGAGTGTGAGTACTTTTCCTTAAATTCCAAATTGCATCTTTTTTTCTTCAGCTCTTAATTATTCATCAAACATGTAGAAACTTTTTTTTGTCTCATCACAAAGGAATGGAGCTTGATTATAAGAAGTACAAACTTTACAATTCAGAACATGTATCAAGCAACCCAGAATCTGAATTCACATCAAGGATATTGACACAGAGGGAAGAGATGAGAAAACTGTAAAAGTAAACAAGGTTTTGTAGACCAGTAGTGTTACTGAATACAAAGGTTATTTCAAAATCCAAGGTTATCAGACTATTGTTCAAATCTTCTCTTTTTCTATGTAGAGATATCCTTGATGATCACAATAGTTTAATAAATAACTATATTATAGATAAAAATCACTTTCTGCATCTTTCAAAACAATCTGCCATTATTAGCTCTCTTATTTGTTTATGCAATGATGTGAGGTAGCAAAGAAGGTGTTATCCTTTTCTTACCTGCCCGAAATGGTACCATGAATGAGCCCCACAGCAGGAACTAGGGTGGAAAGTAATCCCAGCCTTGCCACCTTGTACACCCAATGTGGCTAACCCAGAACCTTTCAGGGGGTTCAGAGAGAATCTAGACATTATGGTGCTATAAACTAGGAACAGCATGCTACTGCTAATGTAGTTCGTTCTTCTAATTCCTCCTCTCGCACACTCATACAAATGCCGTGCAGCGCGTGCGCACACACACACACACACGCACACAATCACATACCCATAATGACTAGGGCAAAAAGAAATATGTTGTGATCATGACTGAAAAATATATGTCCTAACAGGTCTTAGAAGATGAAATAATTTATTTCTTGTTTTCTTAATTCTTAATTTCCTTTCCCATAATTCTCATATTTTCCCCCATTAATTTAGCATGTCTGTATCCTGTTTTTTGAAAGACACTAACTGGAAAACAGCCTTTACCCACCTTCTTATCTTGCACTGTTCTGTTAACAGCCAGCTTCACTCCCTCTCTGAGAATTCCTTTCTGTTTGTCTACAAAAGCAAAGAAACTATAGAGATAGGCATCTCTTTTTATCTAAGAACAAGATGGGATGGGCACTGTTGGATCACAGACCCTGCTATTTATAGATATAATTGTTGCTTTTATTAGATTAGGATTAAGAAAACAAGAAAGTTTCAATATCTAATTTTTTTTTTAAAGATTTTATTTATTTATTTGACATAGCGAGAGAGAGCACAAGCAGGAAGAGCAGCAGAGGGTGAAGTAGGCTCCCTGCTTAGCAAGGAGCCTGATGTGGGACTCGATCCCAGGACTCTGGGATCATGACCTGAGCTGAAGGCAGACGCTTAACCGACTGAGCCACCAGGCATCCCTCAATATCTAATTTTTAATTGGATTAAGTTTTATGTTTTGGTTTATATTTGGTTCTTAAATACAATATCCTTACAGTTGTTGCTACAGGAACTCTGTTACGTGACTACACTGTCACCTGGAGATTCAGTACATTCCAAAGTCTCCTAGGATCCACTCTGACTATAGGAAACAGAAGTTTGTGGAGTTACAGTCCTTTGAAAAAAATCACAGTGAATTAACTTTGAAGTAGCTAGTATGAGGAATTTTGGTGAAAAATGCTGCATATTTTATATGTGAAATATTTACATGTATTTGTGTATACAGTAAGCAAAAACAAAACTGTTACATTTATAAACAAAATTTGGAAAAGGTAATTTATGTGTTTTTTGACATATATCTTTATAAAACTTTTTGCAAAGAAATATAAAATTTGCTGGCATTTATTGTGCACTTACTGACAGGTATAACAATAAAGCTAAAGAGTAACTATTTCTGTTTTACAGGTAAAGAAATTGAGGTTTGGTAAAATACTGTAACTTTCCCAAGTTCATACAGCCCATAAGCAGTAGTCTTTGCAACTGATAACCATCATTGCAAATAAAGGCAGTCAAACTCCAAAGCCTATGCCCTTAAATACCACACACTGTAGAGACCACATTACCTACATCTGTAATTAACTTAGCTCAGACACTCAATTGTTATGGTCCCAGTTGTGTCTCTCCAAAATTCATATTTTGAAGCCTTAACACCCAGTACCTCAGAATGTGACTGTATTTGGAGATAGGTCCTTTAAAGAGGTGCTTATGTTAAAATAAGGCCATTAGGGTTGGGCCCTGCCCCAACCTGACTGGTGTCCTTATAAGAAGAAGAAATTTGGACACACAGAGAAATACCAGTGAGCTGTGTGCACAGTGGTTTACACCAAGCCACCTGGCTTGTAGGTGGTTAAGCTAAGATTCATATCTAGGTCTTAAGATTTAAATTTCATTCAATCAAGTAACATATTGATTGTGTCATTAGACAGAAAAAGGCAATAAAGGAATTAATAGAAATCATAGAGTTCTCAGGTAAGGGACCAAATTCCTGAAATGAGATTTAGAAAGTTAAAAATGTAAGTCCAAAGTGAGGTGTTATGGTATTCCAGTAGATTCCGTAATACTCCACACATGAATACAACAAATATTGACTAAATGCCTACATTTGCCTGGCACTGTTTGAGAGCCTTGTGCTAAATTTGTGGATAAAAAAGACATGATGTCTGGTCTTTAAGAGATTATAATCTAGTGGAAGAGGTGGAAAATGATCATACAACTCATTGTTCAATCAAATCTGTGAAAGGGTTTTTATTTTTTAAAGATTTTATTTATTTATTTTAGAGAGAGAGAAAGCATGAGTGGGGGGAAAGCAGAGGGGAAGGGAAAGGGAGAGGGAGAGAGAATCTGAAGCAGACTCTGTGCTGAGCATGAAGCCTGATGCGGGGCTCGATCTCATGACAGCAAGATCATGACCTGAGCTGAAACCAAGAGTCAGACGCTTAATTGACTGAGCCACCCAGGTGTCCCAGTGTGAAATGTTTTTTTAAAAAGATGTCCATGGAGTAAAGCTAACATAACACAGGTTCTAGCCTCTGGAGGGGGATTCCCTGATGAAATCAGGCTCAATTTAAAAAATGAACTGGGATTAAAAAGATATATAAACTCACCTATATGAAAAATTCAGCTAATCAGAATGAATCATTCCTTTAATAATTATGAGAACCAAAGTTTTGCTCTGGTAATTTCTTCTGACATTTTCAGTTTTTACTGTATCTCTAGTTAGTTATCTAACAGAGAGGCAGGAGTTGAAATTAAAATTGAATATGGGAATGATTTTGAATTTAGTGGGTTTTTTGGTTTATTTTGAATGATATCTCCCACATGATATTAATACATTCCAAATCCTTACTAAAAAACTGATTTAGTTAAGAAAATATTTTCCCTTAAAAGTAATTTTAATATTTCTGAGCAAGGAGCTGTAAATAGTGGACAGTTATTTGCCAACCACATAAGCAACCTTAGAAAATGCAAAAACTAGCTTTAGTCTACAGTATAAGATAGGGGTTATTTTTTCTCTCACATAGGAAATACTACTTATGCTTTTTAGCTCCCTTGGTCTCCCCAACTCTCAGCTATGTATCTGCATCTAAGGGAGACTGGAAGCCTCCACCTGTGTTTTCTTTCTATGTGTAGCTTACTTAGTATTTTTTCCCTTTCTCAGGGATCACTGACCTGTACTATTTGATGTCCCATGTCAGAAAACTATGTCTTTTTTCTGTATTTTTTTTTTCATTGTTTCAGGTGACAGGAAATATCCTTTCTTTGTTACTCCATTGTAACCAGAAGCATAAATCTTACTTTGTTTTTAAATGATATTTATTTTTCTCTTTCAATGCATTTGGTGTCCTTCTGTCCTCTTTACTTTTTTTCTGAATCCATGCCTCTCTTTTTACTCTCAATATTGTTTGTGACTCAAGGGTTATAAAAGAAAGAAAGGGGTGCCTGACTGGCTCTGTCAGTAGAGCATGTGATTCTTGACCTCAGGGTCATGAGTTCAAGCCCCATGTTGAGCACAGAGATTACTTAAAAATTTTTAAAAAATTAAAAAGAAAAGGAGAAAATATTGAGAGTACAAAAGAGTCCAGCCAAATGAAGTAAAATGTTTCAGGATTTTCCTGATCTACAGGGGGAGCCAGACAATGTCTGGATAGAGAAGATCAGTTCTCCAAACTGTACCATAGACCAGTGATTTTTTTGGAAATGTGAGACTTGCTGGCATTTCGACCTCAGGCAAACCATGATAAGAGTATCATCCACTTGACAGCATTGTTGAGCAGACTGAGATGATTATGTGAAAAACCTAAAGCAACTATTATATTGGTAACAGTGCAAATCATATCGTTAAGACTACCTGAGAGCCAGAAGGACATAAAACTTTGAAGTTAAGTGTTTGGCTTTGCAGTGATACTACTTGGGCTTAGAAACTGGCTTTTTTGATGTGTTACCAAGGACAATTTATCTCAACTCTCTGTCTCAATTTCTTCACTGCTAAACTGAGAATTATAACAGTGATAGCCATGAGGATTCAGGAGGTATTCATGTAAAGACTTAAAATGATACCTGATGTATGGAGAGTGCACAGTGTTAGGTGGTTTTTGTGTGTGTGTATTTATTTATTTATTTATTTATTTATTTATTTATTTGACAGAGAGAGACAGCAGAGAGGGAGCACAAGCAGGGGAGTGGGAGAGGGAGAAGCAGGCTTCCCACCGAGCAGGGAGCCCGATGTGGGGCTCGATCCCAGGACTCTGGGATCATGACCCAAGCCGAAGGCAGACGCCCAATGATTGAGCCACCCAGGCGCCCCCAGTGTTAGATGTTATTAGAAATGTCTTCTTGTTAGCCTCTTGACAATACTGAATTAGGGATCACAGTGGGGAAATCCAATTTTGGGTCTTTGAAAGTACTGAATATTTTATGGGAAGTGCCAAGAACCAGTGCCTAATTTTAGGGGCACTAACGAATAACCTCCAGGATAGAAGAGTCATTTCCTCATCAGTGCCCCTTCCTTTGGACAGCTTATTATACTCCAGGTGGTGAGGCCTTTGCAAGGAATTGGGTCACCCTCAATGAACAATAGCCACACGTGTCTGGATGGACTGACAGGTTATTTGAGACATGAAAAAGTGACACCTTTTCAAATAGGTCAGAAAACCAAACAGCTCATTCTAACCTCTTAAATTTTCTTTTTTTTTTTTAAAGATTTTATTTATTTGACAGAGAGAGAGATAGCGAGAGCAGGAACACAAGCAGGGGGAGTGGGAGAGGGAGAAGCAGGCTTCCCGCCGAGCAGGGAGCCCGATGTGGGACTCGATCCCGGGACCCCGGGATCATGACCTGAGCCGAAGGCAGACGCTTAACGACTGAGCCACCCAGGCGCCCTAACCTCTTAAATTTTCAAATATTTTCCCACTTTAAAGAGAGGAAATGTCTTATCACCCAACTGAGGATGGGGGTGGGGCAACTGCCTTGTCCTACTGTTATGAGTCCCTCCTAGACCTCTAACTCATTAGCAAGTTCATGAATATAGTCAAATAGTATCTAATGTAGAATTAGGGAGTCTGTATTTTAATTCCAGTCCTCACTTTTAGCTGAAGCAAGACTGTGAACATGGATTAAGTTCCTAAATTACTAATGAGGTGTGAGGCACATTGGAAAATGGACAACAAGGGGTGCACCTGGGTGGCTCAGTTGGTTAAGCGACAGCTGCCTTCGGCTCAGGGCATGATCTCAGGGTCCTGGGATCGAGCCCTGCATCGGGCTCCCTGCTTGGCGGGAGGCCTGCTTCTCCCTCTCCCACTCCCCCTGCTTGTGTTCCCTCTCTCGCTGTCTCTCTCTCTGTCAAATAAATAAATAAAATCTTTGGGCGCCTGGGTGGCTCAGTTGGTTAAGCGACTGCCTTCAGCTCAGGTCATGATCCTGGAGTCCCTGGATCGAGTCCCGCATCGGGCTCCCTGCTCGGCAGGGAGCCTGCTTCTCCCTCTGACCCTTCCCCCTCTCATGTGCTCTCTCTCTCTCTCTCATTCTCTCTGTCTCAAATAAATAAATAAAATCTTTAAAAAAAAAATAAAAATAAAAAAAATAAATAAAATCTTTAATAAAAAAAGGAAAATGGATAATGGGGACAAAAAGAAGGAAGGTAGACCAATTAATTTTTACTAATCAAGTATATCAACCAATGTAATAAAAATACTGTCTTCACACAGAGCATTTTTAAGATAGTGAAACTGCTCTGCATGATACTATAAGGGTGGATACATGTTAATATACTTTTGTCCAAACCCATAGAATCTACAACACCAAGAGTGAACCCTAAAGTGGGGCACGTGGGTGGCTCAGTCGATTAAGCGTCCAACTCTTGATTGTGGCTCAGGTCATGATCTCAGGGTTGTGGGATTGAGCCTTACATCAGGCTCTGTGCTCAGTGGGGAGCCTGCTTAGGATTCTCTCTCCCTCTCCTCCTGCCTCTCCCCTTGCCCATGAGCTCTCTCTTCTCTTGCAACTAAATAAATAAGTCTTAAAAAAAAAAGAGTGAACCCTAAAATAAACTATGGACTCTGGGTGATAACAATGTGTCAATATAGGTTCATCAATTGTAATGAATGCACCATTCGTTCATTGGTGGGGATGTTGATAACAGGGATGTTGATAACGGGGGAGGCCCTGCACGTGTGGGGGCAGGAGGTATATGGGAAACCTCTGTACTTCCACTCAGTTTTGCTCTGAATCTAAAACGTCTCTAAAAAATAAAGTCTAATAAATAAAAAATTTTAAAAATATTGTCTTCAGAGTCAGCAATACCTGGAACATAGCAGCATTCAGTAGACAGTGAAGTAACTGATGACCCTTTTGATAAAAACATTCTATCATTAAGTCACTTAGGGAACCGCAGTGAAAAAAAAGCGTAAGATTTGGAGTAAAAAAACTGGGTCCCATAAATTATCTGTGTGATTTTAAACATGTTTACTTATATCCCTGAGCCCATTTTCTCATTTAAAACATACAAATAATATTGCCATCTATAAATCAGTTTTGTCATGAAGATAAAATTAAATAATAAGAGTGGAAGTAGTCCATAAACTATAAGGTGCTGAACAAAAGCTCATTGCTCTTCTTGATCCAAACTGGTATTGTGTGCTTCAAGCTGCCTCAACTCTTACTTGATCATATTCACTTATAAGGCTAACTCATTACATCTCAAAATCTTAAAAAAAAAAGGGGAGTAGGGAATAAGGAAAGGAAGGGCTAACGCTCTTTTTTTTTTTGCCCTTAGATTAATTAATATATGCAATTTTAACTAAAGTTAGTTCTTAAAAAATATACTTTGTTGTCATCTGGGTGTGGTTGTATAGTAAGATGCCACTGCTCTGAGGGTGGCTGGCAATGGCACCAGGCCAAGTCCACTGTGGGTGTGGAGACATCTAGAATAATAAAGTATCACTCCACCCAGCTGTCTGTCACCTAATTAACTGGTGTGCTCTGAAAACAACTCTTGGGAGTCACAGTAATCTCTCATCTTAAAGTTGTGATGCAATGGAAAATGGCAGCCTACTTATGGCGGAAATGCAGAATAGCCTCCAACATTTGTTTCCTGGGAAGAGAGGCAAATGGAGAGAACTGGGCTCCACAATTCCCCTGGAAGTTCACCCTTGATTCTTTGCCCACTTGGATTACATTTGTGAGCTCAGCAAAAAGTGCTTGCCTTACCAAAACTGTTTAGCCCTAGGCCTCCCTTCTAGAAAGAAAGAAAAAAAAAATTGTAAGGCAAAACAGATGCTTTTGGCAGAGCACACTTTTCCCTTCCATTTCTCATAGAATTAAACAGTGAGGGTAGATATAGCAATGAGCCCTGTTAGAAAAGAAAAAAAGAAAGAGGGGAAACCTGTCAGGTTAGGCTTGACCAGAAAACACTCAGCCCTCTTGAGTGTATAGTCTTTGAGAGAATTCAGTACCCAAAGAACCAGGTGAACATTTATGAATGGTCACAAACTTATCATAGTCTTTGAACGGGAATGGGTCTTGGCATATTCTAGTATATTCAAATATCTTCATTTTATTAGTAAGACCAATAAGGGGAGCCATAGATACAAGGACAGAGAGCTAGAGAGTGGCAGAGTTGGAACTCATTCCACATCTCCTGACTTCCAGCCCCAGTGTGCTTTCTCCCACACCACTTTTTCAATCACCTACTCATGCCTAATTGGGATTGACTCTTCCTTTATCACCCTGTATTTTGGGAATAAACCGAGACTCATCTCATATGCAGAATTTTGTGTAATGGGTTTGAACTCCAGGTTACATTTTTGTTAGCTTTACTCTATCTTAACTGGAGGCAATTTTGTCTCTCCCCACCCCCAGCCAGGGGACATTTAGCAATGTCTGGAGACATTTTTAGTTGTTACAATTAGGGACGCTCTATGACACTAAAGGATAGTGGCCAGGGATGATGTTAAACATACTGCAATACACAGGACAGCACCTCCCGCCCCCAACAAAGAATTATCCAGTCCAAAACTCCAAAAAAGATGTTCAGAAACGCTGCTCTATACTTCTTAACCAGAATTAGTTTCAAAGTTTTATTAATTATCTTGGCGATTAGACAGTTGCTTCTGCAACAAGGGATTCTGCTATGACACACAGAGGGTATAAGGGTACCAATAGAAAAGCCAAGTAATATTTATTCTTTAATGATTTACTAGATTAGCCAGTTTCTCATTTCTGATTTAAAAAATCATATCTTCCCCTGAGTGCAGAATGCATGTACAAACATTGATTCCATCAATAACCTGTCTCGGCCAGAGATAGACTTTCAAAAGAAGATGTAGAATACTGGATATTTTACTTTGGCCTTCTTTCTAACCCTTTCCTCCATGTTTTCCAATCATTATTTTGTCATTAGCATCTCTGCAGTTGAACTCCTCTGAGATCTAACTTCCAAGGATCTTCTTTGAGTGGCTTCTCACCTCTGCTGAAACTTCACCAAGCTAGCTAGGTATGTATTCACAGTTGGTCACACTCTAAAGGTTTATTTGTATTTCTGACTCTCCTCACTGTTATAACCATGGTGTATTTCAAATTTGCACCCCAAAGACTGCTTCCCTAACTTCCTCTCTTCTTGCTCCTTAAGAACTTTCCTACAGGTCTTCTGTTCTTTCTCTGGGGCTTACAATGTTTCTGTCTTTGCTATATTGAATTCTATGCTTAAACAAAATTTGTTCAAATAAGATCATGAGTGTAAACATAACATACATAACAACTGAAAGTGTTTCGTTTTCAAGTAGAAAGGGAAAGACCAGTGTGCCTCACCCAGCTTCCCGGTCATTACACAGAGGATAACTTCCTAATTTTTTAAGTTTTTATTTAAATGCCAGTACAGTTAACATACAGTGTAACATTACTTTCAGGTGTACAATATAGTGATTCAACACTTCCATACATCACCCAGTGCTCATCACAGCAAGGGCACAGAGAGGATAACTTTCTAAATCACCCATGTATATCTAGTACAGGGAGTACATGCAAAGAAGTTATATACATACTTATTGATCAAAATGAAAGAGGGAAAAGGTATAAACAGTTTCAAAGTCACAGTGATGCTAGGTGTGGACTTTTCTCCCTGCTATCTTTTCTCCCACATCTCAATCACTCTGAGTATGTTGAATCTTGTATCAGTTGAATATTACTCATGTTATGAAGAATTGTCTTTCCCCACTGAACATGTTACTGAGATTTCCTACCCTCTTTCTTCATTTTTAAAGTTTACTTCTCATTTTCCATTATCTCTATCAAGATGATTATTCATTGTGCTCACTTCAGTAGCACATAAACTAAAATCATTCATTAATTGATTCACTGAGTCATTATTGATCATCAATTTCAAAGTCTGTGGACGTTACTAAAGATGAACCAGCTATAAACCTTGCTCTCAAAGATCTTCTAATCTAATAGGGTAGATATGGTTAATCCCCAATATAGCTCTACTTTGAAATAAACAGGGATAACTGCCAGAAGATAAATACCATGGGAGTTTGGAGTGGGAAAATTTACTACCAGCTGAAACATTAAGAAAAGATATATAGGAGATATGAAATGTGACAAAATCCTTGGGAGATGAGTCATCTGAACATAAAGACATGCAGGTGAGGTTCAGAAGTATATTTGGAGGAAAAGTGATATTGTGGAGTTTAATTAGGCTGTAATAAAAGGTGACTGAAAACAATGATAGATACAATTAGAATAGGATATTGGGACCAAAATATAAAAGGCACAATACCTAAATCTTGAGTCTCATTCTGCTTTATTTCTCATGGCTTTTTCTACCTGATATTTTTAAATAGCAAATATTTTCTTTACAGGAACTCTGGGCTGGGTTAATATTCTATTAAAATAAACATCTTGATTAACTCTTCTGCTTTAACTGTCTCCTGAGTATACACAAACACTGATATGCAAATTGAACAGTAATCTAATATATCTTTATAAGTTAGAGAATGTAATCAATGGGAATGGTTATCACTTACATATAATCAATAAGGAAATATTAAAAACTTGGCCAATGATGGGGCCTGGGTGGCTCAGTTGGTTAAGCGTCTGTCTTCAGCTGGGGTCATGATTCCAGGACCCTGGGATTGAGCCTCATGGCGGGCTCACTGCTCAGTGGGGAGTCTACTTCAACCTCTCCCTCTCCCCCTCCCCTGCCCCCATGAGCGCTCTCTCTCAAATATATAAATAAAATCTTAAAAAAAAAAAAACAAAACTTGGCTAAATTTAGCACAAATGACATTTAAAAATGGAATTGACTAAGCAATTTTACTGAAAATGAGGCAAGCTTTATGAATAATATTTTGAAAAAAGTAAAATGAAAAATTATCAGTTATTTAAAAAGAACACTGTAAGCTTGTGGTTTTTAAATATACCTGTATATTTATATGTCTATATCGACTGGTATCTGTCATTATCTATCCAGACATTCAGTGGTGATAACATCTACTATGATGAATGCAATAAGAGATTTGTACTGTTAAGAAAAAGCTGCCACATGCTAGTTTTTTTTAACAATGCTGATTATCAGGGGTGCCTGGGTGGCTCAGTCGGTTAAGCGTCTGCCTTCAGCTCAGGTCATGGTTTCAGGGTCCTGGGATTGAGCCCCACATGGATCCCCAGGTCAGGCTCACTGCTCAGCGGGGAGTCTGCTTCTCCCCCTGCTCCTCCCCCTGCTCCTCCCCCCTGCTTGTGTTCTCTCTCTCTCTTTCTCAAATAAATAAAATCTTTTTAAAAAAACAATGCTGATATCACAATGATAATACCTTGTATAGGAGAAACACTGGAAGTGGAAATCTAGAGACACAAATTACAACCTTGGCTACTAATTACAAGTCATTTGGCCTTGGACAAACTGCATTGTCCTCTTAGAAAAGGGATTACTCATTTCTGCCATATTGAGACTAGACCATAAACTTCTAGTTTCAAATAATGACAATAATAGTAATTTTGTCTTCCATGATGTCAGACATGTCTACAAAAAATTGCCCCATCCAATTTCCTTGAGGAAAAAGAAGCTCTAGGCTGTTCTTTCAGAATGGGGAGGCATGGCTACTACTCAGACAAAGGTGGACATGTGGTCCAAGGGCAGCCAATCCATAGGCTGAGGATACTTTGCACAAGGGCTTTGGCACAATAGGGGCAATGGATATTTCAGCTAAATAATCTCCCCTGCTGGAATTTGAGTAGTGTAATATGGAGATAATCAACATACTGATAATTGGAAAAAGAAATAAGATACAGAAAAGTAGCTGAGGCCAGGATAGTGGTGTCAGAAGAACTAGTGAAAGGGATGGCAAGAAAATCCATTGCTCCCACAGATGAAGGCAGGTGTCCTAAACATTGCAAATATATTGACACACCTCTCTACAAAATACAGAATTCAAAATTGTAAGATTACAAACACCAAAGCATGTGCACAGCAGTCCAATATGCTTGAGTTTTCCCTTTAGGACTATGCACTGACTGAAATGAAATATCAAAACCTTAAAAAAAAAAATTCTGGTACCTTGTCTTTGAAGGTCCCTGATGCACATTCTCAGTCTTTCCTATTGGATCGTTTACTTGAACTGCTTTTGGTTGTGAACCAAAGCCCTTCCAGGGTCTTTCTTTCTTATTCTTTCTTTCTTTTATTGTGATAGAAATCATATAACATGAGGTTTACCCTTTTAAAACATTTTTAAGACTCCAGTATCATTAACTATAAGCACAATGTTGTATAGCAGATCTCTAGGACTTTTTCGTCTTGCATGACTAAAACTCTATATCCACTGAACAACACCCTGTTTCCCCCTACCCCTCAGCCCCTGGCAGCCATCATTCTACATTCTGTTTCTGGGAGTTTGACTATCTTAGATACCTCACGTAAGTGGAATGATGCAGTATTTATCCTTCTGTGATTTTCCTATTTCACTTAGCATAATGTCTTCAAGTTTCATCTACGTTGTAGAATGTGACAGGACTTCCTTCTTGATGAAATCATATTCCATTGTATGTATATACCACATTTTCCCTCTGGGTCCCTTCTCTCTTATTGTCCTATGTTATTCTCACAATACATACCTGTTACTAGAGGTAACTTGGGTAAAACCTCTTCTCCTTGGAACTTAGAGAACTAACTAATAAAATTTTTTCCACCTGTCATCTGATTTAATGTTCCTCAAAAACCTATGGGTATTTTGATCTCTGTTTTAAAATTAGAAACGGAGACTCACATTCTTATCCCAAATTACAAAATTAGACAGTGGCATAGATTGCCTTCAAACCTAGAAATGTGTGACCACAGAGGCCATGCTGTTGTGGTGCCTTCCAAATGTAAAGTTCCAATGGGCTGTTATCCCACCTCTACTGAAAATAATAATAATGTGATATTTTTCATAATACTTCCATATCTTTAGCCCATATCTTCATATTTTTGTTCCAATGTGGGAGATAAATGAGAAAGGTAATATCATTTCCATTTTGCAGATGCAGAAACCTAGGATCCCACCCAATCTGGAGACTATATAAAGCAAACCATTGCAGAGGAAAGGACACATGCCTGTCTTCTCCACTTACCAGCTATACGAACTTCTACACTTCACTAATAGGGGTTCTATGTCAATAATGACATCGATCTCATAGAATAATGTGAGGATTAAAATTAAATGAAATCTAGCTCTACAATTGGCAAAAAAAATGTCCAATAGATGATCTTTCTCTTCTTTTTTTCATCCCTGATCCCACCCACCCTCTTTTTAAGAATTAAATCACACTGTGTTTAATATCCATCAAACTCTCCAAGGTCAAATTATAACGTGAAATATGTGAAGTATGATTCATCATATAGGATTTCCTTAGATCAAAGAGTGTCATTTTATCCAGGACTACTCATGTCTATTTCTGCTCACTTGCTAATTTATTTCCACCCCGCCTTGTTCTAAAAAGCATTTAAGGCAGATAACTCAACTTAAATTGCCAGGATATAAACAGTGACATAAACATGAGAGAGCTCATTCCTTCAGTGGTCTCCCAACTTAAAAATTCCCTGTAGAAAAGGAAAGATGTGCTAATATGAAAGCCAGAAACATTTAGAATTGAGGATAATTTCATCATCCAAAACACTAGATTTCACGAAAATTGCCCTCTCTGAGTCTCAGTTTCCACTTCTGTGAACTGAGGGAGTAGGATTAGCTGATTTTTCATTTTCCTCCCAACTTGTATGATGCAATGTTATCATGGGAGCAGAACATCAATCAGGGAATCTGGCCACTACCTTAAAACTGAAGCGGAGAGGAGTTTCAGCCGCTATAAGGAGACTTCCTGTCCACCTGGGAACACTCCCTCCACTGACCTCCTCTAGCACATTGACTTGATCACCCATTTGATGCATTATTTTAATGGTTAAATTATGAGTTGGTTTTTGTTTTCATAGGTGTGTAGTTAACAGAGAAGACACATAGTTAACAGAGCCTTATACACGTTCATAACTACAATACCCGATAGAGTATGTAAAGACAGTGAATACTTGCTGATAAGGGAAACTTCTTTTCATGTTCTCTCAGATTTAAAATTTTAAATACCTTGAATGTGTTTACAATTATGTGTTCTCTGGGTCACACAAAATAGTTTCTGTCGTTAACATTGGTCCCAGACATTGTAAAACCTTTTCACCTTAATTATTAAGTTTGATGCCTCCAACAGTCTCAAATCTTGCACAGTGATCTACGTTCTACTACTGATCTACATTCCTATAACACTTACAAGCAGGGAAGAATGGCAAGTGAAAAACATGGGCTTTAAAATTAAATTAGGTTCTCGGTCCTGAATCTACAATTACCAGCCATGAAAGCAACAAAGAATTATTGAAATTTCTGAGTCTTGGCTGAGATTAAACTATTCTATAGTTATCATGAGGACTGATTAGATAATATCTGAAAATTTCTAGGCTTTAGTAGGTACTCAATAAATGGTAACTATTATTCATTCTACAAAATATTAAGGAATATAGATTAGGAAGAAAAACATAAAATTGTCTTGTCACAGATGTGACTGTCTATGTAGAAAATGCAAACAAATAGACAAAAAAAAAAAAAACCTCTTGGAACCAATAAGTGATTATGACAGAGTTGCAGATTAATATGCAAAAGTCAATCACTTTTCTGTATTCCAGCAATGAATAAGTGGAATTTAAAATTAAAAACACAACACCATTTACATTAGCACCCAAAGAAATGAAATACTTAGGTCTAAATATAACAAAATATGTTAGAGACCTATATGAGGAAAACTACAAAACTATGGTGAATGAAATCAAAGAACTAAATAAAGAGATATCTCATGTTCATGGATAGGAAGACTCAATATTATCAAGATGTCAGTTCTTCCCAACCTGATCTACAGATTTAATGCAATCCAAATCAAAATTCCAGTAAGTTATTTGTGGATATTAACAAACTGATTCAAAGTTTATATGAAGAGGCAGAAGACCCAGAATTGCCATTCAATGTGGAGGGAGTAAAGCAAAGTGAAAAAAAGAACAACTTGGAGGAGTGATGCTACCTGACTTCAAAGCTTACTATCAAGCTACGGTAATCAAGACAATGTGGTATTGGTGAAAGAACAAATAGATCAATGGAACAGATTAGAGAGCCCAGAAATAGACCCACATAAATATGGGCAATGGATCTTTGACAAAGGAGCAGTGGCAATACAAGGAAGCAAAGATAACCTTTTAAATAAATGATGCTGGAGGGGCGCCTGGGTAGCTCAGTTGACTGGGCGTCTGACTCTTGATTTCAGCTCAGGTCATGATCTCAGGGTCTTGAGATCAAGCTCTGTGTCGGGCTCTGTGCTCAGTGCAGAGTCTACTTGGGATTCTCTCTCTCCCTCTGCACCTCCCCCCTCTCATGTGCGCGTTCTCTCTCCCTCTCTCTCTAATAAATAAATAAATAAATAAAATCTTTAAAAAAAGAAACAATCTGATTTTAAAATGAGCCAAAGACCTTAACAGACACCCCACCAAAGTATATGTATAGATAACAAACAAGCATATGAAAAGATGTTCCATATCATACTTCATTGGGGAAATGTAAATTAAAACACCAAAGATACCACAACATAACTATTAGAATGGCCAAAATCTAGAACACTGACACAACACCAAATGCTGGCTAGGTTATAAGCAATGAAAACTCTCATTCATTGCTGGTGGGAGTGCAAAATGGCACAGCCACTTTGGAAGACAGTTTAGCAGTTTCTTACAAAACTAAACACACTCTTACCATACAATCCAGCAATACCACTCCTTCGTATTTACCCCAAAAGAGTTGAAAACTTACATTCACACAAAAACATGTACATGCATATTTATAGCAGCTTTATTCGTAATTGCTAAAATTTGGAAGCCATCAAGATGTCCTTCAGTAGGTGAATGGATAAATGAACTGGTATATCCAGAAAAATGGAATATTATTCAGTCTAAAAAGAAATTGGCTTTTAAAAAGAAAA
The DNA here is from genome assembly GCF_004348235.1 of Phoca vitulina. Taxonomy (NCBI): domain Eukaryota; kingdom Metazoa; phylum Chordata; class Mammalia; order Carnivora; family Phocidae; genus Phoca; species Phoca vitulina. The sequence continues at coordinate 68,076,514 of NW_022589709.1, forward strand.
AGCTATGAATAGATATCAAGGAACTTTAAATACATATTACTAAATGAAAGCAGTCAATCTGAAAAGGGTAGGTACTGTCAGATTCCAATTGTATGAAATTGTGGAAAAGGTGAAAGTATGGATACAGTAAAAAAATCGGTGGTTGCCAGGTGTTAGGGGTGGGGTTAGGGATGAATAATTAGAGCACAGAAGATTTCTAGGGCAGTGAAAATACTTTGCATGATACCATAACGACGGACACATGTCATTACACATTTCTGAAAACTCATAGGATGCACAACATAAAGAGTGAACCATAGTGTAAACTATGGATTTTGGGTGATGATATCTTATGCTCATCAATTGTAACAAATGTTTCAGTCTGGTGGGGGAGCTATGCTATGCAGGTTGGCAGGGGGTATACGGGAAATCTCTGTACCTTTCCCTGAACTTTGCTGTGAACCTAAAACTGCTCTAAAAAATAAAGTCTTTTTTTAAAAAAGATTTTATTTATTTATTTATTTATTTATTTATTTATTTATTTATTTGACAGAGAGAGACACAGTGAGAGAGGGAACACAAGCAGGGGGAATGGGAGAGGGAGAAGCAGGGAGCCCGATGGGGGGCTCCATCCCAGGACCCTGAGATCATAACCTGAGCTGAAGGCAGATGCCTAACGACTGAGCCACCCAGACTTTATTAAAAAATACAGTCTTAATTTTTAAATCTTATCTTGTGATTTCATCCACAAAATCTTCCAGCAACTCCTCCCAGCCTCAGAATCAAGATCTTCCTATTCATCTTTGCTTTTCAAAGACCGCATAATTTGTGTGCAGCTTACCTGTTGGAATATATGGGAATCTGCGTGAATCCTTAGACCTTGACAACCTAGCTTTTGAATACGTCTTCTTGTCCCTCCATTTGTCACTGTAGAAAGGTTAAAGATTTTAAAGCTAGTCACAGACACAAAAACTGAGATTGAATATAGGCTCTGCCACTTCATACCTCTTGGGATCTTACGGATTCCACTTAACCTAGCTCCATCTGTGAAAAGGTGATGGTAATGTAAGGATTGCTGCTAATACCTATATTTTATAACTCGGGGCCTGGCACATGGTAGGCACTCAGTAGTTGGCAGTGATGGTGATAATGAGGAGGAGGATTTTCTGGCCACTGAGCCGAGATGCAGAAAGTAGAAAAAATTTCTCTCTTTCAATACTTTCACCGAGTTTTAACTAAATCAATATTGACTTATTCAACGCACGCGTATTTTTCCCTAACTACTACACAGACTGACATCTGAACCACATATTCTATTTCACGTTGTTGTCTTTATATAAATATAACATTCACCAATCAGGTGTCTTATAGACTGTTAACAGAATGTAATGATTAGAAGGATGGATTCTGGAAGTAAATTGTCTGGATTTACATGGCCACTGTTAAGCTTGGACAAGTTACTTTCTCTCTCCTTGCCTCCGTTTGTTCATATGGAAATTCTGGATAATAATAATAGCTATCTCTTAAATAAATAATTAAAATTAAATAAGTTAGCACATGTATAAAGTACTTAGAATGGTTCCTGGCAATCATAAGCTTTCAGTAAGTATTTGCTATTATTATTATTATTTCATTCTTTGTTCTCTCTGATAACCCTTTCACCAGCAACCTCCCAAAATATTTAGCATTAGCTGGCCACAGAGAGTGTCCTGAATATTTAATGGCTTGAAATTGGATGTAATTTGAATTTACAAGGCTTAAAAAGAAAGACACCGACAATGGTGGAAGAGTTTGTGGAAACACGTACAGCCATTCTGAAGAGCAATGTAGAGAGTCCACAACTATTTTAAATGCATATCTTAATCTGTAATCTAACTTCTTTATGCCAATGACATAACAGATCAAATTCACTAACCTAAACATATAAGTTTGATAGTTGTATAGCTCTGTATACAAGAAAATAACAACTTAAACGTACACCAAAAGGAAAATGGTAAAATAAGCCATAGAGTACTCACAGTTCAGCTATTTAGACTTGAGCCCCTGAACCCTTACTGTACTCTGTTACCTATCCTACCTATCCTGAGCCTCTCAGTAAATGTCTTTCTCAAGCCAAAAACCTATGATTCTTATCTGACTCCTTTCTACCCAATCTTCCAGTAAGTCCAGTCAAGTTTTCTTCTATAACATACCGGCCTCTACACTGTGACCTGACCCAAACCATCTCTCATAAAGACTGCTGCTCCAGCATCCTCATCAGTTTCCTTGCTTCCATTTTGACCCCTATGCCAGTCAGTTTTCCACACAGTAGTCTGAGATATCTTTTAAAAATACAAATCAGATCAATTAAACCACCTTCTCAAAGCTTCTGATTGTTTTCCATCAGACCTCACATTGGAATTAGATCCAGACTTTAAGTTCCGTCCTACAAAATGTTAATGAATCTTTCCAATGTCAACTTGTACTATTGTTTCTTCTCACTTATTATAATCTATTACTATCAGCCCTTTTCCTGTTTCTCCAACATGCGAACTCATTGCTACCTTAGAATCTCATGAGTTTAACCTTCTGCCTAGAAAGCTCATCCCCTAGATTGTGAGGGGTTGACTCCCATATGGGCTTCAACTTAAATATATATATTTTTTTCAGACAGACATTTCTTTGCAACAAAATCTAAGCAGACCCTCTATCTACTGCATCCCCAATACCAGTCATTTCACGACAATTTATTTTATTTTCTTTGTAGAATAATCACTAACTAGAATTCTCTTGTTATTAATCTGTTTACTTCTTTACTACTTGTCTTTCCCACTAGAATAGGCTCCATAAAGCAAGGACCTTCCCTGAGAAAGAACTCTTTCTCAGATTTCACTCCCTGAGGATGTATTTCATGATTATTGTTATTGGTATTATCACTGTCATTATTATTATTATTTATTGTGTTACTTGAGAATTTCTGCTTGGTTTCCCCTATTTCAGAGCAAAAGTAAGAGCATTCCTTTATATAGATCACATAAACTACAAACATAATTTCTTCCACTCATTTTTTCTTATGCTCCCATTAAAAAAAATAGGAAATCCATTAATTTGGTGCTGATGGTGTTTATTTTTCCTTAAATCTTCTCATCCTTGATCACATTCCCAGACTTCTTTTTATACATTGTAATTTTTCTATAACAACAGGACTCAAAGTATCATTTATATCTATGTCAGTCATCTCACCTATGGTGTCTCATTTAAATGCCCTCAACAACCTGAAGGGGTGGGTATCATCAGGCCCATTTCATGAATAACAGCTAACATTTGTTGACTGATTATTCCATACTAGGCACTGTTAAAAGTGTTCTTCTTATGTTAACCAAGCTTCATGACAACTAACATTTTATAGGTCAGGAAGCCAAGGAGAAGAGAAATTAATTAACCAGTATCATACCATACAGATATATTATATCTGTATTATATCTGTATATGTATTATATCTATTATATCATATTGTACAGATATTGTTAATGACAATTTCAGTACTCAAACCCCTGTCTGACTCCAGCCTCATTTTTTTAACTTCTATATTATATTGTTTTCACATATAACAAGAATTTCCTTTGGGAGAGTTTGAGGAATTTGAGAATAAGTGGCAGAACAGGGTTTGAATGAAAAACACAGACTCTAAACCATTCAACTAGTTTGCTATCCCCAATGATATTTAGTGCTTCAGTCAGGACTGTGAAATGTTTTGTGACCAGACAAGTTGTTAGAACCCATTTCTCATCCCCTAGACCAGTGCTTGCTCTTCTCTTTTACCTGTCCCACTCCATTCTCTATTGGACGTTTTCTTCTTCATAGGATTGAGTAACAGTTCTGTGGCTGTTCCCTACCCACTGCTTATGCCCACCTTTGTCCCAGCAAATGTGAACAAAGGGGACTGGCGTACAAAGGAAGTTCAGTGAAACAGTGTAGATGCAGGTGACTCTGCAGTCTGTCAGGGCGAACAGCCATCCTAGACGCAGCTCTACCCATGTGCCAGGCACGGTGAACACTCTGCATGCGTTCTCTCATTTGGCTCTTCACAGCAGCCCTGTGAGGGAGCTAGACTTATCTCTGTTTCCAGGCGAGGAAACACAACCTCAGAGAGATTAAGACTTGCCCAAGGTCACACAGGTAGAAGTGAAGCACCAGGATTCGAATATGAGTTTTCCTAACACCATGGATGACTCTTAAACTCTTTTTTTTTTAAAGATTGTATTTATTTGAGAGAGAGAGAGAGAGAGAGCACACGCGCATGCACACACAAGCGAGCAGGGGGAGAGGTAGAGAGGGAGGAAGAGGGAGAGAATCTCAAGCAGGCTCGGAGCACGGAGCCCCATGTGGGGCTTGATCTCACGACCCTGAGATCATGACTCCAGCCAAAACCAAGAGTTGGACGCTTGACCAACTGAGCCACCCAGGCACCCCTAAACTCTTCAACACTACACATACGGATTTCTAAATGAAATTCGGAGGGAGCTTTTCACTAGAGTTCTAAGCTTGTTATCAACAGTTTTTTAAAAGTGTTAATATGGGCAATTCAACTTAGTAAGTCACACAGAAAAAATGCTGAATAGGGGAGGACCCAGAAGTCAGTGAAGGCATCCTGAGATAGAACATGGTTTCTGTCCTTACATAACACATGTGCATAAAATGTTCCCAGCCCAGATATGCAACATGAAAGCTCTCATTGGATTACACATTCAAAGGTGTCATTCCCAATGTTGTTATGGTGTCGTGGCAACTGATTCAGGTCAGAATTCCTGCATTTTAATTCTTGCCTAACAGTGGAAAGAGCGTCTCACTTACTGTCAAAACTCAAGAAGCCCTTAGAGACCATCTAGCCCAACCCCTTTCATTGTATTGATTAAGAGACTGAAGCCCTACTGACATTAAAACACGAGGTAGCAACTTGGATGAATCTCAAAGATATTATGTGGAGCGAAAGAAGCCAGATACAAAAGACTACATGGCCACTATGTAATGTTTTTATACAAGAATAGAGTGGGTTAAGCCTGTTAAAAAAAAAAAAAAAAGACTACATGGTATATAATTCCTTTTATATAAAGTTCCAGACAAATGAAGCAGTTCTGTGGTGATAGAAGTTCCAACAACTGTAACCTCTGTGGCTGGGGAGAGGGAGGGGGGAAGGCATTGACTATAAAGAGGCACAAAGAAACCTTTAAGGCAATTTCTATACTTTGATCTGAAAGGTAATTACACAGGTCTATGCATTCATAAAAATGCATCAAACCATACACTTAAGTCTCGCAAATTTTATTGTATAAAAATTATATCTAAAAAGAAAATGAAAAAAGAAAATAACTGCCTGTATACTAAAAGGTCTGTGGGAATCTCATCTTTTACTGAATAATACTCAGAGACCATTTTGTAGTACGTTGAGAATTACATTGAGGATTGCGGATGTGGAAAATCGCTCTGTAGAACAGGGAAGAAATTTACTCAGGGTCATGGAATAAGGAAAAAAGTAGGTTTGGATTTTACTTTTCATGCCATAATGGCTTAGAAATACCGGGAATTATAAAGAAGTTTCGATGGAGGCCCCTGCCATACTGTGCAAAAAGCACAGTACTTGAAGGCAGATTTGAAGTTTGAAGGCAGAGAATTTGTATTTAAAGATCAACTTCAGGGCGCCTGGGTGGCTCAGTCGTTAAGCGTCTGCCTTTGGCTCAGGTCATGATCCCAGGGTCCTGGGATCGAGCCTCACATCGGGCTCCCTGCTCAGCGGGAAGCCTGCTTCTCCCTCTCCCACTCCCCCTGCTTGTGTTCCCTCTCTCACTGTGTCTCTCTCTGTCAAATAAATAAATAAAATCTTTAAAAAAAAAAAAAAAAAAGATCAACTTCACCATTATTTGTATAAATGACAATGTATGGCACGTGGTAGGCATTCAATTTATTTTTAAGGGGGGAATGTGAAAGGATGATCGAATGAAATATGATCCATAATTTAGCCTCTGAATTTAGGAACAATAAAAATAAAAATCTTTTAGGGGCACCTGGGTGGCTCAGTTGGTTAAGCGACTGCCTTCGGCTCAGGTCATGATCCTGGAGTCCCGGGATCGAGTCCCGCATCGGGCTCCCTGCTCGACAGGGAGTCTGCTTCTCCCTCTGACCCTCCCCCCTCTCATGTGCTTTCTCTCTCTCTCTCTCTCTCAAATAAATAAATAAAATCTTTAAAAAAATAAAAAATAAAAAATAAAAATCTTTTATATATTCTAAAGCAGTGACCTTCAAAGTATGTTCCATATAAGACCAAATATTTACCGTTTGTACCATTAGAGAAAAGCTTTTTAGGGTCAAATGTGGTTTGACAATCTTGACTTGAACAAATTGAATAACTTTGCTTTAGCTGCAGGACTTCTTTCAAGTGCTAATGTACATGTGAAATCCCTAGAGAAAAATTAGGTATACAGCATTTTCTAAAATCATTTAACCACTAAATTATCATTAGATTGGAATATTAACATCTCACAAAACAAAAATGTATCATAGAAGGAAAAAGTCCTATCTTTTTAAAGGATGAGGAAAAATGTCAAACTTAGTCCATGATACCTGGAACAAAAATGAATGAAATGAGATGAGATTTCACTTTTACTAACTTCCAAACCCAAATTTAAACATTTTTTAAAATTAATAACTTTAAAAGATGTGATGCCCTGGGGTACCTCGCTGGCTCAGTCTGTTGGGCGTCTGCCTTCGGCTCAGGTCATGGTCCCAGGGTTCTGTGATCGAGCCCCACAGGGGGGCTCCCTGCTTGGCGGGGAGTCTGCTTCACCCTCTCCCTCTGCCCCTCCCCTCTGCTCCTGCACTCTCTTTCTCTCTCTCTCTCAAATAAATAAAATCTTTAAAAAAAATTAAGTCTTTTAAAAAAATAAAAATAAAATAAACAATGTGATGTCCTAAAGTTAAATATATTTGTGGGTTTATTATATATAAAGAAATTAAACATGACCACAATGGTATGAATGACTGGAGAGAGGAAATGAAAATATATTACTGTAAGGTTATTACATGATGAATTATTGACATATTTAATCATAGACTGCAAATGCTTAAAATGTATATAGAAAACACTAGAGTAAAACTTGAAAAATTTTTAAAAAGGTATAGCCAATAATGGTGGAGCAAAAATGGAATCATAAAAACTATTCAATGCAAAAACAGCAGGAAAATGAGAAAAAGGGAAAAAAACCCAGGAGGGAAAACTTGTAAAATATATAGTAAGATGGTAGATCCAAATCCAATTATTATCAATGTCAATTATCAATTATTAATAAAACAAAAACACTAATTTGAGAAGACATAGGCACCCCTATGTTCATAGCAGCATTATTTACAATAGCCAAGATATGGAAACAACGTAAGTGTCCAATGATGGATGAATGGATAAAAAAGATACACACACACACACACACACACACACAATGGGATATTACTCAGCCATAAAAAAGGAATGAAATTTAGCCTTTTGCCACCACATACCGGACCTAGAAGATATTATGCTATGTGAAGTAAGTCAGACAGAGAAAGATAAATACCATACGATTTCACTTATATGTAGAATCGAAAAAACAAAACAAATGAACAAACAAACAAAAAACAACAAAAGAGAAACAGACTCATAAATACAGAGAACAAGCTAGTGGTTGTCAGCGGAAGGGGGTGCAGGGATAGGTGAAATAAGTGGAGGGAGTTAAGAGGTACAAGCTTCCAGTTACAAAATAAATAAGTCACATGGATAAAAAGTATAGCATAGAGAATACAGTCAATAATGTAATAATTTTGTATGGTGACAGATGGTGACTATACTTGGTGAGCTTTGTGTAATGCATAGAATTGTCAGATCTCTATGTTGTACACCCGAAACTAATATACGTCAACTATACTTTAATTAAAAAATAAATTTAAGAAGTGTTTAGAAAGAACTTTTTTAAATAAAAAAAATGTAATGCCATTTACAATAGCATCAGAAACAAAAATTTTAGGAATAAATATAATGAAAGATGTGCTCTACGAAAACTATGAAACAATACTTGAAAAGAAATTAAAGACTACTGAAATAAATGGAGAAATACAACATGTTCATGGATACAAAGACACAAAATTATAAAAATTTCAAATGTTCCCAAATTTAATGTACAAATTCAGCTCAATAGCATTCAAAATTCTAGTAAGACACTTTGTAGAAAACGAGTAGCTGAATTTATATTACATATGAAAATGCAAAAGGCCAAGTAGAGCCAAAAGATCCTCTGCAAGGATACTGAGGATGGGATATTAGCAATAAGTGGAAAGTTGCAAGTGATGATTCCTAAAATCTTTTCCTTCAAACTCTAAACTTCATATTTCTTTAAAAGAATGAAGCTCTTGGCAGTGAACGTTGACTTCAGAAGACCTAGGTTTTCACACTGGTCACCTTTATTTACTAAGGTAAACAACCTTGGACAATCATTTGACTTCTGTCATCAGTCAGTAAAGTGAAAATAATTCCAGCTTTCTCACATTATTGAAGTGAGGACAAAAACGTGCTAATGGAAGCATTTTGAAAACTGTACCATATGTATTTATTATTGCTTTTATTACTTGAGGAACTGTACTTATATCAGGAGCAAGACAGAAAAACTAGATGACAGAAGCTATTTTGGAAGCTATTAAAAATACTGAGTGGGTAGGAAGCAGCTGGAACTCTCAGGTGGAATGCAAGTGGGAATTTCCTGAGTAGTTATCTGAAGAAGGGAAGAGCTTACCAAACATGGCAGAAGGGCAGCTCAGTTGAAATACCAAAGAACAGAGATGTTTCTTGGGATTCTGAGGACTCCTGCATATACTGGCACTATATTTGACAGACACATAGCCAACGTGGCCATGTGTGACAGAAGAATCAGTTAAACAGTTGGGCCAGAACATTAAGCGAGTATACAGGTAGTAGGAATCATTTTAAAGAACATGATGTCAGTAAGCCAACACCTTAAAGAGAATTAGTTATTCAATATGGTCAAGTTTTCCAAATAATTCAGAATTTACCCTTTGCATGCCATATGGCTTAACCATATCTGGGGAAAGGAAATATTCTAAAAATCTATACACACACATTTTGCCTCCTTGAAGAAAAAATAATCCACAAAATTTTATCTATCTTTGACAACTCTATAAAATACAGATACACCCGTTGGATTTTATTAAGGTACATGGGGTTATCTGCCCTGCACTGTTTTATCCCCCAATTTACATGTTCTATGAGTACTCCTAGAAGCTTTCCTTGTGGAATTTTCTACCATAACAACCTATACGACACAACCACACTCCAGCCCTCACCATTACGTGGATATTCTCCACCCCCAAGATGCAAAACTTGAAGTGCCCTTTCTGATCAGATTACCTCTGTCTGTCTTTCCCACTCTCTAACTTTCACTCATCTTGCTCCTCACATTCATCACACACAAAGTTCCTTCTCCTCTTCCTATTATTGCTAACTGAATATCCTGTCCTAGTTTGCTCTCTCTCTCTTCCAACCTAAATTCAATGCTGAACATATCAGGTATCAACTCACCTTCAGTAACACATAATCTTGAGCTTCTACCAGTTCTCTTAGCAAAATTCCAAACCAATCAATAAAGGTCAGCTATTTTCATGTGGGGGTATAGCTTATATTTGAGAAACGAGGCTCTAAATTCAGGCACATTTAATTTTAAATTCCAATTCTTCCACTTACTGTTTCTTTGAACCAAGACCATTTATTCAACTTCTTTCTGCCTCAATTCTCTCTATATGGTATATTCCATGCTGTGGTACCCATAATAGTGTCTGACAAAAATCAGATGCAAGGTGAGAATTTGTTGAATGAAAATAAACATTACCCCCCTTAATGTCATGGAAATGGCCATTAATTTCTATTACTGTTCCTTTTCTTACTTCGAAATACATCTACAGTTTCAGTCAGCCTTTCTGTTTTCCATTTTGCCTTAGGAGAAGGATGACGACAATTCTCCAAGGCTAATCGCCCACCTCTCCTCTGTATTCCAAGTTCTCCCACGTCTTCAGTGCATTCCCTTATCAAATTTCCTTCTAATATTCTCACCACAACAGGATGTTCTTCCTTTAACTCACAAACATGCTTTATCTTTCTCTGTAAGTTACTGCCTCAGTTTTCCCTTGCCTCGTCTTCCCAAGGTCCTCCAAAGGGCAGTGTCTTCCTTCTACTTCTAGGGCTTCTACTTCCTTACCTCTCATTCATTCAGCATTCACCAAATCTAATTTAGCTCCTTTCTTACAATTGTACTGAAAAATATTGAGCACTAGCTATTTAAAAATAAATTCTTTTTTTGTTTTATTTAATTTCTCATAAAAATTTGACATGATTGGGGGCGCCTGGGTGGCTCAGTTGGCTAAGCATCCAACTCTTGGTTTCAGCTTAGGTCATGATCTCAGGGTCGTGGTTTGAGCCCCATGCACCAGGCTCTATGCTCAGCATGGAGTCTGCTTGGGATTCTCTCTCCCTCTGCCTCTCCCTCTGCTCATGCTCGCTCTCTCTTGAATAATAAATAAATAAATCTTTTAAGAAACATTTGATATGATTGTTGCACTTTCCTCTGAACCCTGTGCCTTTCCTTTCAGTGCCACTACTCCCTTAAGTTATGCTCCTACTGAACATTCTTCCTCAATCTCATTTCTTTATTTTTCCTTCCTTCACTGCCTAGCTCTCACACCTGGTATGTCTCACAGTTTAATTCCTGACCCATTAAGTTTCAGCTACCTGATGTCAACCCCAAATCATTGTCTCCATCTCAGTGTTCCCCTTCATCCAGACTCCCAACTCTCCATCGGCCATTATTACTCACACATCCAAAACCAAACTCACTATTTCTTCCTCACACCCAAGTCTCCTCCTCTTTTGTTCCTTATAGTTAGAGCTTCCCCTCCCCAGTTAAAAATGTAGAAGTCATTTTAACATTTTTTAATCTAGCTACATATAACTGATAATAACATCTTATTGGTTCTATCTATAAAATCTCAAATCTATGCCTGTATTTTTAACTTCATTACTAATGCTTGCATGTTTGCTCACTTGCTTTTATTCATTCAAGGTAGAACTCCTGACTTTCCCTACCCAAACCTGACCTCCACTTGCAGTCCTATTACAGTGAATGACACCACCATTCTCCCAGTTGGAAATGCCAAAAACCTAGCATCTGCCTTTGATTTCCCACTTCTCTCACTGGTCACATGCAATCTATCATCGATTCTTGAAGATCCACCTTCTAATGATCAAGAACTAATATGATATTCTTTCGACCTCTACTACATCCTTAGATCAGGCCACCAAGGTCTCTTGCCTCACTTTTAAAATATTAAATAGCTCTCTTACTTTCACTCCTAACCTATAACCCCCTTTCAACTTATTCTGTATACATAAATTGTCAAAGTATTAAAGGCCAGATTGCATTTTAAAAAGTTAATCATAATCAAAATTGTAATCATAATCATAATACAGACACATTGAATACATGCCAGGTACTGTTGAAGTGCTTCACACATGTTAATTAACTTCATCTTCACAACATCTCTGTGAGGTCTAAGGCTCAGAGAAGTAAACTAGGTTGCTTCAGGCCAAAGACCTAGATGAAACCAGGTCATGTGTCTCCTTTCCTAAGCAACCGTCCAACAGATTTCCGTTATATTTATAATTAAATACAAATTGTTTACTACAGCCAACAATGATCTCATCCTTGCCAGCTCTTCATCTCCATCCTGTGCTGCTCTCACCTGTGTTGGCTGGGTTCTGATTGTACTACCTTTTTCTCTGTTTCTCAGATATCACAAACTCCCCTAACTGAAGAATTTTGAGTTAGTTCTTTTACCTGTAAAGCTCTTCTACCTAGTTCTTTCCATAGCTTACTTACCTCAATTTTCATGTGTCAAATTAAACCTCACTGTTTTCCCTGAAAAACTTAAAGGCCCTAAAATAAATAAAGGCCCTGATTATTTTTTGTCAAAACATCATTTGGATTTCTTTCATGGCATTTATCATCTCTGGAATTATTTTGTTAATTTACTATTTACATATGTATTCCTTCTCTTCCATTACATTATAAATTCTACAAGGTCAGGAACCATGCCATTTTGTTTAATATTGTAGCTTTAGCACAACACCTGACACAGTCTCTAGGACAAGGGATATGCTCAGTAATAATGGTTGAATTATTCATTTGATAATTCACATTTTAAAAATCTACATTAGTTCCCACTATGTTCTAAGTGCTTACAAATGATGATAAATGTGGTTTACAAGAATGTGGCCTTGTACAGAAGTAGACAAATAAATAATTACAAATGTGACAGATGCCATAAAAAGGCACTTGTAGGAAGAGAACAATTCTATCTTTCTAAAGGAGACCAGGAAGTCTTCATGGATAAGTTGACATTGGAATTAGATCAAAGTTTCTCAGGTGGTTGAAATTTTGTCCCCCAGAGGACATTGGGCAATATCTGAAGATACTTTTGATTGTCACACTGAGAGAGAGAGAGGGATTGCTATTGGCATCGGGTAGGTAGATACCAGGGACATCCTGCAAAGCACAAGACAGCACTCCCAAAACAAAGGATTAACCAACTCAAAATTTCAATTGTGTCAAAGTTGAGAAACCCTGAATTAGATCTTAAAAGATTAATGAGGATTTTTTTACCACCTAGATGACCACCATAGCTTCCTATCTTCCTGAAAACATTCATTCTACACCCAGGGGCCATTAGCTTTCTAAAATATAAATCTATTTATATCATGCCCAGTTCACCATGTTTTCTGATACTAATATCTAATAATTTATTGATTTATTACCACATGCCAAGGTCTTCACAACAATATTGTGAGGAAGGCATTACTGCCCCCATTTTACTGAAAAGGAAACTAAGGTTCAGAGAAGGTAAGTAACCTATAGGGTCTCACAAGTGATGGCTTCCTTTGAAACACCCTGGCCCCTCGGCTTACTGCATAGTCTGATTCCAACTTTCTTTTCCAGCTTTATTTCCCAATAGTCTTCTTAAACACACGACTAATTACCAATTGCTAATTTTACACATTTCCAAAAACACTTTGGAAAACAACAGTATCCAGAAAAATTGAAGATCTATGTACCACCTGAGCAAGCAATGCAAATCCTAGATGAACATGTCAGAGACTCTCATACCTCTACACTAGGGGACAGGTACAAAAATATTCAAATATCAGTTTTTCCAACAAAAAAGGAGAAAAAGAAAAAATAAATCAATATGAATATTCATCAGCAAGAGCTTTACATAAGTGAGTTGTGATTTATTCACATGGTAGAATAGTACAGAGCGATTAACATGTGATATTTATAGAAATGTACATATCAACATAGATAAAACCTTACAAATAAAACATTAAGAAAAAATGCAAGTGGCAAGAATATAGTGTATAATAATATTTATATGCAGTTCAAAACATACAAAAATCAAAACGAATTACCTAGATGTCATATAAGGAACAAACTTTTATATGTATGTATAAAAAAGCAAAGGAATTGCAAACAGCACATTCAGGACAGTGGTTATCTTTGGAGGGAAGAGAAGGCCATGAGATCTAGGAGCTTCAATATATTTGGGTATAGGCTACTTCTTAAGATTAGTATTCATTATATTCTTTTTATTCTATATAAGCGTGGTCTATGCACATATTATTAGTATTTCTATTCTTATTATTTATATGTAGTAATGTTTAAATTTATACCATTTAATTATTTTTTAATTTATATTTTTGTTCTTGCTATTTCTTTTGCCTGAAATGACCCCTCTCTTTTTCTACCTGGTGGAATCATACTCTTTTAAAGGTACTGTGGAAGTTCAGAGGGAGAAGCTTAATTCAGGCTGGGTAGCCAAGGAAGGCCATAAAGTAGAAGTGACATTTGAACTAGGTTTTAAATTTTGAGAAAAATAAACAGAGTCAAAGAAAGGTCATTCAGGACAGAGAAAGCAGCTTGAACTAAAGCACGATGAACAATCACAAGTTCAAGATTCCAGGATGGCTGAAGAAAGGAGTGATGACAGAAGAGGATGGGCTGGAAATTTAGAGAGATAATGAGGCATTTTGAAAGTCATTCCAATACCCTAATAAGAGAGCTGTTTTAAAAAAAAAAGAGGTGTTTTGGGAAAAGAATGGTGAAAGAAAGTAGAACAAAAGGATAGAATGGAGTGGGGAGCCCGGGAAACCATCTGGAGGCTATGGTAAAAGATAGAAGGATCTGGACAAACATGGACTAACCGGGGACAGAACATACTCATTTACTGATAGCATGAGAAAAGCATGGGAGTTTTAAAAGGAGTTATCTCTAAATTTCTAAAATTTAAGTATAATAATGTAAGAAATTAACCAATATAACCTCCCTTTTGCTAGACATTCTTTGAAATGAAATCAGCCACACTAACAAATTGCATTAACTCAATAGGATGCCAAGTTGACAATTAAATTATATTACCGAAAACCTTTATTTTCTGGAAAGAGTAAGTATGGCTTCTCAAGATGCTTACACAACTTTCTATGAGCTATTACTTGTTTCCACAGTAGGCCTCAGAGTTGGGAGGGTCAAAGGCATGCAAAACTGGACACGGTATTAGAGATTATCTAGTTCTGACGATGAGGAGAGAGACGGCTGCAGAGGGGAAGTAGCACGCATTCGAGATCACAGGACAAGTTATTTCATCCATTCATTAAGGTAGATATTTATTGAAATCCTACTTTGTACTAAGTACTGGGTTGGTACATGAGCTGGGAATAAAGTCTGGGTCTCCAGACTTCCCAGCTTTGGGCTCTTGTCTTGCAACCTGTACAACCAAGCATTTCATAACAAATTCATTCACCAGGGACAAATTTCAGTTTATATTTCTGTAACTTGAGGTCCTTGGTCCCCCAGCACTGGAATCCTGGGCCCTAACATCACCCTACTAACTGAGACTCTCTAGGGAAAGCGTTATAAACCTGCTTTTTAACAAGTTCCTCAGGTAATTCTCATTACTATGACATTTGAGAAACACAGCCCTAAGGGAGTAGACAGGAAAAAGCAAGGATTTAGACCTTTCATTAAATTAGGAAGCAAACAGCTAATACCAGTCAACATATTCCCAGAAATAGGAAAGAAACTGATCCCCTAGTCCAGATTTATGGTATCTCAGAATCTGACCCACTGATTAACCATTTACTTACAAAGTATACTTTACCATTTATAAGTGCTTTCACATAAATTATCTCACTTGATCAAAACAAAAACACTGTACTATATTGACACAATTCTCTTCTTTCTCCTATCAGGAGAAAATAGCTCAGGAAGGTTAAGTGGCTTACAGGTCACACAGCTAGCTAAGAGGCCGAAATTCCTTTGACTGCATCACAGTTTCCTCATCTGTCAAATAAAGGAATTGTACTTAATGAAACTTAAAATTCTCGGTATGAGGTATGAAAACTAGGACATGCGTTTGCCAGTGTCTATCCATGTAGTGTCATTCACTGCAGAGTCAAAGTCTATGTTTCCTTTAAAAGAATAGAGGAAGAATGAAAGCCAAGCTTCTCTCGCCAGACCCAGACACAGAAACTATAGTCGGGAAGAGTATCTCATGATAATCCCATCTTTGGGGCTTTAGCAACTCCCTCCCAGGCTGGCTAGCTGCCGTGTAAACCCTTTCCCCAGCAAGCGCTTCCTTGCAGGTGTCTGTCTGACATCACAGGCCTATTTTAAACATTGCCTACTATGCTCTTTCTCCTGGAAAGTAAGAGTCCACATTCCTTCCGCTAATACTAATACTATCTTACATAAGTCTAGTACCTTGTAGTTTTGAAAAGGTCTTCAGAATCTTTTTATCAGACACCAGCTAGTTCTGGGTTGCTAAGTTCTTCTACGAGCTGCTGAGACTTCTGGGCTCCTGATTCAGATCCACCCCAGCCTAGCACTCTCAGGACTCTCCCTGAGGCACTCTTCTTTATAGTCTCCTTCACCCTTAGGGGCCTAGGCAGCTTACTTGACTTCTGCTTGGCCTTAGGTCTTATTTACCTAAGGAAACTGCTAGCCCCTTTAAGCTTGGCGATTTGCATTGCTTTTTCTCTACCTCCCCACAGCCCAGAACATGAGGTGGAGCACAGCTATGTGCTAATAGAGTTCTCTGATGCTGTCACTTGATGGGATGCCCAAGTAATGTCCTCTCCACTTCCTGCCATAATGCTTGGCTTTGTCCATGAGAAACCACTCCCCCAAAATTTAACATTAAACTCCCTTCGTGCTAACAGCTTAGTGATAACAGCAATACAATTTACTGTGTCTGGGAGATGGCTAAGTGCTTTATATGCAATATCTCACAACAGTACTGTAGGAAAAATATTATTATTTTCATTTTACAGGTAAGTGAACTGAGGCCACAGAGACTAAATACCTACTCAAGTTATACAGCCAATAAGTGGAAAATGTGAAATCAGGTCTGTGAAACTTGAAGAGACACGTTCTTAACTAGTCAGCTAGACAGTCTACCTTAACTACTACCTGCCTCTCACTCTACCCTTCTTGGAAATACTGAACTATGTTGGCTGGCTAGAATTCCTAACTGCACCAGCTGCAGCTGAGTGCCTGCCCGCCACTGTCCCATCCAAGTGGGTGGATGAAGTTCCAAGTTCCAGCCTCTCCCAGTCATTAAATCCCACTGAAGTTAACTAGGCTATGCTTGGAATTATATGACACGTCATCTATTTGAGCCTCCCAAAAGCTCTGTGAAATTGACACCACACAGATCATAAATCCCACTCTCTAGTTGAGGGTAGCTGAGGCACAGATAATTTGACTAGTCTGGGTTTAATATAGCTAGCAAGGGGCAAAACCAGGAAACTCAGGTTTCAAACACCAAAACACTGTACATTAAGTATGCCTCAAAGTACATTAAGTATGACATTCCACTGTACATTTAAGTTAGGCAAGGAATATAGAAAGTTAAATGCACTGTCTGAGCCATCATTATGTTGAAGCGCATAGAAATTCAGTTCTGTATTATTGCTTGAGGCTAAGATGTTATCAGCCTCTTCACCCTTACTCATCATGTCTTTGTACCACAGTGGCCCATATGGTAGAACAATAATCCATTCAGTGTATGAAGTAGCCACATCCAATGTTCCAGAGTGTATGACCCAGTAGATTTGAATAAAATTATATAATTAATGGAAGGAGAGAAACAAGGAATGAAGTAACAGTGAAGTAAGATCCCAGGTAAATCTGGACAGGATTCAGGAAAGGAAAGATTTTGTTAATGGTATTGAAAGTTTACTGTGATAAAATAAATTTTCCTCCTAGAGTACCCTGGGTTTTCCTAACCAGGTTTGGCTAAGCCACATCAACATTTGACATTTCCCTAGAGAAGCAGGATCAATCACCACCACTGAAAAAAGAATCAGTGAATATGGAGACTTCTATCCAACCCTTGCTATTTTTTACTGGAAAATCACAAGGGAAAGGAAAAAACCTCCAGAAGCCACTTGTTCTGTGCTCTTGCTTTGAGATATAATCACCTCCATTCAGCTCCTGAGAGTGGTATAGAACCTTTGAGTAGGAAAGGCCTCAAGGGTTATCTCTTGTAACTCCCTCACATTATAGATGATGCAACTGATGCACAGAAAGAATAAATGACTTGCCCAAGGTCACATGGTGAGTCACTGTCAATGCTGGGCATCAGCATCCAATGTGCTGTTCCTTCCTCTCCAGAGTTATGCAATTGAAGCTTTTCTTTCTTTCTTTGGAGAGCCCGGGGGGGGGGGGGGGGGGGGGGGGCGGGACAGAGAGAGAGAATCCCAAGCAGACTTGCCGTTGAGCGTGAAACCCAATGAAAGGCTCAATCCCAGGACCCCGAGATCATGACCTGAGCCGAAACCAAGAGTCAGACACTCAACCAACTGAGCCACCAAGGTGCCCCAAAGCTTTTTTTCTTCTTATTTTATATTTTATTTAATTAGAATGGTACAAAACCTGATTATTTATGAGCTAGAAAAAATGAAAGCAAGGTACTAGAGTGATTACTGTGTTATTAGTATTGTGAACATTTGTTCGGTAAGGGGGATGGTGAAAAATTGATATATCCCACTGGCTACAGTAACTATTTCTATAGAGTATAAAATGATGACATGACCAACTAATTAATAAAATGTAGGATTAGTCCTTAAATTGAAGTTGGGTTAGACTATATCAGTTTAAGATTCCTGAAAACATTTGAGACTCCATGATCCTGGACAGAGAGTAGAATGAGCATGAGCCTTGGACTCTGAGTCCAGAGATATCAACTGACATTCCAATTCAAACATGACCAACTCTGCAACTTGAGATAAACCAGTTAGTCTTCCTGAGCTTCATTTTCTTTTTTCATGTAAAAATACTAATAATCCCCGTCTAAGCCTCAGGCCCATAAGGAAAGTACAAGATTGTGTATTTAGCAATAGTTTATATTCCATATTATTAGTATTACTACTAGGCTGTAATTACAAAAATCCCAGGTATGATATATGTGTATGTATGCATGTATATATGTATGTATGCATGTCTGGATGGATGGATTCATATATATTTCTGCTTTATCTTTCTGTGCCTAGTTTGATTCAGCTGCACTGTCTCATAATGGCTGCACTCTTCTAGGGTGTACCTTACCTGCCCCCATTTTAGCTCCTAAGAACTGTCATCTCCCTCCCCTTCCTCCTGCGTGCATCTGCCAAGGTTCCCATACCTGACCTTCATGCCACTGGTCCTCCCAAGCTTGTGGATATTAAGGCTTACTGTTCTGTTTCTCAATATTCTATTTTGTGATTTCAGTTTCAAGTTACATTTAAAAAAAAATTAATTTTCCTTTTGTTTTTGTTTATTTTTCCCAGACCTCCCAGAATTTCTTGTAGAAAATACATGTGTAATTTTCCCTTCTGAAATTTAAGTGCCAATCCTAGATATAAAGCCTGTGAATTAGAAGTCTTTGAACTGAGGATGTGGTCATTTTATTGAGTCTTTAATTTATAGATGGGGCAGGAATAATCTGCTATAATCCTCTGGGTGTATACAATGTCTAGCATAAGCTAGGATTTCAAGATTTGATGAAGGGACATTTTTATGCTGATGTATTATCATTAGAAGTAAATGAAAAAACTGGCATGCTTAAAAAAGGGGCAAGTTTTTCAAATTACTACCTGAAAAGTGGTGACAAAGAATCAATCTGGAGATGGGCAGGAGTGGGGAAGCATAGTGAATAAATAAATTATTAGTTCTAGCAATAATATCATAACAAAAATTACCTTTTCCATGTGGAATGTGCTTTTGTATTTTCAAAGCCCTTTTATTTGTTGTATCTCATCTTATCCTCTCAGAACACTGCTAGGAAGACAAATCAGTGATGTATTTTTCTCATTTTACAGACAAGTATCTAAAGTTAGGCAAGGTTAAATATTTTGCTTGAGGTCCCCTGTATAGGGACTGGAGAAGTCCAGACTATTAATTGAGGACTTTCCCTGAAACATAAATTTTATTCCCCAGAGGTGAATTTCCATTGTTTTGTTATTCTTTGGTGTTCTCAGAGCACCCTATTTTTAAATTATCAAATAATTTTTAGGATTTCATGAATCAGAAATTGTATCTTCATTTACTCAGTCTACCAACAATACCTAGTGTGCATACAGACCCCTTAGCAGCTTGCAAAACCCTAGGAACCCCTCCTCGCCACAAAAACCTGAGAACCACTACATTTACATGGTTTGCAAAGTGGCCTTTTGAAAGGAGCCTCCTGTCTCAATTAGGAGATCTGAATCAGAAAGGGAGTCATTATTTCACATAACAGGAAGTCCAGAGGTGGAGCAGGCTTCAAGACTGGGTGACTTGGCACGAAGGCTTGCATCTTCCTGGTGCAGGGGCCAACTGGCTGCAGCAGCACCAGGCATGGGAGCCAGAGAAGAAAAAACCATCTCTCCTCCAGGCATCCATGAGGGGAGAGGAAACTTTTCCAGGAGCCCAGGACAGACACCACCAGCCTGTATGGAGTTCAGGTCATTCCTGAGGCTAAGCACTGGCAAGGGGAATAGTATCTCCCTCATGTCAGTGAGGCCCAGCCTGGAGCTGTGGGTAAGGTCAGCTTCCTAGAGGCACAAGGCTACATGCAGAGATGAACAGAGAACAAAATCAGTCTTCTGTTAGGAGGAGGGTGGAATACTGCTGAGTCGGGAAACAACAGTGGTCACTAGAGGCTAATGCCCGTGTATTGGATGGGACCCACAAAAAAGAATGCTTCAGTGGAAGTCCTAAAGTTGGATGATAGCACTGGCTTTATAAATTTCTTTAAAATTGAAGCCAATGCCTAACATTTTAGAGTGACAATACAATTCATACATTTCAATGGTCTATTAATTTGAATGACAGAAAATGATCATTTGTAAAGGATGCAAAAATTACAATAACAGCATATTATTTTTAGTAAATTCATTTACAAAGTTCATTAATCAATTTAACAGTCACTGAGCAAGTGCTACAGGCTGGGTAGTATTCTAGACAGTGAGTATACCAACATAAATTCATTAAAGTGTGTGTGTTGGGGGTAAAGGGGTGAGGACAGACATGTAAATTATTATATGCAATATTTTTCTTTCTATCCTATACAAAGCAGAATGGGAGGATGGTCCAACACATGAGATCAGGGTTAACAAATGGCTATGTACATATATAATGAGAAATCATAAAATAGGTACAAGATATAAACATATGCATACTTCCAGCTTAGCAGCAGTAGAGTGGAGACTAATGTTCACTCTGTTAAGTAGAAGTGACTTAACACCCTAAGTATTATAGACGTTACATGCCAGCAGAAAAATGGAATTGCATGAAGACCTACATAGGTAGCAGTGTTAGTTTCCCAAGGGCAGCTCTAACCAGACCTGACAGCCAACTACAATGTATGTCTGTTGAAGATATGACAGACAACTCTCTGTCCAGAATATTGTGATCATTAAAAATGGAAGTCAAAGCTTAAATAGTTAAAAATAAATAATAAACGGGCGCCTGGGTGGCTCAGTTGGTTAAGCGACTGCCTTCAGCTCAGGTCATGATCCTGGAGTCCCGGGATCGAGTCCCACATCAGGCTCCCTGCTCAGCAGGGAGTCTGCTTCTCCCTCTGACCCTCCCCCCTCTTGTGCTCTCTCTCTCTCTCCCATTCTCTCTCTCTCAAATAAATAAATAAATAAATCTTTAAAAAAAATAAATAAATAATAAACATGATCCCTTGTGTTAAGTACTTAGCCACTTTTCAAATATAATCTTATTTAATCATCAGAAAGCCCCTGGGGTAGGTATTATTATTATTATTATTATTATTATTGACCATTTCACAGATGAGGAAACTGGAACTCAGAGGAGGTTAAGCAATTTGACCCAGGTATATAAATAATAAGAGATGAAAGAATTGAGCTCAGACTCTTTTGTCTTCAAAGCCTGTACTTTTTAATGTTTCAACCACTGTTTTTTAAAATGTGGTCCATGGTCTATATACAGCAAAATCACCTGGGATGCTTGCTAAAAATGCAAATTCTTTAGCTCCATCCAGGCGTACTGAATCAGTGCCTTTCAGATGGAGCCAAGAATTGTGCATTTCATTGCATTTTTTTTTCCTACTGCCTATTAACACATTCCTAAGCTACTCTGCCCTCTGGCATTTAAGACATCATTATGGGGGAAAGGTGAAAATCTTACTAATAAGTGCACATGAACAAAGACCTTCTGGAGGTTATTCCATTTAGAAGCCTTCATTGAATAGACAGGAAAACCCACTGACTAGAAAGTGTAAGGTCTAAGCTTTATACAACAATCTCAAAATTATACCATGGGTGGGAGCACCTGCTGATACCTGAGAATTCTGGAGTTTTTCCCCTCCTTCCTGACTCCAGTTTACTCTAGGACTTTAAAGAGGTCACTTTTTATCTCTGGGCATCAGTTTCTTTACTGTTAGCTTCTGGTGAGCTGACGTGCCCTTCACAAGGATGATCCCAAGATCCACTCAGGAAAGCAGCTCAACCAAATGCTCTAGGGATTTCTAGCTCTGAGCAAAGAAACATTTATCAAGGCAAGGTAACATAATATCACTTCTCATTTCTCTGTTTCAGTGTCCTTGAAAATAATTTCTTATCATTTCCCACCATTCTTAAATTCTTTCAGGAGCAAAACTGAATGTAACACGTAAAGAAATGTCCCTCTTAATTTCGCTTAGGTATGGCTGCAAAAAGCAGCAAGTTCAATAACGTTTCCCAAATTATTTAAAGTCATAGAGGAGAAGGGACCTTAATATATTTATTTTAAATCTCTTTGATTTTTATAGGTGATAAAACCAGGCAGTAAATGGCAGAGGCAGGACCTAGTGAAATACTCCTGTGTTACTCTACTACATCTGATAAATGCTTATGCCTCCTCGTCTCTGCTTCCTCAGTACAGTGATAGTGTTATTATAGCTGCTGCATGTTTTCTACATCAGCAATCTTAGCCCATGGCCCTGTGGCAGGGCAGAGCAGTGGTTCTCAAAGTTTGGGACCTCCTACCCTTGTAAACTACAAGAGGATTTAGTTGATTTGGGGTAATGTTGAATCACATTTTTTTTCCACTGAAAAAGAGTTCCATTAATAATTTAAAAAATATTTTTACTTATTTCAAAGAAAAAGTCTCAGGATGGTGTTAATATAACTTTAGAATCTCTGTGACTTGATAATCTCTGTTTTTAAATTAAGTGTGGGCAGTTTTGTTTCATTTTATTCTATTTATATGCCTTCTCTTTATGCTGAGAGATATAAGCTTTCCAAATATGATGGTGATATGAATTTTTCTTTTAAAATCATTCAATTTAAAGAAAAATATTAAGCAAATAATAGTATAGGTGATATGATAAAAATTCATGAAAATAGTATGAGAATGATTACAGTAGAGGAAACACTGATAAAATGGTTCAAAACACAGACTTGGTGTCAAACGCATTTGGGTTTCCCGTCCAACTTCTAGATGTATAAGATTTGTAGTAGCTTATACATTCTTTCAGTAATTCACTTTTACCATTGGCAAAATGGAAATATAGTATTGCCTACCCATAGTTTGTCGTGAGGATTAATAAGATGATCAATGTCAAGCTCCTACCATAGTGCTTAGCATGTAGTCAGGGCAACAAGCACTACCTGCGGCTTTATCGACAGTGGCAGCACCAACACTGCCTTGGCTGAGGAATGCTGATGTATTTCATCCTCTACAATCACAGATCATAAAATCTAGGGAATGCAAAAAAATCGCTAAAGTTTATATAATCTAACCTTCCCCAGACCTTACCACTCGAAGTTTAAATTTTCTCTAAAGGAGTTTTTCACCTTTATGGTTTTAACCTTTACGGTTTATGACATTTAATAATCATTTATAAATGATTTCACCAATCTGAAACTAAAATTGAGCACACATTTTAATACAAGCAATATTCTGACTTTGTCACCGATAGAAATCATACTTACAAATTACGTTACTTGAAATATTAATATTCTTTTTTCCTTTTTTTAATTATATTATGTTAGTCACCATACAGTACATCATTAGTTTTTGATGTAGTGTTCCATGATTCATTGTTTGTGTATAACACCCAGTGCTCCATGCAATACATGCCTTCCTTAATACCCAACACCAGGCTAACCCATCCCCCCACTCCCCTCACCTCTGAAACCCTCAGTTTGTTTCCCGGAGTCCATGGTCTCTCATGGCTCATCTCCCCTTTGATTCCACCCCCCTTCATTTTTCCCTTCCTTCTCCTAATGTCCTCCATGCTATTCCTTATGTTCCACAAATAAGTGAAACCATATGATAATTGACTTTCTCTGCTTGACTTATTTCACTTAGCATAATCCCCTCCAGTTCCACCCATGTCGATGCAAATGATGGGTATACATCCTTTCTTATGGCTGAGTAATATTCCATTGTATATATGGACCACATCTTCTTTATCCATTTATCTCTTGAAGGGTATATCGGCTCCTTCCACAGTTTGGCTATTGTGGACATTGCTGTTATGAACACTGGGGTTCATGTGCTCCTTCTTTTCACTACATCTATATATTTGGGGTAAATACCCAGTAGTGCAATTGCTGGGTCATAGGGTAGCTCTATTTTTAACTTTTTGAGGAACCTCCATACTGTTTTCCAAAGTGGCTGTACCAACTTGCATTCCCACCAACAGTGTAAGAGGGTTCCCCTTTCTTCACATCCTCTCCATCCTTTGTTGTTTCCTGCCTTGTTAATTTTTGCCATCCTAACTGGTGTAAAGTGGTATCTCAATGTGGTTTTGATTTGAATTTCCCTGATGGCTAATGATGATGAACATTTTTTCATGTGTCTGTTAGCCATTCGTATGTCTTCTTTGGAGAAGTGTCTGTTCATGTCTTCTGCCCATTTTTTGACTTATTTGTTTTGTTTTGTTTTTTTTCAATAAATGGAGCTGGGAAAATTGTACAGCTATATACAGAAGAATGACACTCGACCATTCTCTTACACCATACACAAAGATAAACTGTAAATGGATGAAAGACCTCAATGTGAGACAGGAATCCATCAAAATCCAAGAGGAGAACATAGGCAGTAAGCTCTTCGACATCAGCCACAGCAACTTCTTTCAAGACATGTCTCCAAATGCAAGGAAACAAAAGCGAAAATGAACTTTTGGGACTTCATCAAGTTAAAGAGCTTCTGCACAGCAAAGGAAACAGTCAACAAAACAAAGAGGCAACCCATGGAATGGGAGAAGATATTTGCAAATGACACTACAGATAAAGGGTTGGTATCCAAGATCTATAAAGAACTTTTCAAACCCAACACCCAAAAAGAAATATTAATATTCTTTGCTATTTAGAAATTATGGTAGCTATTTGAGGGGCTGAACTATTTATTAGCATATTAAGGAAGAATAAATGTATTACTTGCTTCCAATTTAATGCTCTCTGTACCACAAAGGGTCAGAGAAGAAGATTATGGGAACAGCAGGCAGACAGGGCAAGATAAAGGAATGGGACTGTGAGAGTCAAGGAAGAATGAATTAATAATTTTACATTTAACAAAGTGTTTCCATAGAATCTCTTTCAGTTCCAAACAACAACAACACCACAACCTGTGTAATATTATCAATACTTTCTTTTTTTTTTTTTTTTAAAGATTTTATTTATTATTTATTTGACAGAGAGAGACACAGCGAGAGAGGGAACACAAGCAGGGGGAGTGGGAGAGGGAGAAGCAGGCTTCCCGCTGAGCAGGGAGCCCGACGTGGGGCTCGATCCCAGGACCCTGGGATCACGACCCGAGCCGAAGGCAGACGCTTAACGACTGAGCCACCCAGGTGCCCCTATCAATACTTTCTTGATGAACAAACACAAGCGACCACAGAATGATTTGTTCAAATTCACAGAAACAGAAGGACAGAGTTAAGGTTTGAGCTCCAGAAGGCTGGTAAGAGGCTGCTTCCAGCCTTGTCCTTGCCCCTCCCCTGACAGAGTGGGTGGCACAATCTTCCTAAAGGAAAGATCTGATTATGCCACGTTCAGATTCGATATCTTTCAGAGCCTTTGGGATAAACTCCAGGACTCAGAGATCCATTTTGATCTGGCTACTGCTTATTCCTGCTATGCTAGAGCCAGTTCTTACTGGCCTTTGGAAAATGATTGTTAAAGATGCAGGAATTTTGCAAGTCCATTGAGAAACTGTTGGTAGCTTGAATTTGGCCATGGTGGGAATATTTACACCGTAGAAATTGGCAAAAGTTACAGATGAGGGTTTGTTTTTTCTTTTTTTTAACAGATTTACCAACATACCAGTGCTCCATATCACACATCATTTGACCACACCCTATCTCTTCTTTTCAACCACGCTGAACTACTTTCTGTTCCCCAATCAGTCATGATTCTTTCGCCTAGAACTCAATTTTCCTTCTCCTCTTTCCTTGACTCTACTTTCAGGAATCTTTCAAGTTTCAATTTTTGTCCTGCTTTCTTTCTGACATTCATTGCCCTCTGACCCTCATACTACAAGTCTGGGTGAGATGTTCCACCTATGCCATCCCAAAGCACACCATGCTTTCCACCCCTGAGGCAGTACTGTAATTGCTCTATTACTGGCTGGACTGTGTCACTTGACTACAGTTTCTTAGGTGCAGGAACTCCATCTTATAATTTGTTTTAATCCTATTCCCTACCATGTGTCTAACATCTAGCGAAGGCCCAATGTTTGCTAAATGACTATAGTTAAGAAGGTCTCAGGGGACAAGATGCTTGAAAAATAGAACTTTTAACTTATTCATATTTAGAGGTGGGAATAAGGAATTGGGAAAATCATTATCAAACCAGAAAAGAACTTCAGGGGAAAAAAGGACAAAACCAGTGTCTTAAGAGACAGGGTTGTCAGTTTATTTCAGGTTCTAGCCCTGAAATGACAAATACTTATCCAGATACACCACTACCTATTACCAAGGGCATGAGAAGCTTCCATGTTTGCTCTCTGTACCCTTTTCTGCTGAGCCCAGGAGACTCCTCAATGCCCGGGCACTGGCATCAATTAAAGCTGGCATTTAAATTGAAACTCATTTGCCAATCTGGAGAAGGTCCTGATACATAATGACTACTGCCTTCCTCCTGAAACCTTTCTGCTCTACTTTCAAGTGTCTCACCAGCTTGCTCCCTTTTGGTGTCAAGTTTGAAACTGAGTGAAGAGGAGAAGGAAGAGGAAGTGCGGAATCGTGTGGGAGGGAGAAATTTAAGCAGAGGCAGTTGGGGAGGGCCACCTGTAACCTGCTCTCACATTCCACCTCCTCCCCTTTCCTTCTTTCCTTGAGGTTCTTCTTTCTCCTCACTAATTCTCTCTGTGATTGTTCTCTCACCTGCCTATGTCCTTGTGAGTGTTGGCTCTTTGTTAACCTACACTTTTCACTCTGTAGCAGCTTCTCCTTTCGTGTGTGTGTGTTTATGTGTGTGTGTGTGTGTTTTAAGTAGGCTTCATGCCCAGCATGGAGCCTAACATGGGGCTTGAACCCATGACCCTGAGATCAAGAGTCCACATTTAACCAAAAGAGCCACCCAAATGCCCCTCTATGTCATTTTCTGATATCCCCATCTCCTTTTCTCCTCGGCCATCCTCCTTCCTTTTCAACTTCTCTTTTTGTCCTACATTTCCTCCTGCCTTTTAACAGGTTCCATGAACATTCTGGGAACTTTTGGTTTCTTCTTTCATTTTCATCTCTCTCCTTCTCAGCTAGATTATAAAAGAATTATCTTTATCTTGAACATTACTCTCCTCCTCTTCCCCTGGCCCTACTTCTACTTTATCTTTCAATTTCACCTTCTGTATCCCTGACTTCCTGACATCCATCCCCTCCTAGCCCTCAATTTCCAAAAGAATGGGAAAAAATTTCTTTAGAGCACTGCTTTTTTTCTAATAGAGGTTTCAGTTAAATATCAAAATATTTTATTTAATCTCAAGGCAATAGATAAAAAAAAAACCATTGCATCACATACACAGTAATGTAACCTTGCAGATTATTTTCTAGCTGGCTTTATAAATCTTACATATCTTCTAAATCAGTAATTTCATCACACATAGTTTTCTTTAAATTAAAACCTAACAGCAATGGCCAAGAAAATTAATCCTGTCATTTCTTGAGTGCCTACTATTGCTCAATATATTACTCAAGTTCTAAAGCCTTTGCTTTTCCTCTCTAGACCTACACCTAATCTGATTTCTAAAGATATTTCATGGGAAAAAATTTTTCTAAATAAGCACAGGCTAATTAGAGCATTTCACATTTGTATTGTCCTGCTAATAAACACTGAATGCCTGTACGTTGTCCTGGGTAGAAAAATTTGGCATGGCCTCCTAGATGCCTTTGGAATAGCTGCCTTAATGAATGTGCCTTATCCTCATTAGCTTATAAATATAAAAAAATGCAATGCAGTTTCTTAAAAAATGAGACACAAGAATTCTGAGTTAAAGCCCAAGTGTCACTGCTAGGAAGAGGCAGCCAGTCACAAGCAAGGCGTCCTGTAGAGGGTGGGGAACTTTGGTTAACCTTGTTTTTAGTAGGAACGTATCAGTGTTTCCTTAAAATGTCATTCCAGTGACTGACCAAATGCAAAAAGCTTACAGCAACAAACAAAACAAAAGACATTCAGCAAGTCTCTTAAGAAAAGCCCCAAGTATCAGACCAAAAAAAGTCAATCCTACAGAGAACTCTCTTATTTCCACCAAAAACCGAGCATCAATTACAGAAGAGCAATTAGGGAACATTAAATTCAAATTCACCACTTCACCTGCAGACAGTTTGGTTATAATTATGAATATGAGCTTTAGAGACACACAGACCTGGCTTAAGCTGTCACTCTGAAACTCACTAGCTGTGCTCTAAGCTAACAATATCACTGGCATTGAGAAGCTATGAGCATTAAATAGATGAGGCTCATAAAATTATGGCAACATAAGAAACCTTCATTCAACATTAAATTATGAATTCCAGAGAAGGAAAGGGGACTTCCTGATGTCACACAATTGGCCGAGAACAGGGTTAAGACCAGACCACTAACAAATTGGTTTTTATGCCAATCTTCTTTTGACTGAGATCATCAAACTATGGCCTGTGGGTCAAATCTGCACTGCTGCCTGGTTTTGTAAATAAAGTTTTATTGGAACACAGCCACACTCATTCATTTAGGTATTGCCGGTGGTTGCTTTAGTGTCAAGATGGCAGAGTTGAGTGGTTGCAATCAGCAACGCCAAAAATATTTACTTAAAATCCTTTACAAAAAGTTTGGCAAGACTTGTGCCCAGGTCTAAACTTCAAGTCTAGATCCCTTGGGGAGATGGAGTAAGCTTCACTATAATTCTTCCTGTGCCCTTGGGGGTTTTACTCAAAAAGGCAAAGATTTTTTGGTGAAATCTGACCTTACCAGGTCTTAGTTTTTATTGTTTAAAACACAAACAAAACAACTTACATAACCAGAGCGTAATCCTTTCCTGTAATGAATAGACTTCAGATTCAGAAAGATGTTCAGAATCAAAATCTTTGTTCACCCTGGCTTTCTAGTTCAACTCAAATCTCCAATCTCTACTCCATTTTCTTTCCACCAACCTGAGAATCTCCAAGTGCATATAAAACTGCTAGGCACCCCTCTGACCCCCATGCAACTATGTTTTCTTCATCAGGGTCAAGCAATGTTGGTGCTAAATCTGTCCTTAGGCCCTTCTTTACATAGATGAAGGAATTGATGTCCAGGTAGGGAGAGTCTCCTGGCCATAGATCCCAAGCACAGTGGTTTTTTTGTTGTTGTTAAACTAAAACTGCCTGCACGATTTACTTTATGTCGTTCAACTATTTAGAATTCTATGGTGGCAGGTAAGATCACAAATTTAGAATTTTAAAATAAGAATTGTATCCTTGATTAATTACTTTTTAAACTGCCTTGCTGAAAGGAAGAAAATCAGTGCACACCAGCCAGGGATGAGAACCAACTACCTTATCCCAGTTCCTCAAAATACCAAAGTTACAGACTAACCTTCATGCAGTTATAACCTAAATACTCTGAGATCACCTTTTTGCCAAAAGATGCACCCATAGGAAAAGGAGACCCACAACACTTGGAAAGGGAGGGGAAGGTGGACTAGGACATAGGCCAGAAGAGCAAAATCCAAAGAACTGCTTGGAAAGGGTGCTAACAGTATATATTTAGAAGGAGTTGTGGATTTATTTGGTAAAAAAATGATGATCTACAAATGGTTACATTATTTATCAAGGATGTCTTTAGCTGAGACTTTAAACTCCAGCCCCTCAGCCACCTCCACTGCCATTACTGACATAAGGCTCTGTCATATTCTACAAGGCTGAGGGGCCAGAGTCCATAGTTTGTGTATATACAACATATTTACATCTCCACGTCCAGTAGGCTGTAAATTTTATACAGACAGTGTAATTGTTCACCATCCCTGTAAGAGATCATTGAAGGAGATGGACATTGTGAGAAGTAAGGGAAAAAACGCCTCTGGTGCTATTAGCTTTGTGGTTTTCCTGGTCAATACCACAAGTCCTGAGCTTATTTGTTCTGTCACCAAAACTTTATTCATAGCACCTTGAGGTCTGCTGTATAAGCCACAGCGTAACAGCTTTCCTCTCCAGATTAAAGTTAAAATTGCCTTAGGTGGTAAAAATCTTAGAGCTTTCCTTTTAAGTAACTAAATTCGTTTGCAAATCTTGTTCCATTTATAAAACATTTTAAATTAACCAAATTTTAAAAATCATTTTTAAGTGGCCTCTGAAAAATATTTGTTATCTTTTTAAAGCTTAGGTAATTAAATACTCTAAAACTTTTAAAACTATGTTTATAAATTTAATTTCCCTTTGAAGTATTTTAATTGGTAGATTTAACAAATAAGTACTTTTTCAGTACTAATGAGTTTTTATAAATGTAGTAAAATTGACAAATTTAATTATGTTGCAATAGTGAGAATGACATAGGAAGATCTCAACCTGAAAATGTGTGTATATCAATTACTCAACCATTTTAAATGTATAATGTATATAACTTATTTGAATTAACTAAATTTCCTTGTGTATTATAAATATGTGAAATTACAAATATGCACAGCCCCCTTCTTTCGAGATACAACTGACATACCCTAAATATTTAAAATGTACAATTTCATAATTTTAGACACAGGTATACATATGTGACACCATCACCACAATCAGCATGATGAACATTTCCATCCCTCCGCAAATTTTCTCATGCTTCTTTGTAAAGAACTCTCAAAACTCAATAATAAGAACAGAATTCCAAGCCAAATTGAAAAATGGGCAAAGATTTAAACAGACCTTTGGCCAGAAACAAATAGCACATAAACACATGAAAAGATGCTTGACATTATTAGCAACTAGGGAAATGAAAAGTACAACCACAATTAGATATTATTACACACCTAATAGAATGGCTATAATTTAAAAGACTGACCATCCTGAGTGTTGGAGAAGCTATGAAGGGATTAGAATTCTCATACACAGCTAGTAGCATTGCAGAATGCAAAAACCACTTTGGAAAAATAATTTGGGAGTTCCTTTAAAAAGTTAAGCATACATCTGCTATTCATTCTAGCCATTCTGCTCTTAGGTACTTACTCAAGAGAAATGAAAGCATATTTTTATATAAAGACTTGTACCAGAATTCTTAAATCACTTTTATCATAATGGCCAAATCCTGGAATCAATTCAAATGTCTATCAACAGGTGACCAAATAAACATATAGTGTTATATCCATACAACAAAATACTACTCAATAATAAAAAGAAATGATCTATTCACACATTCACAATATGGGTGAATCTCAAAATATCATGCTGAAGCAAAGAAATTAAACAAAAGATTAAATACTGCATGATCTTATGTAAAACTAAAGAAAATGCAAATTACTACCTGGTGATGGAAAGTAGAACAGTACTCAGGTGAGGGAGATGGAAGTGGGAGAGAAGATTTGAAAAGGGCTTAAAGAAAAGTTTGAGTTAGGGAAATGTTCATTGTTTTGATTGTCATGAAGGTTTCGAGGCTGTATGCTTATGTCAAATGTATCAGGTTGTCCACTCTAAATATATGCAGTTTATTTTCTGTCAATTATTACTCCAATCAAGTTATTAAAATTTTTTAAATGACCTAGTACTATTTAAAAAAAAAAAAAAACTTGGGCGGAGCAAGATGGCAGAGGAGTAGGAGACCTGGATTTCGTCTGGTCCCAGGAATTCAGCTGGATAGGGATCAAACCATTCTGAACACCTACGAACTCAACAGGAGATCGAAGAAAAGAATAGCAACAACTCTCTGAACAGAAAAGCGACCACTTTCTGGAAGGTAGGACGTGCGGTGAATCCAAGGCGATATTCGGGAGGATAGACGGCGGGGGAGGGGCCTCTGTCGGCGGCTTCTGGCAAGTGATAGAGCCGCGGAGCACAAAATCGGCACTTTTAGAGTCTGCTCCGCTGAGGGACGTCACTCTGGTGGCTAAGTGGGGGGTGGAACCCTCGTGGGACAGTGTGGTCTCAGGACCCTCGGGGTCACAGAAAGACCGGGGGTGCCTGAGTGCGGCAGAGCTCCCAGGTATCGGAGTGGGGAAGCCGGCTGCAGAGACGGAGCCGAGGCGCGGGCTCTCAGCTCGGGGTTGCCATAAACTGTGATCCGCGGCACAGTCAGGCCACTGCTCCTCTAGCAGGGACCCAACAAGCAGCAGATCCGGGGAGACTCACCTTCTTCCCCCGGGAGGAGCAGCGCAGGAGCGCACTGCAGGGATCTGCTGGTTTGGAGACTCCACACGGAGTTGGGTGCCAGAGATAGAAACGCTTGGTCACAGTCCGGGTGAGCACGGAGGGCGGCCGGAGACCGGGGAGATGGGAGTGACTGACGGCTTTTCTCTGGGGGCTCACTGAGGAGCGGGGCCCCGAGTTCTCGGCTCCTCCGGGGCGGAGACTGGGAGGCCGCCATTTTCACTCTCCGCCTCCAAAGCTGTACGGAAAGCTTGCAGGGAACAAAAGCTCCCGAGAGCAAACCCGAGCAGATTACTTAGCCCAGACCCGGCAAGGGCAGAGCAATTCCGCCTCCGGCAAAGACATTTGGGAACCACGGCAACAGGCCCCTCCCCCAGAAGATCAGCGAGAACAGCCAGCCAAGACCAAGTTTACCGATCAATGAGAACGGCAGAACTCCAGCGCTAGGGGAATAATGCACATAGAATCCATGGCTTTTTTACCATGATTCTTTAGTCTTTCAAAGTTAATTTTTTTTTTTGAATTTTCTTTTTCCCCTTTTCAACCAACATCTTATCAATCCCTTTTTTAAAAAACATTTTTATTTTTCATTTTTAGAGTCATATTCTATCCCTTCATAGTAGTTACGCTTATTTTTGGCATATATATGTAAGTTGTTCTCTCTTTAAAATTTTGAGATACAGTTTCTTCTAACAGATCAAAATATACCCTAAATCTCTAGTGTATGGCTTTGTTCTAGTCTCCTGCCTGATCACATTCTCTCCCCCCCTTTTTTTTAATCCTCTTCTTTCTTTTTTCAAACAACTTCTTATCAATTCCTTTTATAAAATTTTTTATAATTTTCATCTTTACAGTCACATTCCATCCCTTCATCATATCAACCCTTATTTTTGTATATATATAAGTTTTTCTTTCTTTAAAATTTTGGGAGGCACTTTCCTCTAACAGACCAAAATACACCCAAAATCTAGTGTGTGGCACTAATCTATGCACCAGCCTGATCATATTTGATCATATTCTGTTTTTTTTGTTTTGTTCTGTTTTTGTTTGTTTTTCTTTTCCTTTTTTTTTCTTTCCCTTTCTTTTCCCCCGGCTTCAGGTCTTTTCTGATTTGTTTAGAGTATATTTTCTGGGGATGTTGTTACCCTGTTAGCATTTTGTTCTCTCATTCACCTATTCTCCTTTGGACAAAATGACAAGACTGAAAAAAATCACCTCAAAAAAAAAACAAGAGGTAGTACTGACTGCCAGGGACCTACTCAATACGGACATTAGTACGATATCGGATCTAGAGTTCAGAATCATGATGTTAAAGATACTAGCTGGGCTTGAAAAAAGCATGGAAGTTATTAGAGAAACCCTTTCTGGAGAAATAAAAGAACTAAAATCTAACCAAGTCGAAGTCAAAAAGGCTATTAATGAGGTGCATCAAAAATGGGGGCGCTAACTGCTAGGATAAATGAGGCAGAAGACAGAATCAGTGATATAGAAGACCAAATGATGGAAAATAAAGAAGCTGAGAAAAAGAGAGATAAACAACTACTGGATCACGAGGGCAGAATTCGAGAGATAAGGAATACCATAAAACGAAACAACATTAGAATAATTGGGATCCCAGAAGAAGAAGAAAGAGAGAGAGGGGCAGAAGGTATATTGGAGCAAATTATAGCAGAGAACTTCCCAAATTTGGGGAAGGAAACATGCATCAAAATCCAGGAGGCACAGAGAACCCCTCTCAAAATCAATAAAAATAGGTCAACACCCTGACATCTAATAGTAAAACTTACGAGTCTCAGAGACAAAGAGAAAATCCTGAAAGCAGCTCGGGAGAAGAGATATGTAACCTACAATGGTAGAAACATTAGATTGGCAACAGACCTATCCACAGAGACCTGGCAGGCCAGAAAGGACTGGCATGATATATTCAGAGCACTAAACGAGAAAAATATGCAGCCAAGAATACTATATCCAGCTAGGCTGTCATTGAAAATAGATAAAAAGCTTCCAGGACAAACAAAAACTAAAGGAATTTGCAAACACGAAACCAGCCCTACAAGAAATATTGAAAGGGGTCCTCTAAGCAAAGAGAGAGCCTAAAAACAACATAGACCAGAAAGGAACACAGACAATATACAATAACAGTCACCTTACAGGCAATACAATGGCACTAAATTCATATCTTTCAATAGTTACCCTGAACGTAAATGGGCTAAATGCCCCAATCAAAAGGCACTGGCTATCAGATTGGATTAAAAACAAGGCCCATCGATATGCTGTCTGCAAGAGACTCATTTTAGACCCAAAGACACCCCCAGATTGAAAGTGAGGGGGTGGAAAACGATTTACCATGCTAATGGACATCAAAAGAAAGCTGGGGTGGCAATCCTTATATCAGACAAATTAGATTTTAAACCAAAGACTGTAATAAGAGATGAGGAAGGACACTATATCATACTTAAAGGGTCTATCCAAAAAGAAGATCTAACAATTGTAAATATCTATGCCCCTAACATGGGAGTGGCCAATTATATAAGGCAATTAATAACAAAAGCAAAGAAACATATCGACAACAATACAATAATAGTGGGGGACTTTAACACCCCCCTCACTGAAATGGACACATCATCTAAGCAAAAGATCAACAAGGAAATAAAGACTTTAAATGACACACTGGACCAAATGGACTTCACAGACATATTCAGAACATTCCATCCCAAAGCAACGGAATACACATTCTTCTCTAGTGCCCATGGAATATTCTCCAGAATGGATCATATGCTAGGTCACAAATCAGGTCTCAACCAGTACCAAAAGATTGGGATCATTCCCTGCCTATTTTCAGATCACAATGCTTTGAAACTAGAACTCAATCACAAGAGGAGAGTTGGAAAGAACTCAAATACATGGAGGCTAAAGAGCA
Organism: Phoca vitulina; assembly: GCF_004348235.1. Lineage (NCBI taxonomy): Eukaryota > Metazoa > Chordata > Mammalia > Carnivora > Phocidae > Phoca > Phoca vitulina. The sequence continues at coordinate 68,111,804 of NW_022589709.1, forward strand.
TCCTACTAAAGAATGAATGGGTCAACCAGGAAATTAAAGAAGAATTAAAAAAATTCATGGAAACCAATGAAAATGAAAACACAACTGTTCAAAATCTTTGGGATGCAGCAAAGGCAGTCCTAAGAGGGAAGTATATAGCAATACAAGCCTTTCTCAAGAAACAAGAAAGGTCTCAAATGCACAACCTAACCGTACACCTAAAGGAGCTGGAGAAAGAACAGCAAATAAAGCCTAAACCCAGCAGGAGAAGAGAAATAATAAAGATCAGAGCAGAAATCAATGAAATAGAAACCAAAAGAACAGTAGAACAGATCAATGAAACTAGGACCTGGTTCTTTGAAAGAATTAACAAGATTGATAAACCCCTGGCCAGACTTATCAAAAAGAAAAGAGAAATAAATCAACAAAATCATGAATGAAAGAGGAGAGATCACAACCAACACCAAAGAAATACAAACAATTATAAGAACATATTATGAGCAACTATATGCCAGCAAATTCCATAATCTGGAAGAAATGGATGCATTCCTAGAGATGTATCAACTACCAAAACTGAACCAGGAAGAAATAGAAAACCTGAACAGACCTATAACCACTAAGGAAATTGAAGCAGTCATCAAAAATCTCCCAACAAACAGGAGCCCAGGGCCAGATGGCTTCCCAGGGGAATTCTACCAAACATTTAAAGAAGAATTAATGCTTATTCTTCTGAAACTGTTCCAAAAAATAGAAATGGAAGGAAAACTTCCAAACTCGTTTTATAAGGCCACCATTACCTTGATCCCAAAACCAGACAAAGACCCCATCAAAAAGGAGAATTACAGACCATGGATGCAAAAATTCTCACCAAAATACTAGCCAATAGGATCCAACAGTACATTAAAAGGATTATTCACCATGGCCAAGTGGGATTTATCCCTGGGCTGCAAGGTTGGTTCAAAATCCGCAAATCAATCAACGTGACACATTAACGAAAGAAAGAACAAGAATCATATGATCATCTCAATAGATGCAGAAAAAGCATTTGACAAAGTACAGCATGCTTTCTGCATCAAAACTCTTCAGAGTATAGGGATAGAGGGCACACACCTCAATATCATAAAAGCCATCTATGAAAAACCTACAGCGAATATCATTCTCAATGGGGAAAAACTGAGAGCTTTACCCCTAAGGTCAGGAATGTGGCAGGGATGTCCACTATCACCACTGCTATTCAACATAGTATTAGAAGTCCTAGCCACAGCAATCAGACAACAAAAAGAAATAAAAGGCATCCAAATCGGCAAAGAAGAAGTCAAACTCTCATTCTTCGCAGATGATATGATACTTTATGTGGAAAACCTAAAAGACTCCACCCCAAAACTGCTAGAACTCATACAGGAATTCAGTAAAGTGGCAGGATATAAAATCAATGCACAGAAATCAGTGGCATTCCTATACACCAACAACAAGACAGAAGAAAGAGAAATTAAGGAGTCGATCCCATTTACAATTGCACCCAAAACCATAAGATACCTAGGAATAAATCTAACCAAAGAGGCAAAGGATCTGTACTCAGAAAACTATAAAATACTCATGAAAGAAGTTGAGGAAGACACAAAGAAATGGAAAAACGTTCCATGCTCATGGATTGGAAGAACAAATATTGTGAAGATGTCAATGCTACCTAGGGCAATCTACACATTCAATGCAATCCCCATCAAAATACCATCCACTTTTTTCAAAGAAATGGAACAAATAATCCTAAAATTTGTATGGAACCAGAAAAGACCCTGAATAGCCAGAGGAATGTTGAAAAAGAAAAGCAAAGCTGGCGGCATCACAATTCCAGCCTTCCAGCTCTATTACAAAGCTGTCATCATCAAGACAGTATGGTACTGGCACAAAAACAGACACATAGATCAATGGAACAGAATAGAGAGCCCAGAAATGGACCCTCAACTCTATGGTCAACTAATCTTTGACAAAGCAGGAAAGAATGTCCAATGGAAAAAAGACAGTCTCTTCAACAAATGGTGTCGGGAAAATTGGACAGCCACATGCAGAAGAATGAAACTGGACCACTTCCTTACACCACACACAAAAATAGACTCAAAATGGTTGAAAGACCTCAATGTGAGACAGGAGTCCATCAACATCCTAAAGGAGAACACAGGCAGCAACCTCTTCGACCTCAGCTGCAGCAACTTCTTCCTAGAAACATCACCAAAGGCAAGGGAAGCAAGGACAAAAATGAACTTTTGGGACTTCATCAAGATAAAAAGCTTTTGCACAGCAAAAGAAACAGTCAACAAAACCAAAAGACAACCGACAGAATGGGAGAAGATATTTGCAAATGACATATCAGATAAAGGGCTAGTATCCAAAATCTATAAAGAACTTATCAAGCTCAACACCCAAAGAACAAATAATCCAGTCAAGAAATGGGCAGAAGACATGAACAGACATTTTTCCAAAGAAGACATCCAAATGGCCAACAGACACATGAAAAAGTGCTCAACATCGCTCGGCATCAGGGAAATCCAAATCAAAACCTCAATGAGATACCACCTCACACCAGTCAGAATGGCTAAAATTAACAAGTCAGGAAATGACAGATGTTGGCGGGGATGCGGAGAAAGGGGAACCCTCCTACACTGTTGGTGGGAATGCAAGCTGGTGCAACCACTCTGGAAAACAGTATGGAGGTTCCTCAAAAAGTTGAAAACAGAGCTACCATACGATCCAGCAATTGCACTACTGGGTATTTACCCCAAAGATACAAATGTAGGGATCCGAAGGGGTATGTGCACCCCGATGTTTATAGCAGCAATGTCCACAATAGCCAAACTATGGAAAGAGCCAAGATGTCCATCAACAGATGAATGGATAAAGAAGAGGTGGTATATATATACAATGGAATATTATGCAGCCATCAAAAGGAATGAGATCTTGCCATTTGCAATGACGTGGATGGAACTGGAGGGTGTCATGCTGAGCGAAATAAGTCAATCAGAGAAAGACATGTATCATATGACCTCAGTGATATGAGGAATTCTTAATCTCAGGAAACAAACTGAGTGTTGCTGGAGTGGGGGGTGGGGTGGGAGGGATGGGGTGGCTGGGTGATAGACATTGGGGAGGGTATGTGCTATGGTGAGCGCTGTGAATTGTGCAAGACTGTTGAATCACAGATCTGTACCTCTGAAACAAATAATGCAATATATGTTAAGAAGAAAAAAAAAAGAAGAAGATAGCAGGAGGGGAAGAATGAAGGGGGGGAAATCAGAGGGGGAGACAAACCATGAGAGATGATGGACTCCAAAAAACAAACTGAGGGTTCTAGAGGGGAGGGGGGTGGGAGGATGGGTTAGCCTGGTGATGGGTATTAAAGAGGGCACATTCTGCATGGAGCACTGGGTGTTATGCACAAACAATGAATCATGGAACACTACATCAAAAACTAATGATGTAATGTATGGTGATTAACATAATAATAAAAAATTTAAAAAAACAACTTTATTTTTTTTTGCAGAGGATCAAGAAGATCCTTAATTTTTTGGCTGTCAAAAAATACCTGTAAATACAGACAAGATCTTTTAAAAAATTCTTTTGACTCATGTCAAAGTTAGACCTTGTTTCATATATCTGTTACTAGCATTTTCACTTTATGGATTATATGTGACACAAATGTATGAATGAGGGTATGGTAGGTTATGCTACATTGCAAACAACCCTAAAAAATCTCAGTTCCTTTGAACTACAAAGGTTATTTCTTTTCTTTTCTTTTTTTTTTTTTTAAAAGATGTTATTTATTTATTTGACAGAGAGAGAGACAGCAAGAGAGGGAACACAAGCAGGGGGAGTGGGAGAGGGAGAAGCAGGCTTCCCGCCGATCAGGGAGCCAGATGCGGGGCTCGATCCCAGGACCCTGAGATCATGACCTGAGCCGAAGGCAGATGCTTAACGACTGAGCCACCCAGGCGCCCCCAAAGGTTATTTCTTAATATATTACATGTCCATTGTAGTTTAGGAACTCTGCTTGTTTTTATGACTCAAGGACTCCAGCTAAAGAGCACACACAATATCAAATGCTGCCAGGTGACAGCTGGGCAGGACATTCTGGAGGGTCTTGCAATGAAATGCTCAGCCACAAGTGACAAAGTTCATTTCTATTCACAACTCTTTAACCAGATGAGCTAATGCATATGGCCCCACTCAATCACAAGGGGGCCAAGAAATCCAATTCTACAAGTGCTAAGAAATATAGAACCAAAGATATTTGACAAGCAGCATTTGTGGCGACCACCCACATTGTAATGTTCCCATTTCTCAGAGACTTTGAAATATATGCAAATAACCATTAACTTAATGCTATATGATTTCAATTTTCCAAAGGCAATTAATAATGTTTTAAAAATCGTAACATATCCAAAGAAAATATAATCAAATCAAAAAAGAGTTATTGAGGGAAAATGACCAAATGTTGGATTACTAATCTTTTTTTTTTTAAAGATCTTATTTATTTGAGAAAGAGAGATAGTGAGAGAGCATGAGTGGGAGGTGGGGAGAGGGAGAGGGAGAAGCAGACCACCCCGCCTACTGAGCAGGGAGCGCGCCTCGGGGGCTCGATCCCAGGACCCTGAGATCATGACCTCAGCCAAAGGCTGACGCTTAACCAACTGACATACCCAGGTGCCCCTTGGATTATTAATCTTTACCGAGAAACTTCAAGTGTCAACCTTTCTATTGCTTCATATAATTTTCAGGTTATTTAAATTTTATTTGAACAATTACATCAAAATTACTACTTTTATAGATATAGTAAAGTTTAATTGCATTACCTTTAAAGAGAAATTCTGTTCTGTTTTACACATATGTGATGCTTTCACTATTTACTTTTAGTTCTTAAATCCAAAATTTTCAGTGTAATCAGGTATGCCATGTCCCAAACTCCCCATTTTGCATTCTATGTTAATTGCATTTAATACCACTGAGAAAAACATAAAATTGCAATTTTTAAAATTAAGAAATTTTTAAATTTTCTAATTAATCATAGTTTTTTGAATCACCTTTTGGACTATGAAAGACATTTAATATAAAATCTCTAATTTATTATTTAACATTTTAGGATTCTTTCTCTACTGACATGCACTTTTTATCTTATTTACACAAGTCTTTTATATGCCCCACCTGCTCAGAATTCCTCACTGGCTTCCCACTGCATGACCCATTCAGGAAAACTTTTCCACCTGGTGTCCAGGGCTCTCGATGATCAAACCCAGTCCCCCTTCCCAGTCCCGTGTCCCATGGCTGTCCTCTACACACTGCTCTCTGAAGCAGACACACTTGTCCCCTCATCAGTACTGTAGCCTGACATATTCCTTTCTTAACATGTTCCTTACATTGTTGTGCTCTCTGATGTGCTTTTACGCATATTCAACTGTCCCACTAGTCACTAGAGAAATATGAATGAAGGGCCTACTCAGACATAGTAAACAGGTAGAAAACTACGATAAGCAAAAAAAAGCCTGGTCTCTGCCCTTACAGAGCTTGCAGTCTAGAGGGAGAAATGGGCACTTACCAAGTAGTCATATAAGTAAATGTGAAACTGTAACTGTGTGGAATGCTACAACGAAGAGGCACCTGTGCTGTAAGGGAACAAGGTGGGATCTGACCTCATCAGGGAGCTCGCATGTGCAGGGAGAAGGCTCATGTAGTGAGGGGCGGGTTCCAATGGGTCAGCTGAGCTGATATCTGCATAAGAAGCTAACCGGTTCAGGAGGAATAGGAAGCCCATCCTGGGCAAGCACAACAGACTCTAAATACAAAGGTGGCTTTCTTCTGATAATCTGTATATGCCAAAAATAAAAGAAAAAGTAGCCATAAGTTCACAGTTACATGGGGTTTGTTTAGCTTATGCAAAAGCTTAAAATATGCGAACTCATTTGACCCTGATGGATACTCTGCAATCATTAATATGAGCCCATTTTATCGGTAAGTATATCGGAGTTCAGAGATATTAACTGGGTTGTCCAAAGGACAAAATCAGGAATAAAACTGCGGTCTCTGATCCCTGGAGCAGGATGTTTTCTCCACAGCCATTGTCACTGCCCCTGCATCTGCAAAGTCCACTCATCTCTGCTCAGCCTGCTGCCCAAATGTGACTTCTTCCCTCAAGCCTTCCCAGTCCTCCCTGACCTACAATCAGAAATAACTAGTGCATGGTGCCTGGGTGGCTCAGTCGTTAAGCGTCTGCCTGCGGCTCAGGTCATGATCCCAGGGTCCTGGGATCGAGTCCCATATCGGGCTCCCTGCTCAGCGGAGAGCCTGCTTCTCCCTCTCCTACTCCCCATGCTTGTGTTCCTGCTCTATGTCTCTCTCTGTCAAATAAATAAATAAAATCTTTTAAATAAAAAAAAAAAAAAGAAATAACTAGTGCAGGGGCGCCTGGGTGGCTCAGTGGTTAAGCATCTGCCTTCAGCTCAGGTCATGATCCTGTGGTCCTGAGATCGAGTCCCGCATGGGGCTCCTTGCTCAGCAGGGAGCCTGCTTCTCCCTCTCCCTCTGCTGCTCCTCCTGCTTGGGCTCTCTCTGAAAAATAAATAAAATCTTAAACAAAACAAAACAAAACAAAAAAAACTAGTGCTAAGCACAGGGTATCTTACAAACCAGGAACATATCTGTAACATAAATGGCAACAAAGGAGCACCATAAAAAGATGTCACAAAATTGACTGGAGAAGCAATGAGAGTTAAAGCAGGAATAAAATCCAGGCAAAAGAAATACAAGAAGCTACACAAATACAGAATAACATGTCAAACTTTACTAGTAATCAAAGAAGTGCTGATTGGGGCACCTGGGTGGCTTTGTCAGTTAAGCAACTGCCCTCGGCTCAGGTCATGATCCCAGGGTCCTGGGATCGAGCCCTGCATCAGGCTCCCTGCTCAGCGGGAAGCCTGCTTCTCCCTCTGGCTCTCCCTGCACCCCCTCCCCGCCCCCACCCAGCTTGCACTCCGTCTCTCTCTGTCAAATAAATTTTAAAAAATCGTAAAAAAAAGGAAGTGCAAATAAAAAGGAGGTAACGTTCATCTATTAAATTAGTATTTTTAAAATATATAATAAAAGGAAAAGCTGTCAAACTTGCCATAGAAAGATGGCATTAATGTTGGTGGAGCATAATCAAAATAGCAAACAATTGTACAGAATGTGCCATTCTCAATACTATTCATCCACTGTTCAAAGTACCTTCTATATGGCAATTCAAACCTATGAAGTAGGTATTAATGTTATTCCTCTATTAGAGATAAGGAAGGTAAAGCACAGAAAGGTTAAGTAATTTTCCCAGTCACTAATTAAAATTAATACAACCATCCTGCAAATTAGTTAGATGTTATACAACAAAAAAATTTTAAGTATTGGGTTGCCTGGGTGGCTCAGTCAGTTAAGCGTCTGCCTTTGGCTCAGGTCATGATCCCAGGGTCCTGGGATCAAGCCCCGAGTGGGGCTCAGTACTCAGTAAATATTTGAATGCAGCTGTAAAGACAGGTAATACCATCCTTGGCTTGAGGAAGATAAACACATAATCTGTAAATAAAAATGTGGTAAATCTGCTTGGAAGGAGCAATTAAAAAGGCATGTATTGAATGGAGCACTGGGTGTTATACGCGAACAACGAATCATGGAACACTACATCAAAAACTAATGATGTAATGTACGGTGATTAACATAACATAATAAAATAAAATTTTAAAAAAAGTAATTTAAGAACATAGAGAGAATCCTGTTGGTTTTTTTTTTAAAGATTTTATTTATTTATTTGAGAGAAAGAGAGGAGAATGCGAGCTGGGGAGGAGCAAGAGAGGGAAAGCAGACTCTGCACTGAGCACAGAGAGCCTCACATGGGGCTCTGAGAGGACTCTGAGATCATGACCTGAACTGAAATCGAGAGTCAGAGGCTCAACTGACTGAGCCACCCAGGCACCCCAAGAGAATCTTTTTAAAAATCAAAACAATGATTTATGTTATGAGATATTGTATCTCCATAAAATAGTTCAGAGTTTACAAACTGGAGGAACCTCAGCTCTGTTGAATTACACCTAAATCTCATTAAAATGAATCATATCCACAAAGCTTTTTCAGTATTACAGGAACAAAACTTAACTAAATCTGAGCTATTTGGCCAGGACCCTGCTCTTCAGGTTTGGCTAGTCTCCTTGACCCACTGGGGTTAGGTCCAACTGACTCTCTGAACCCAGGAAGTCAGATTTAGATGTCCTGTTGACTCTTTACAGTTTAAGTTTCATAAAAAGAGCCTCACCCTCTGATCCACCCAAAGGAAAACCTGCAACCTTCTCCAAACTTCAAGACTCTTCCTTCCTCTCTTGAGACTCTTTGTTCCCCTGAGATTCCAAGGCTAGCTACTGCCATTCCCATTTCTCTTTTACTCCGAGCCTGAATATAATCCCTGTTCATCAGAATGATTCTCCTTAGGGTTGGAGACTAGATTGTATTAATGCTGTACTAACAGAGCATGGCCTAGTTCAGACCCTAACCCAGAGATCAAGAGCAAGCAACACACAAGCTTGGAGGATGTGATGAAGGAATCCTAAATCTCTGCCTTCTCATGCCCACCCTCACGATGAATGGGGGCTGTATCTTAGTCCAGTTACCTTATCTATGTGTCTCCATTTTCTCATCCGGAAAATGGGTGTAATAATACTTACCTCATTAGGAACATGCCATTAAAATGTTTTCAGCACACAGGTGCCAGGTCCATAAACGTTAGCTACTATTATGTTAATGATGATCACCAAGAGAAGCTAGCTAATTCCCTATCAGCGCTAGTACAGAAATTTAACCGGACGGTTAACTACTGGCTGTTTTCACCTATTACTTTACTGTCAGAATCCACAGCGTAGCAAATGGCACAGAGTTACACTTGACAAATACAGATAAATGAGTAAGAATAATGGATCTGGCAAATACCTTCCAGCTGCCCAGATTTTAGGCATCCCTGGGGAGCAGTGATCTCATACACACCTGGGTAAAGAGCCTAGGATTTCTGGGACAGGCATCCACATTTCCTAGCCACCTCCAGAACCAGTATCCAGGTGCACTTTCCTACGAGGGCTGCCTCTTTTCCTAGATCTCTTTATAACACCAGGCAGAACTAAGATTTGCAGTGAAAACTGACTGCAGCTTGGGGCAAACACTATGTGAGGTCACTCCCTTGGTTTGGGCAAAAACAGCTGGTGCTGTGAGTGTTGGAACCCTGGCACTCGAGACACATCCAGCCAGACCCTTGCTGGCAGATTAATGGATTGCCGCGATCAAGAAGCCACTCCCTGTAACAACCATCCGAGAAGTCCTGCAGCTTCTCTGCATAAGATGAACCTCATTAAACTCCATGAAGCAAGAGCCACACATTCAAGCAATCAAAATCTTAGTTTTGTAAAGCAAGGAAGGGATTGTATATGGGTGGAGAAGTCAGCTTCCAAAGCTGCCCTTCCCACCTCCTCCTTCCCTAGTTCTCATCACTCCCATCTATCTCTCAGAATAATGAACTCAGTAGCACAAACCGGTCCCATTGTGCCTGGACTGAAAATCTTAGAAACCAGGTCTCTGCTCTGATTTCCAAATGACAAGCAATGTCACCTCTTCAGCATTCCTAATTGCTTAATTTGACATACTGTTGTTTGTACCATGGAAACAGATTTTTATGGGTGCGAGTATCCTTAAAAAGCAATCTGGCTAGTCTCTTGAACTGTATAGAAAAGAATCACCTAAGCAGCTTATTCAAAATTCAAATTCCTAGGCTCCAAACCCAGATATTCCAATTCAGTAGGGCTTAGATGGGGCCCAGGGATTTTTTTTTTCCTTCCTTTCTTTCTTGCCTCCTCTTTTTAAACAAACTTCTCACAAGATTTTGATGCTCAGTCAGGGCTGAAAGTCACAAATCTTCCAAATTCTCCTAAGTTCCTGTCTAACTCTTGAATCCTCTTCATAGTATTCACAGCAAATGATCATCAAATCCATGTTGGAGAACTGTTAGTGATGGGAAGCCTGACTTCTAGAATAAAACCATCATTTTATGTAGTTACCTAACTCACTATAATTTTATTCTTTTATTCTAGTTTTTAACCCCCCTGGGACCTTGAAAAACAAATATAATCCCTCTTACACTCTCAAGTTTCTTTATTTGACACAACTCTTTGTATGAGGATTAAAGGGTTATTTATGATTCAGTCTTTCCCAAATTGTGTTTCAGAGGACAGCCTATTAGGATCTGTTCCATGAAAAGGTGGTCTGTGGTCAAAGAAGTTTGTTTTTTATCAAAAACATAGGCTACACTAGTGGTAACAAGTACACATTATACATGGCAGGGGCAAGATGGAGATGTCTCTCACACAGGCACTGGAAGGAATTTCTGCCCAGGTTGAAAGAATTGACTTTATAACTAAACTATCGTCTCAGGTAGCTTCAGTACTGATATATTTATTAAAAGAATCTAGTAATTCCTTCTTGCTCACAATAGCCCAGTCCCATTTGAAACCTCATAGAAAAGCAGGGAAAAGTGAGCATTCTTTATTTAATCCATCTCCAGTCATCAAGGGTCAGCCCCAGGTCACACCCCATCAAGAGGGTTTGTCAATTAGTCATCATCATGAGGGAAGGGCCGGATCTGTCTACTCCCACTATAATTCACTTAGTTCTCATCAATGGCAGAGGAAGATTTTACCCTTCACTTAGTAAAGGCTCAGCAGATTTCAGACGAAAGAGAATCAGAAGTCAAGGAGGTCCACACCTACTCTTTTCCAGACACTTGAGAATATGACTTAATTTTGTTTTATACATTGTATAAACCTATAGACTTAAAGAAATTGTTTAAAAATATATACCTGATGTTAACCTGTTTCAGTAAATGTATATGGTCTAAACTTTCCTGATCAAAGACAAGGAGTCTCCAAGTGCATCCCCCCCAAAATTTATCAACACTGCTTTTAAGAGACATTTCTAAAACAAAATTACTAATTAATTAATTAATTAATATATTGATTTAAAAGGCTGGGAATAAATGAAAACAAACCATGCTTAAGCAAAAGAAAAGGGTTGCCAATAACGACGTCAGACAAAAAGAAAAAAAAGCATAGCAGGCAAGTTTTGGAGGCTTATTTTACAATAATTAAAGTTATAATAATTTGAAAATATACAAAAAATTATGAATGAAAGGAATATGTAAAACAAAATACAAATATTTAAAGAATGATCAGAAACAAAAATAAAGTTTTACATTACTGCTGCAAAATGAATGTATTGCAGATGAAACAGAAATTTGTGACATAAGCAAACAATTGAAAAATATTCAAAACAATTAAAGTTTAAATCCTACATACTAGAATTTATAGAATCTGGTCAAAGAATTACTCAAAGCAAAAAGTAAAATAAAATCACACAAGAAGAAAATAAATAGAAGAAAATCAATTACACAAATGTTGTTATATCTAATTTTGAAAATAGAAGCACACCTAAATTAGTCAAGCCCAATTCCTTAAAAACGATCAGCAATATAGACTAAAATTATTGATTCTAATCAAGAAAAAAGCACTAGAATAAACTACAATATTAAAGGAAGGATACATTAGTAAAATGGTTATTTAGAGGGCTATGTGTTTTTTAAACAGTGCCTGGATGATTTTAAATAAAACAATCTAAAATATGAAAAATATAGTAAGAGAAGAAAGCTGAACAAGCCTGGAAATAGTAATAATAATAAATGAAGGGGGGGAAATTGGAGGGGGAGATGAACCATGAGAGACTATGGACTCTGAGAAACAAACTGAGGGTTCTAGAGGGGAGGGGGGTGGGGAGATGGGTTAGCCTGGTGATGGGTATTAAAGAGGGCACACATTGAATGGCGCACTAGGTGTTATATGCAAACAATGAATCATGGAACACTACATCAAAAACTAATGATGTACTGTATGGTGATCAACGTAACATAATAAAATTTTAAAAATGCAAAAAAAAATAATGAATTCGAGCCATACAATCCTCAAATAATAATAATAATAACAATAATAATAATAATAATGGAAGAATAACTTAATTGAGGTGATTCTCTTTTTTATATTTTATGATAAGGCAGTCGTCATATTTAGAGACCTTCCTAAATTAAAGAAAGGGCCTCTGTGCATTAAGCCTCTAACATAGGTTATATTTTTCCTCAATACTGTTAGTTCTGTGGACATTCTTTTTTTGTGCAACAAAAGAATTTTCATTATCCCCTCATGCGTATGTGTGTGTATGTGGGTATACACTTGGCACCAATGGAAGAAAAAAGGACATTCTAATATCCTTGACACCAAGAGGGCTGCTAGCCACATGCTGAGAACACTGGCATGTCCTCACTTCTTCCATGAATTTATTTTGGTTGTAGTTCATGTAGAGTTTTATAAGGTTAAATTTACTTTACAGTATGTTTTTGCAGTCTTTAATAAAAAGCTCCCTTCAATCTCTCTTTGGGTATGAAATCCTATCACAGCATTATCAAACTACGGCTAGACGACAGGTCAGATAATGGCTTTATTTTCACTTTTCTTTTTCTCTCTTTTTTTTTTTTACAAACACCCCTAGGGAGCAGTACCATAAAAAGCATAGATTTAGGCATAAGGCAGATCCAAGTTGCTGAACTTCTCTGAGCTTAATTTCTTCATCTGTAGAATAGGGCTAAAAATACCTTGTTTGTTTGCTTTGAGACTTGAGAGAAATACGGACTGCATGTGGAACAGTACTAGAAAAATTGTTCTTTTTCTTCTTCAGACTTTTTTCAGAGGATTAATTCTGGTGGTGCAGCTTATCCACACCTTTGCTAGCTCTCTCTCCTTCTCTGTCTGTCTCTCTCTCCCTCTCTGTTCTTCCGCTCTCCCTCACAATGAAATCCTCATCACATGACAAACAACATACTGGGGCTTCCCTAGTGGTGGATGGAGAAGAACCACAGATGTAGCATAAGGACCAGGCCTGCAAAATGAGGGAGAGCCCCGGCGCTGGACTGCCTAGGCTTGACTCTTGAACATCTACTGTGAACTTGGGCAAATTCTCTAACAACTCTCTGCCTCATAATAGTACCTCCCTCATGGAGATGTCATAAGTATTACATGAGTTAACATATGTAAGCACTTAGAAGGGAGGGTCACACATAGTTAATGTTCATTAAGTGTTAGCAATTATTACATCCTAAGTAGTCTTTGTATGTTGAATAAAAATGCCCACAGCTAAGTATAATCCACATATTCCAGGTTTCCCAGGATGTGACAATAAAATGAGGTCATACTTCCTTTTCATAACCAAATTGTGACAGGATTAATGAACCTCTGGTCAAAAACCATCTATCCAGGGGGTGCCTGGGTGGCTCAGTCAGTTAACCAGCTGCCTTCTGCTCAGGTCATGATCCCAGGGTCCTGGGATAGAGCCCAGCCTTGGGCTCTCTGCTCAGCGGGGAGCCTGCTTCTCTCTCCCGTTCTGTCCCCACTCCTCTCCCCCACCCCATGCTCTCTCTCGCTATCTCTCAAATACATAAATAAAATCTTTAAAAAAACAAAACAACAACAAAAAAAAACAAGAAAAATCCATCCATCTTCCACAGGTCCCTCAACTATTTCCAAGATTTTCCCCATTACTGCTATTTATGTAGTTAGAATAAATAAAACTTCTAATTCATCTGCCCTCACTGCTTTATCATGCCAGCATTCCAAAGTCTCTGTTACCAGCGATCCTTGGAAATTATTATTTTGTTTGATACAGCTATTGTCCAGAGGAGAGCACGATTGTCATTCTCTTCTGGCCTCAGCTGGAGAAGGTGGTTTGCTTAACAATTTTGCCTTTGCTACTCAAAACATCCCTGAATAAAGGCTCTACTTTTTGACCAGAATTCACTGAAGCTTTGTGGATAATGAAAGGAAGGAGAAACACCGAGAACACCTTTAAAAGGTTCTTTGTATGGCTGGTTCCTCTCAATTTAAGGGTCATCTGAAATGTCATCTCCTCAGAGAGACCTTCCCAGATCAGCCCCTCACGTATCTTCCTGTTGCAATTTTCTCCTCCTCCTTCTTATCCTTCACCAGTACCCAGATTACCAGAGACAATCTTACACATTTGTTTACCTGTTTATTTATTTCCTTGTCTTAGAGAGTTCTTGTTCATTCCTAAATCCTTAGAGCACACCTAACTGGAGGAAAACAATACACATTATTGCAGGAAAGGATGGGCGAATAAATGAATGAATGCACAGAACCAGACCTGCTTTCGGGTGTAGTGAATTTTTGCAAGGTCCTCCATGACCTACTAGACAAGATAAGCTCTCCCTCTGCACTCTTTATCCAAAATTTCTCATTTATGCGTCTTCCCTGCTTGATTGTCAGAGCAGGAGTTCTGTCCTGTTTCATCTTACAATGTGTCCCAAGTCCTAAGAAGAGCCCATGTTATGTAGTCGGTGCTTAATAAACTTTTTCCAGTAAAATAATTATTAAAAGAGTATTCAAATTGATGAAATAACACACAATTAAAAGACAGCCTTCCTATTTAATGGAAAACACAAAACTGAAATTATGTGAAGAAAACTTTCTAATGTACAGTTGACCCGTCCAACGTTTTATAAATTGGTTTTTTTTTTCCTCGACTCTACCTCTCTCACTCATGAGTCACTCTGTTCCACCATTACTAAATATTACAAATTCTTTCACTGCAATTATAAGTACCTTTCAGAATAACACTCAGCAATAAATGCATCCTTTAACTCCCAACATACTAATGTCTTCCATCAACAAATCTAGTGACTAAGGAAATAGTTTCCCCACATGTACTTTCACATTTTTCTGGGAGGGGGAAATTCAGAGTCAGTGCTTGCATTGTTATATTTGGTGTCATTAGAAGAAAGCCACACTCAAAGTGACGTGTCCCGGGAGTCAACCTGCCTAAGGGTTCTCAGTTCTCAGGAATGTGAAGATGGTAGCACATTCTCACCTAAATTTCGGTGGCCAAAGTGGTAAAACAGACACTCAGCTGTTTTGATGCTTAGGCTTTAAACCTTAGTTTCTGCAGACATTCACACAATGGCAAAGAACACTGTTTATTTAAATAAAGAAAAACCACAATTTAAAAAAAAAATTAAATGTATAATTTTATAAAAATAATATTATTATATTATTTAATGTTATGGCAAAATCTCTCACCCTAGAGACACACTGTGTTTGTGCTTTGAAAAACAATTATTTTTTACAGTGCTATGTCTCCTGCTTTGTAAAGTGGATATAAGAATGGCTATCAAGTTTAGAGAGTTGCTATAAGGTTTAAGGGAGACAGTGATCATGAATACAATAATTACAGTCCCCACTTATGCTTTACTATGCACCAAGTAGTGTGTTATATATTTTATCTACATAACCAAAATGAACTTTACAAAAACCTTGTAATGTGGATGGATTTCTGAAAAAAATAAATAAATAAATAAACGCAAGGAACCAAGGCACAAGAGATTAAACAACTTGCCAGTAAGCACTACCACAGTGTAAAACTCTAGTTGGCACCACTGATGTTGTCATCTGTAGGTATGGTGACCCTTGGAATTGTGCAGCAATGAGGTCCAGAGCCAGGATTAAAATCAAGCCCTTAAACATAATGCTCTACAACATGGTTAGCTATCAAATACAGCGTGGGTGCAAAAATATTAGCTAATATCTTCATAAACAACAGTAAATATTAAAATAGTTTTATTTTGAATGTCTTGCTTAGAAGAAAGTATGTTAATTAAATGTATTTAAAAGAGAGGAATGGTTATTAAATTGACCAGAAACACTAATTCAAAAGAAAGACCATATAATCAGGCTTAGAAGAATCAGCAGGTTGACCCAAATAGGGCAGAAGAGAGTAGGCCACTGGCTGAGTCATTAGCAGGGAAGGTAATGACCTTCCTTGTTAACATCATATATTACGGTATAATTATGTTGTGTTAGTTCGGAGTACCGCAGATATACAAACATCAGTATTATATATGCTTTACGCAAAGAAAAAACAGAGATTCGAGTTAGATCTTTATAAGGAATTCTATTCTAAAGTATCCCTTCACTGTCATGTCTTCTGACAAAGCTTTTGTAGACCAAGTTCAAGAAACTGGTGTGCGCCTCAAAACAAATCTTAATACAAGCTTAAAACCTTCTCTTGTTGTCTCCTTAAAAATAATGATCTTGATAATAATAACTCTTTACGCTAAGTGAGGGCTTACAATGTGCCAGGCCCTGTGCTAATAATGTGACACTGATTATCTAATCTCTCCTTCCGGCCATTCTGAAAGTTATTAACATTATTATGATTCCATTTTATAGAGGCAGAAACTGACACACAAAGACATTATGTTACTTGCCATCAGTCACATAAGCGAGTTAAGAAGTAAAGCCGGCACGGAAACAAAGCAGTCTGGACCCCCCAGTACTTAAATGTGCTGACATCTTGACCAGGGATTAATTCTAGAATCATTCCTGAGAACAGACCCCTCCATACCAAACTACGTCTTTGAGTCTCTTTCCACACCGCTGGCTCCTTCTGAAATGTGATTTTCATGAACTATTAAAATAGCTCTATAATTCAAATTCTAGCTCTTGGCTATCCTTCCTCATGAAACTTTTTTCTCTTAGGTTTCTTATCACATGCTGCTTTGTGTTATTTGAGGACAGAAATCAGAGTTCTCTCTTTCTTCCATTGTTGGGAACTGTTAGTATTCCAAAATCTTCTAACGTTGAGAACAAGCAGCTATTTAATAATTGTTTGTGGAAAAAAATAAAATGAAGAACAGGAAGAGAAAAGTAATAATTGGGCAACAATTTATATAGTTAAGTTAGACTGTAAATATTTACAAGATTTTGTTTTTTTAAAGATTTTTATTTATCTGACAGAGAGAGAGAGAGCACAAGCAGGGGGAGCAGCAGAGGGAGAGGGAGAAGCAGGCTCCCTGCTGAGCAGGGAGCCCGATGTAGGGCTCGATCCCAGGACCCTGGGATCATGACCTGAGCCAAAGGCAGATGCCTAACTGACTGAGCCACCCAGGTGCCTTATTTGCAAGATTTTAAAAGTGAAGTATGTCAGGACCATAATCCTGAGAAGAGGTACAGCAGTTCTAGCAGACTTGACTCAGTAGACTAGAATTCTCCCTTTCCTGGTGGGTTTCTCTATCTGCCACCATTTCTATGCCCCAAATCAGGTAAACCCTACTCCTTCCCCCATTTACAACTGTGTCCCCACTTGGACCTGAATCATTTTTCTTTGATGATCTTAATATGTAAATCAGAGTAGCATTTTCAAAATGAACATCTTCATTTGTCTATGCCAAATAGTTAAGTTAATTTTAGGGAATAAAATCAAGTTTCCAAAAGAAAAGTTTCTGGTACTTAGCCACTAGAAGTAGCAGAAGTATGATCACTTTGCCAAGCGCTTTACATATATTATCTCACCTCAGGGAAAAAAGTATTATTTTTATTCCCACTTTGTATTTTACGGAGAGTTCAAGTAACTTGCCCAACTACACAATGGTTTGTGATAGAAATGGAATTTGAACCCAGCTTTGCGGCATGTTAAAGTCAATTCTGTTAACCACTATATTCTTCTGAATCTTCTGTCTCCTCGGTCCTAAGGACAGCTCCCCAACTGTCCCAGCTGTGCCCACGTGTCATTTCTCCTCTCGCCCCTCAAGGGGATCAGTACTCGCACCTTCTTGCTGGTCTGTCTATTCAACTTGCTTAATTCCCTGAATGATTTCATGAGGGGCTGTAACTGTTTTTTTTTTTTTTTATTCCTTCTTTTTTCTCATTCATAATTCCCAGAACACATAGGTTTCTTCTATTTCTAGAACTTCCAGAGAAAAGGAATACAGAATGAAACCATGGCTCCAGAATGGAAGATGCAGACTTCAGAAATGATGTTCCTTCTTCACAGGGACCATCTCTGCTAGCCTGTCCCGCGGCAGGCATGTCACTCAGGCAAGAATCTCCATCCATCCACACAGAGGCCTCGGGTGGGTTTTATTATTAATAATAACAACATTAGTGACAATGACCATAACTGGCATTTACTGGAGTCTTTTATGTATATTGTTCTCAGTATTTGCTAAATGGTGCATATTTTTTTATCAGATTTCATTCTCATCTCCACACTATGAAGTGTATGTGTTATATCACCATGTGGCAAATGATGAAAGTAAAGCTCAGGCAAATTAAGTAATTTTGTCACCAAGGCTGTAAGCTGGAGTTGGAACACCCATCCTTCTGACTTCAAAGCCCTTGCTCTGAACCTTTGTCCCACATTGAACCTGATCCCATTCCATCAAAATTTAATTAACACCAGAGCACGAATATAGCCCTGAAATAGTGCAAACGTGTACACACATGCATACACATACGAGCACCATATTTATTCATGATGCAATTCTATGCCTACAAGTGTTTTCTCACAGTGTCTTTCAGGTTTCACTTACAGTGCTGTGACCAAGACAGCCATGTCAATTCCATAAATAGTATTGATAGTCTGATGTAATTCAGAGGAGGCCTTATTATTCTAACCAAACTGTGGCTTTTTATAGTTCACAAACACTTTAGTTTTCACTGGAGGCTCACATCAACCACACAATGTGCAAATTTGCAAAGGAGGTGCGGCCTCCCATAAGTACACAAGAACCTGAAATCAGAAGCTCGTAGAGGAAAGAGTGGGGAATTGAATCTTGGCTCAAGCTCCAAAGCCTGGGGCTCTCTGCATCACTTCCCACCGCCTCCCTTCAGATGTCTCATGAATTCTTTCCTCATCTCTTCTCTTCACTGTGTAGCTGCTGATATCGGTCATTTGTGGAGCTGAACATTCCCCCAGCTGGAAATCTTCCATTCATTGTATTACGCCAGAATGCTTGTATCTGGGTGGAGTCCTTAAATTATCCCCTAGTCCTTTCCTTCCCAGGAAATGCCTGGACGCAGTCCAAAGTAAAATGGGTTGAATCGCTCCTTGCCCTCAATGTCGACTCAGCGAATGCAGGGTCTGCGTGACTGAAGCCGTTAATCCAAAATGGCAGATCTCTTCACCTTCTCGGTAGCCCCAGGGCTGAAACCCATCAAGCCAGCACTTTGCCCTGGATGGTTTTAGGCTTCTACACTGTAGCACTCTGATTTGTCACCTTCATTTTTTAAGTGAAAGAGATGGAAGGATGAAAGGCCTTTTCCATCTGAAATCTAGAGTTATTTGCTGCCTGCATCTTTTCTGATTCCATACACTCATATGAGTTTCATGGGATTCATGGGATTCATATGAATGGGACAATCAGCAATAATCCACAAATAGGACTTCGTGTGGATTGATGTGACAACAGTTTGTGAACCGGCAGTGTTCGGCAGATGGCACTGTGAGCGGGACAGCTCTGTGTCAAGTCTAACCAATCACCCTCCCAGGTTCACAAGACCCTTCTCTGCTGCAAGCTGACACTTGACTTGGCATAGACCCTGAGGATACAGGCTACTGCCATATAAAAATGCAATCCCTTATTCCTTGGGAAGTAACCCCATCATGAACTCACTCCCTCTGAGGAGGCCAGAGAAATGGATCTAGGACCTAGGGATGACTTTAGTCATCAGGCAGAAGGCTCCTCATGCTGAGCATCTTGAACAACTTGAAAAACACTCAGAATGACCAACCAGCCATAATGGTTTATATATATCCTTTATGGTTCACCCAGAATTTCCTCAGACATTTGTTTCCTGCAAGAAGAAAACTCTGAGGAACGTATCATTTTTCCAAAATTGCCCTGTGGCATTCTTCTGTCCCTAGCAGCACTTCCCAACCTCTCCAACTTCATTTTTCTCCCCCATATCACCATTCAGCATATTTTGTTTATTTGTTGCCCTATGCTCACCAATAATAGCTACATAGTTAATCCATCAGTTACTATTCTAAGTGCTTTATGCATGTATTCATTCATGTAATCTTCATAACAACCCTGTAAAGTATGTCCTATTACTCTCCTCACTGCAGAGATGGGGAAATGGACAGAAAGTGGATGGGTTCAGTTTTGAGCATGGTGAGATTGAAACACCCTTAAGATATTCATGCATAGATATCCAAGAGGCCACTGTGCAAAATCCTGGAACTCAGGAGAGAAATGACATTAGAATGAGATATTAGAATCCTCAGTCTATGGATGGAAACTAGGGCAGTGGAATTGGAGGAGATCTCTTAGGTTGGTGGTCCTGGTGTGTGTGGCTGGGCCTTTTTGTGCTTGTCTTTGAAGGCAGTTGGAGATGGCGCACCTGGGTGGCTCAGCCAGTTAAGCGTCTGACTCTTGATTTTGGCTCGGGTCATGATCTCAGGGTCATGATCTCTTGGTTGTGAGATAGAGCCCCATGTGGAGCCCCATATCAGGTTCAGCTTGGAGTCTGCTTGTCCCTCTCCCTCCCCTTCTGTCCCTCCCCCACATGTGCACAAGCACATATGCTCTCTCTCTCTCTGTGTGTCTCTCTCCCTTTCAAATAAATGAAGGCAGTTGGGGAAGAGGAGGGGAGAGAGAGGCAGGATGCCAATAGCAGAACAGGATGTTTGATGTTTTGTTGGGTCTCTCTGATATGAGACCAGCACCTAAGCCTCCTTCAGAACTTGAAAATTGTAACTAACTTGTTCTATGGCTTTGTGCAAGTCTTTTCACCTTGAAGGTCTTCAATTTCTCTCATGTGGGTTATACAATAAGTGGGTTATACAATGTGATTTCTAACTCTACAAGCTCTAAGCTTTAAAAGTTTAAGAAAATAGTTTCTCAAATAATTTGATGGTGGGAATGTAAAGGGTACATCCTGTATAGAGGGTAATTTGTCAATATTCTTCAACATTACAAATATCTATACCTGTTAACCCGGTAGGTGTACTTCTAGGAACTTATTAGGTCGTTATAATTGCATATGCACAAAATAACATAAGTTCAATGTTGTCCATTGCAGGATTGTTTGTGTATCAAAGATTGGAAACAGTCTAAGTATCCATTAATAAGGGACCAAAAAAATAAATTATAGTATATCCTTACAATGGAAATTTATATAATAAGTCACAAAATAGAATGCAGATACAATGAAATACTATATAGCAATGAGAACAA
The DNA here is from genome assembly GCF_004348235.1 of Phoca vitulina. NCBI lineage: Eukaryota > Metazoa > Chordata > Mammalia > Carnivora > Phocidae > Phoca > Phoca vitulina. The sequence goes on from NW_022589709.1 coordinate 68,132,955, forward strand.
AGTATTATTACATGCAGTAGTATATGACTATCAGAACAACGTACAGAAATGTACAGCAAAAGAAGCCAAACATAAAAAGAGCATATACCATATGAATCTACTTAATTAAAGTTTAAAAACAGGAAAAAGAAATTCCTGGTGTTAGAATCTGGGATAGTGGCTACCCTGGGGGGCCAGAGCTCTAAAGAACACCAAACATGCCATGATTACTAATGGCTTCAGATAAATACATTTACTGGATCCCTTGTAACTGAACTGTTACTGAGAGCAACTCTCCTTATGAAAAGGGGGCCCAGACTCTACAATCTCTGGCTTTCAAAAGGAGCAGAGATGCACTATATTAGAACATGATACGATGATGAGGAAGAGGAGGGTACTGGAAGTTGCTCCCCAGAAACAATCCATCTGTGGGAACAATGGAGAATGATTAGGAAATGAACAACCACAGGACAAACACTCCATTAGTCTGCAGTCTTCTGCAAGATTCTCATGGGAGGCAATGGGGAGACTTGTTCCTTGTGGTTAAAGGAGATGAAACTAGGGCATGTGGGTGAAAGCTACAGAGAATCGTATTTCAGCTTGTTTAAAGAAAGGTTTCCCATAGCTAGAGCTCTCAAGGTGGACCTGATGCCTGTCAGCAGCCACTACTGGAAATAGGCCAGGTTCCAGTTGAGAGTTAGGCAGGATGGATTCTCTTTGTACCCATGAGAAGCCTTCTAGTCTTTCCCACGGCTATGAGGAAGGATGTGAGGACAGAACAGCCATTTTTCCTGGTTGGGCAAGAACTATGGGACAATAGCTGTGTGGTTCTCAAACGTTCTCCTTGACAGTGATGTGGGTGATGGAAAGTCAAGCCTGGGTGTCACAGCCAACAATGGTGCTCACAGAGCAATGGCTCTTTGAGTCCTCATGAGTAGCAACTTAAGGGTCCTCCCAAGATGTAGGAGAAAAACTCTAGTTCTAAGTCTCTCCCGCATCCTGGAATTCACCAAAAACCAGAATTACAGAAATCTCCTAGCTGGAATCACCTCAAAGTTCTAACTGAGCTCCCACCCATGTAGGAATGTCCTTTGCAGCATCCCTGACAAATACCCACCTAGTCCTGTTTACACACCTCCAACGATGAGGAGCTTTCTGCTTCACAGCTTTCCATGGTTCAACAGTTCTCACTGTTATTGATAAAATGTGAAAACAGTAGCTAGCATTTGTTGAGTTCTATGTGCCAAACTGTGCTGAATACTTTCTGTGCACTTAACCATTGAATCCTTGCCACAAAATTACTAAACAGGTGAGGAAATGTTAAGAATGTGTTCAAGGTCGGGCTCCCTGCTCGGCGGAAAGCCTGCTTCTCCCTCTCCCACTCCCCCTGCTTGTATTCCCTCTGTTGCTCTCTCTCTCTCTGTCAGATAAATGAAATCTTTAAAAAAAAAAGGCGGGGGGGCACCTGGGTGGCTCAGTCGGTTAAGTGTCTGCCTTTGGCTCAGGTCATGATCCCGGGGTCCTGGGATCGAGTCCCACATCGGGCTCCCTGCTCCGTGGGGAGCCTCTCTCTCTCTCTCTCTCTGTGTCTCATGAATAAATGAATAAAATCTTTAAAAAAAAATGTGTTCAAGGTCATGCAAAGTGATAGAGCTAGCTTCAAGGAATAAAATTTTCACAGATTTTATTCACTCATCTATCACTTCATCTGTATTATGTCTGAGAATCATCTTTACTATTATGCAGTTAAAATATCTCTTTAGGGGCACCTGGCTGGCTTAGTCAGTTGGGCATCCAACTCTTAGTTTCAGCTCAGGTCGTGATCTTGGGGTTGTGGGAGCAAGCCCTGCATTGGGCTCTGTACTCAGTCTGTTAGTCCTCCCTCTGCTCCTCCTCTTGCTCTCTCTCTCTCTCTCAAATAAATAAATAAATAAATAAATACATACATACATACATACATACAATCTTAAAAAAATTTCTCTTTAAGTGATCCTGTTTCATTATTTAAAAAACTTAAATACTTATTTTAACCACTTCTTAAATACCTGAAATCACAAAATTTGTCTACTAGTTATGTATTTTCTCTCATATACCATATGGCATATGCTTTTTTTTTTTTAAGATTTTTTATTTATTTGAGAGAGGGAGAGAGACTGAGCACAAGAGGGGGCAGGGTCAGAGGGAGAAGCAGACTCCTCGCTGAGCAGGGAGCCTGATGCGGAACTTGATCCTGGGACTCCAGGAACATGACCTGAGCTGAAGGCATTTGCTTAACCAACTGAGCCACCCAGGTGCCCTAAAATAAATTCTTAATAAATAAAAGTATTCAAAGTGTTCAACCATGTTTTAAGTAAAAACTATTTCTTAGCACCATTTTGTATGTATTATATTTTGGTAAACACTGCCTTAATCTACATTACTTCTCATTTTTAAATGTATATTTTTAGTAGTCTTATCATGATGAGCACTGAATAATGGGTAGAATTGTGAATCACTATACTATACACCTGAACTAATATAATACTGTATGTTAACTATATTGGAATCTAAAAAAAAATCAAAAAACAAAAACCAAAACCTTGATTTTTGCAATTATTTTTCACTGTTGGTATTAACTCTGCCCTGTGAACTTGCTGAGAAAAAGTCTTGGCAATCTTGTCTTCAAGACTGATTTTTAAGTGTCTGAAAAGATCAACTATATTTCCATAAAGGCTTTTCCAGATTGGTCATTAACTGTTCCTCCAAACTCTTGGACAGGGTTCCTAGGGCCCTCTAGACCCTCCCTCATAGGTTGGTCAATCCTGCTTGAAATCCCCTATTTTGTAACCCAGCCACAGTTGTTGTATAAAGGCATATACAATCCTACTTGTGGAGGCCAGAATCTTTACATGTATATCCAGTAGCTGCTTCCATGCTCAGGCTCAGATCCATCCAGCTGGGGACAGAATATACAAGCTAGTGGAAAGAACATAGTCCCAGCCCAGAAGACATGAGCTATTTCCCAGCTCTGCCCACCCTTTAGCCATCACTTGACTTAGAGGAACCTGAGTTTACTCAACTGAAAAATGAATAATTCTTGTCTTGCTACCCTCTCTAGATAGTTGTGAAGACAAAATGAGATAATTGATGTGTAGATTTTATAAACTATGAAGAGTTACAAATATTAGTTATTAAACCAAAATCCATGGCCTAAATACACCAGTACTTACCCCCTTCAAAAACCCACAACCCAGGGCACTTACAACTCTTCTAGAAAACATCAAGTTGGAGAAAGTGGTAGTGGGACTTGATGATACTCAAGTAATTCCCCGTGTGAGGGACTGCTGTGTTCCAGTCACTGTTCTAGGTCCTGAAATCCTAAAATAAATTGATATTTAACCACTACAAACCAGTGGCCTATTGATTGCTAAAATACTGAAATATTTTCAGGGTGCCTGGGTGGCTTAGTTGGTTGAGGGGCCAACTCTTGATAGAGGCTCAAGTCATGATCTCAGGGCTGTGGGATCGAGTCCCGTGTCAGGCTCCATGCTAAGTGCAGAGTCTGCTTAAGATTCTCTCTCTCCATCTTCCTCTGTCCCTCCCCCAACTTGCACTCCCTCATGCTCTCTCACTCTCTCAAATAAATAAGTAAAATTTTAAAAAATAAAATAAAATACTGAAATATTTTTATAGTAATGGCTGACTAACCATTTCCTTGAGTCCCCGACTTCACATGTGTTGCCCTATTTACTCTAACTCCTCCCTCAGGACTTCTAGATCTCCCCACTATGCCAGCAAATTAAGGGTTAAGGACAGAAAGAGGGGCTGCCTGGACCCTGATCCAAGACTTCGGCCAGTATCAACTCCAATTGATTAGTGCCATGTGATACGAGTTGTTAAGTATTTGGAATATCACACTGGGAGAACAGGTTTCATTCTATTGAGAAGGTACACAGTAAACAAGTGAATGAAACAATGCATAATTCAATTGCATATTGTGGTAAGAGCTATAAATGAAGGAGATGGTGATGCGGGCAAAGGAGGGAAACTTAGACAGCGTAATTGGGAAAGTCCTCTTTAAGGAAGTTAGCTTTGAGTTGAGAAAGGAATGAGGATGAAGGCATGACAGCCAACCATGCAAAGGTTTAAGGGAAGAGCATTATGGGAGGAGGGAAGATAGGAACAAAAGCCCCAGGGCAAGAATGGGTTTGGCATATATGAAGAACAGAAAGTCCATATGACTAGATCATAATGCTGGTTGCTCAAGGTAGGCCAGGGCCAGAGCATATGAATGCTGGCAGTCTTCAGTAACAGGTCTAGATTTTATTCCAAGTGCAAGCAGAAGGCATTAGAATGACTTACGTACATTGACATGTGGTTATCCTATTTACAAAATGCCTAATTCTGAGAGACTCAAATCCTGGAAGTCACTCCCTTTCTTATTGTCTCCCTACTAGAATTGGAAAATCTGAGACTGATGAATGTTCTGCATATATGTTGTGGACGATTACAAGCCATTCACCAGCCTACGCCGACTAGCTTCAGAGGGTCTACAGAGACCTAGAAACCCTGTCCTATGAAAATGGAGCAACAGGAAATGACCAACCTGGAGAAACTTTAATGGGAATATAGCTGGTCTTCTCAGACATTTAAAACTAGCTTTGAAGACAAAGTTGCCAAAATGTTTTCCTTTGTATTGTCTGATCTTCACAATAACCAGGTACAGTGGTCCAAGCTGAAGTTATCATTTCTTACCAATCTGATACCGAGAAGTATCAGATTCTTCAAAGAAAATCACATTTGTGTGCTACAGAGCCACAGGCAAGGATTACTTCACCTATTTTGCTTACTGAGAAAGCAGTTAAGAAAATTTGCCTGATTTTATATACAATTGTCACAGCTGGGCTAGCACTGGAATACAGACAATCCCCAACTTAAGACCTATGATTTTTTGACTTTTTGATGGTGAGAAAGCAATATGCATTCAGTATAAACCATACTTCAAATTTCAAATTTGGATCTTTTCCTGGGCTCGTGTGGTGTGATATTCTTTCAAGCTGGTAGGCGTGGTAGTGAGCCACGTGATCACGAGGGTAGACAACCAATACACTTACAACCATTCTGTACCCATATAGTCATTCGGTTTTTCACTTTTAATACAGTATTCAATAAATTATATAAGATATTCAGCACTTTATTTTGAAACAGGCTTTGTGTTAGATGATTTTGCCCAACTATAGGTTAATGAAAGTGTTCTGAGCATGTTTAAGATGGGATAGGCTAAGCTATGACATTCAGTAGGTTAAGTGTATTCAATGCATTTGTGACTTAAATATTTATTAACCCCATCATAAATTGAGGAAGATCTGTATAGGTGCCCTGATTCCAATAATACTCCACTGCCTCCTTGTGACATTTGGGGAACAGGAGAATTTTGTAACTTTTGTGCTAGTGAGCTGAGGAGTGACGCAGCCAGCTCCCCATGTATTACTCAGCCCACACACACAATGACTCTCTGGTAAGGCATTCAGAGAATCTGCATGCTTTATCTAGTGTTGAGAGGGCAGACATGCACTCAGCTTGGCATAGTTACACTTCAGTTAATTTTCATTCTAAATTTTAGAGATAGCTAAAACCTGCCCAGGAAATTTTCTGTGACCGAATAGCATCTAGAAAAAAAAAATTTAAGCTTTCTGGGGCACCTGGGTGGCTCAGTTGGTTAAGCGACTGTCCCGGGATTGAGTCCTGCATCGGGCTCCCTGGTCGGCGGGAGTCTGCTTCTCCCTCTGACCCTACCCTCTCTTGTGCTCTCTCTCTCTCTCTCAAATAAATAAGTAAAATCTTTTAAAAAAAATCTAAGCTTTTTAATTGTGAACCAGATGATCACAGTGGTGTAAGGGAAGGACAAGTGGACTAGAAAGAAAGAGATGTTTCTTTGTTCATTTTTCTAGAGTCTCCTAACTAACTGTAGCTCCAACCCATGGTTAATCCCCCCAAATACAGAATAATAGAGATATATATGTTCATGGTCTTGATGCAGCACTATTGAATGGAAGAGGCTCACCCAGGGACATGGGGAAAGCTTTTGCCCACAAGATGGGACATCACGTTAAGGTGGCCTTTCCCACACTTCTGCAATGTGGTTTCTCTTGGAACCCTCCTCCAGGCTGTGCAGTTCCAGCTTCATGTTCACTGAGTTCTTTCCCTCTAACTTTACCTTGCTTCATCCCTTCCCTTTGCTTACTTTGATATTTTCTATATCTCCCACTAGTCTACAGTATTCCTTGAAGACAGGGACCACGTCTCCTTCTTCTTTACCTACTTCCATAGTACAAGCGTGGTATTTTTCATAATACCGACTCAGCGCAATTTTATAAAGTAAAACAAAATATAACAATGACTATCATTTGTGGAGCACTGTGTGCCAGGCAGACTTCTAAGTGCTTTACCTATTTTATTTTATTTTATTTTTATTTTATTTATTTTATCCTTACAGCAAGCCATTGATGTGGGTGCCTTTGGTCTTGCTTTATAGAGGAACAATAGAAGCTTTAGGAAGTTAAATAACTTGCCCAAGGTCACATAATTAGTAACCAGCAAAATTGGGACGCAATCCATATTTTTTCTGATGCAAACACAGAGCAACTTACACACTAATCTAGGCTGCCTCTTTGTACTGTTTCACTATAAAATTAGAAGAGAAGAGCTGGAAGGTTGAGACAGAGCTAGACAAGCAGCCACTTGCATTAAGGAAGCTGGACCAGTTGAACTGCCAAGCAGAGTCCACATTCTTGATGTGTACCTGGGTATTAGAGGGTGGGCAGGTATCTGTGGGAAGGAACTCATTTCAGATGGTAAGCTAGTTCCCATCCTCTTTTAATACCAGACAAACAAACTGAAAGGGAGCTGCCCTGTGTTCAGTGTACTGAATGCTAATCCTATTTTCCCTGGGAGAAGAGAAGGAGTAGGAGATGCTTTCTACAAGTCCTTGCCTGGTTTTGCAGACAGAGAGCTGAGTCAGAGAGAGAGTTGGCAGAAATTGTGGAAAGACAGACTGGCGGCCGAACCCAGGGTGGTGCAGAGCTCTTGATAGTCAACCTTTCCCAGGAGTTGGAGAGCAGGATGCTCTTGTCATACAGTGAGAGTAGATATTTAGTAACTGTGGAAGGTGTATTGGTGGAAGTGGAATATGCCATTGTCACTTTGGAAATCCAAGGTCTTGAAGTTATTGAACAAATTATGGAAGTGAAAAAGCTAAAGACAGCACAAAGGGGGTGTGGTATAGTAGAACAAGCACTAGTTATGGACTTGGTGAAGTTGTGTTTTGGATTTTAAACAACATGAACCTTAAACATCATGAAGATGGATAATATCTTGAAATGTTAATATTCTTTTGTTTCCAGAATTTGCTTTAATCTTTGTTCTTTCCCTCATTTAGTCAGCTAAGCATTCTTCATCATTGTCTTAGAGATGAACTGACAGCAGGAGAGAAAACAGTCAATTGTTGGCTTCTGAGTTTAGCAGCTCACCTGTTCTGACACATGAGATTTTGAAAGAATATATGATACAATAATGATGTGAATAATAAAATTTTCCTACCTTCGAGATAAAGGATGGACTTCCAAGGCTTAGAAGAAAGAGATGGGGGAGACTTAGAGATCAGTTGGACAAAAAATGAGGGGACATAGCCAGAGGGACCATGAGGACAGTATTGAGTCAACATCCAGGGAATGCCCAGTGTCCATCTGAGTGTGCATTACCGGTAGCCAAGGCCCAGGGGCAGAGACTAGTGCCTTCATAAGTGCAGTCTTACGTGCCTGTACTGAGGAGTTATCACGAGGTTCTCTCTTTGACAGAAGTCAGTAACTAGCCCACTGATCATCCAGCAAGAGTGATAGCATTTATATCCTCACCCTTAAGCTTGTTCTGTTCCCATTCATCTTACCCTAGAATTGTCAACTCTTCATCAGCTTCCCGGGACACTTGTATACCAATTAAATGGGCACTGAGAGGGTGGTGATGTACAAGAAAAGACCTCTCACATGGATTTAGGTGGGAATGAATGAAATCATCTAGGGATTTCTCTGTGTAACTGACAGTCCAAAACAACAACAACAACAACAGGTTACCACCAATGACAGAATAATGGCCTCCAAAGACGTCCACATTCTAATCCCCAGAATCTGTGAATATGTTACTTTATATGGCAAAGGGGATTTTGCACATGTGATCAGGTTAAGACTCTTGAGATAAAAAGATTTCCCTGGGCTTTCCTGGTGGGTCCAATGTAATCACAAAAGTCCTTATAAGAGGAAGGTAGAGAGTCAGAGTCAGCAGGGAGATATGACAACAGAAGCAGAGGCTGAAGCGATGCAAGGCCGTGAACCAAGGACTGTGGTGGAAGCTGGAAAAGCCAAGGAAATAGATTCTTTCCTAGAGCTTCCAGAAGGAAGCAGCTTGTTAGTAACACAGTATCTTGAACCCTTCTTTAGATCTACCGAAGTAGCTGGATTTGGGCCAAGATTTATATATTTTTTAGAAGTTATCCCAGGTTGGGGCACCTGGCTAGCTCAGTCAGTAGAGCATGCAACTCTTGATCTCAGGGTTGTGAGTTCGAACCCCACATTGAGTGTTACTTAAAAATGAAATCTTAAAAAAAAAAAAGTTAGGGGCGCCTGGGTGGCTCAGTCGTTAAGCGTCTGCCTTCAGCTCAGGTCATGATCCCAGGGTCCTGGGGTCAAGCCCCACATCGGGCTCCCTGCTCAGCGGGAGACCTGCTTCTCCCTCTCCCACTCCCCCTGCTTGTGTTCCCTCTCTCGCTGTGTCTCTCTCTGTCAAATAAATAAAAATAAAATCTAAAAAAAAAAAAAAAAGTTACACCAGTTTATTCTGATACAGCCAGCCTATAGGAGCCCATGCACAGCAGGTCGAAAAACACTGAATCTAAACTGACAAATCACTCACCACTATCACATTCAGAAATTCTAATAACCTTTACCACATAAACACCAAGCAGTCACTCAGTTTCACAAGAATACCTAAAGGGATTATGATCTCATCATCTTTTGAATAATAATAACAGCTTCCATCTAGTGAGCATATCCTAAGACAATCAATATGCTAATATTTTAAATATTAAATATCTTATGCATTATCACATTAATCTTGGAGCAAACTTATAAAATAACGATTGAAGTTATAATCTATAACAGAAAAAAAAAGACCTAGACAAGTTAACTATAACTGGATGGGAAGGGTAGGAGAATAGAATTATTGTTTTGAATGAGATTGGGGAAGAGCAGGCTGGATCTCTCTCACCAGTTCTGTTTTCGCACTAAAGCAGAGAAATGAGGCTGCCCGTCCATATAAACATTCCTCCTTTCAGCATTCAGGAGACCTCCTGGCATTTCAACTGGGTCTTAGAACATACCAGACAAACAAAAGCTTTTTCCATTCAGGGCAAGTTGGATGGGGCTAAACAAACTATGGGTCCCAAAGAGTTGTTCCTCTTACAGGACAAAGACGAGCACTCTGCTAGTGCTTCAGTAGAGGGCCTCATAAGGAGGTGATGAGGATAGCTAATATAGCTCTATGGCAGGATGATTTACAATACTGGTGAAATTGCCTAATGTGATCCCATGATCTGCATTAAGGATTTGGCTCCCACCTTGTGATAGATGATGTTTCCCTATTGGTAGTTGATGAGTCTTGGTGCTGATTCCATTGCTCTGTCCTGGTTCCTCCTGGCACATTGAGCCCCAGGCAGGCTGGGCTCCACCAACCTCCTTCCTCGACATTATCTTTCCTCCCCACCTGAACCTCTAGCCCATGGAATTTTTATGTGGTCTTAGGGGGTGGTGCAGTGCGACTCCTACCCTATGTTTCCAAACGTTATGTTCTAACTCCTTCCAGACATTCTAGCCTTTGATTCTAAAAGCCAGACTTCGGGCACTCAAAACCCTTTTTCTAAAACTACTCTCTTAGTCTTACTTTCAAACTCCAGGCAGTGTAGGCTGGAAAGGAGAGCATGAAGTAGAAGGGCATGTGGGAAAGGGGAAAAAAAAGCTATCTACACAATATGGCAAAATATTGCTCCTCTTCATATCGACAGTCCCCAGGGTCATACAGGCAATAAGGATGGAGCCAGGAACCATACCCACGTCTCTCTGATGTCCAAGTCTCTATGACATCCAGTGCATCATTAGCTCTGACTAGTAAGCCCAACTCTAAATCCCAGCAAATTCTACCCATAGGTTCTAGTTCTGGGCTTATGGAGCAAGTAAGCTCCTCCTCTCTCAGGTTAGTTGTTCGGGTACTTGAAGATAATAATTTTGGCACCTGAGCTTTCTGAGCTAATATCCGCCACCCCCCTCCCAGTTTCTTCTACTCTTCATAGTCATGGTGTTTCCCATTTTTTATTATCTTGGACCTTCTTTTAGATACGCACAAGTTTTTATGTATCCCTCCTGACTTGTGACTTTCCTAAATAGGCTGTCTCATTCCAACCAGGAATTCCAATCAAGTCCAAAATCAATTACAGAAACTTCTCCAATCTCTTTGTTCCTGGCACCACACTCCTAAAGCAAAGGATGTTTGTACCATGCAACATGTGTGCAGATTTCTACTGCACCTGTCTATGTGATAGCTGCAAGCTCAGAGAAAATATTTGCTGCCAATTTAGGGTAATCCTCAGCCTCTCCCTAGAACTCAAAGAGCACACAGGTGGCCAAAACATCCAAGACCCATAACAAGACTAGGAAAACGTTTCTTTTAATGTATTATATAGCAATATGTCTAGTGATAGAGTGAATCTGAAGTCCCCAGAGGTGAGCCTTACTTCAGAAACCCCAGCCCAGAGGGCAGCAAAGCATGGGTGGGCATGTTTGTAAAATGACGTAGTGAAAAGCATAGGAGCCTGCAGCTGACTCTGCCAATAACTTGCTCTGGGACTTTGAACAATCATTTTTCTCTCTATTGATTTTATTTTTCCCACTTGTGAAACAGTAGCATTAGACTAGAGTGGTTTTCAAATGTATTTGTTTATGTGCTTTGATCAGAAAAACATTTCTGCACATGAAATTTATATATATTTTATGTATAAATCATATATATGGAAGAACAACTCTGCTTATAGTTTGTTTTGTTTTCCAAACTGGAAAGATTGCCACGGAGAAAGGAGAAAAAGAGAGAGGAAAGGGAGCAGGGAGGGAGGAAAGGAAAGGTAATTTCAAATGTTCTTTCTAGCTTTGAAGTTCTACTACATTCACTTAAAATGGTGCCAAATCATCAACAACTCTGGGACTGGACTTCTTGAAATCTAAATATTTGTATATTAGGCTGTATTTTCGTTAGTTCTATTCAGATTTTCCTGAGTTTTGTAATCTAAATTCTTTTCTGCAAATACAAACAGCAATAATGGAAGGTAATTTCCTTACACCTGGGCCTAAAGAACCAGAGGAACAGAGAGCTTTTGGCGCCCTCTTGTGTCCATAATTTGTGATCACAACAGCCAACCCCACTAAGTGTTAGGGACGTCTATTAAGGCCCAAGATAGTGGAGTAAAATATGAGGAACAAAGAAGTTGAGGTGGTGATAAGGGTTTGTTCATCATTTATACAGATCTGCTCTAATTGAATACATCTTCTACAAACAAAAATGTCCTACAAAGAAAGCTACTTCCTTTCTCCTCTTTATCTAAATGCCACCCATTTTTTGAGAAAGTTGATCACCCTTAGGTGTTTCTTTAGTTCACCATAATGATCCCTTCTCTGTATAATTAGAGCAGGTAAGATCACACGTTCTAACATCAGGTGTCAGTTGGATTCTCAACTGCCCTTCAGTAGCTATCTAAGTCTGGGTAAATCAATTCAGCTTCGCTCCTAAGCATCTCTGCAGCCAATTATCAATGAATGGGAATATACTTAAGCATAATTGCTTCATCTATGATTGAACTAAGCAAATCCACTTCTCCTCAAAAGTTAGAACTGGAGACCTAAGCCACAAAAGAGAGAACAATTTGGACTTCATCCAAATTAAAAACTTTTATGGATCAAAGCACACTCTCAAGTAAGTGACAAGACCTAATAAATAGGAGATAATATTTGTAAATCATATAGTCTATTCTTGTTATTGGTGAGACATTCTAAAAGTCGCTGCAACCACTGAATTAGCAAACACTGAAACACCGCTCCTAGAAATCTATATAGACCAGGGATATATACAGAGAAGGGACATAATCACATAGATGATAGTCTTCGATCCTAAAAACAATTCATCCTGGCATTCTTTTTTTTTTTGAAAACTTTACGTGAGAGAAAACAAGGTTCGGAAGAGTTAAGCAACTTACCTGAGAGCACACTACTAATGGATGGCAGCGCTGGGATTCGAACCCCTCCAGCAGGCCCCAGAGCTGGACTGCTTGTATGACGTTGCCCTGCCCAGCTGTCTCTGTCCTCTGGTCATCTCTGTGTGATAGCTGGAACAAGAAGGTAGAGGGACACTAGATTCTACATCAGCTGGGAGTGTGTGCCTCTGGCAACTAAATTTTTCACTGTTCTGCATGTCTTCAAATGATAACAAAACCATATTGATTTTTGAGTTATGAATAAATTTTAGTAGTAGTAGGCAAATTCACAAATATAGATTCTATAAATAATGAGAATAAACTGTATCTGATAAGGGACTATTATCCAGAAAATATACAGAACTGTTACACTCAATAACAAAAAGGTACACAAACAAATTTTTTAAATGGGCAGTGAATTTAAATAGACATTTCTCCAAAGAAGTACATTAATCGAGTACAAATGGATGTCGGGTACATTAAAAAGTGGCTGACTGTTGGTGGCAATGCAGCCACTATGGAGAACAGTACGGAGGATCCTTAAAAAATTAAAAATAGAACTACCATATGATCTAGCAATCCCACTTCTGGGAATATATCCTAAGGGAACAAAAACACCAACTTGAAAGATACCTGTCTTTCCATGTTCACAGCAGTATTATGTACAATAGCCAAGACATGAAAACAATCTAAGGTCCACTGATGGATGAATGGATAAGGAAGTGGTGGTACATATACACAATGGAATATTATTCAGCCATAAAAATGAAAAAAAATCACACCATCTGCAGCAACATAGATGAACCTTGAGGGCATTATGCTACATGAAATAAGTCAGACAGAAAAAAACGAACATAGTATGATCTTTCATATATGTGAAATCTAAACCAAAAAAAACCAAAAAAAAAAAAAACCAAACTCAAAAAACAACAATTAAACTCCTAGAAAAAGGGGATCATATTTGTGTTTACCAAAGGTGGGATGGGGGTAGGGGAAAAGGAATTGGAAGAAAGTGGTCAAAGGGTACAAATTTCTAGTTATGAGATAAGTACTAGGGATGCAATGTACAACAGGATGACTGTAGCTGACATTGCTGTATGGGATATAGGAAAGGTGCTAAGAAGGTAAATCTTAAGAGTTCTCATCACAAGGAAAAATCTCTCTTTTCTTTCTTCCTTCTTCTTTTTTGCTTTCTTTCTATTGTATCTATATGAGAAGATGGATGCTAACTAAAGTTATAGTGGTAATCATTTCACTATATATGGAAGTTGAACCATTATGCTGCATATCTTAAACTTATACAATGATGTATGTCCATTATATCTCAATAAAACTGGGGGAGAAATTGCATTCGACTTCTTCAGTCATTAGGGAAATATAAATCACAACCACAGAGATAACATTTTCACTATGTTTTGACTTACTGAGGTCATTATATTTTTTTTTTAAAGAAAGAAAATAGCAAGTTTTGGCAAGGATGTGGAGAAATTAGAGGCCTTGTATGTTGCTGATAGGATTGTAAAATGGTACAGCCATTGTGGAAAACAGTTTGGCAACTCCTCAGAATGTAAAACATAGAATTTTACCATATGATCCAGCAATCCCACCCCTATTATATGCTTGAAAGAACCTGAAATGAGTATCCACACAAAACCTGTAGCACTATTCACAACAGCCAAAAAGTAGATACAACCCAAATGTGATCAACAGATGAATGGATAAACAAACTGTGGCATATTCATACAATGGAAATTATTTAGCCATAAAAAGGAATGGAATACTGAAACATGCTACAACAACGAAAAACATTTTCCTAAGTGAAAGAAGCCAGACACAAAAGGTCACATATTGTATTATTCCATTTATATAAAACATGCAGAATGTGTAAATCCACAGACAGAAGGCAGATTAGTGATTGTCAGGACCTGGGGGCAGAGGGATGGGAAGTGACTTCTTAATGGGTAAAGGGTCTACTTTGGAGGTGATAAAAATACTTTGGAACTAAATATAGGTGATGGTTTCAGAACATTGTGAAAATACTAAAGGCCATTGAATTGTACAGTCTAAAATGGTTAATTTTATGTTATTTGAATTTTACCTCATTAAAAAAATTAGTCTTCGACAAAGGAGGAATTAATATAAAATGGGAAAAAGGCAGTCTCTTCAACATATGGTATTGGGAAAACCGGACAGCAACATGCAAAAGAATGAAACTGGACCACTTTCATACACCATACACAAAAATAAATTCAAAATGGATTAAGTACCTAAATGCGAGACCTGAAACCATAAAAATCCTCGAAGAGAGCACAGGCAGTAATCTCTCTGACATCAGCCGTAGCAACATTTTTCTAGATAAGTCTCCCGTGGCAAGGGAAATAGAAGCAAAAATAAACTATCGGGACTACATCAAAATAAAAAAAAATTCTGCACAGAGAAGGAAACAATCACCAAAACTAAAAGCCAACCTAATGAATGGGAGAAGATATTTGCAGATGACACATCTGACAAAGAGTTAGTATCCAAAATATATAAAGAACTGACACAACTCAATACCCAACAAAACAAATAATGCAATAAAAAATGGGCGGAAGATATAAACAGATATTTCCCCAAAGAAGACATCCAGATGACCAACAGACACATGAAAAAATGCTCAACATCACTCATCATCAGGGAAATACAAATCAAAACCACAATGAGATACCATCTCACACCTGTCAGAATGGCTAAAATTAACGACACAAAAAACAAGTCTTGGCAAGGATGTGGAGAAAAAGGAACCCTTGTGCACTGTTGGTTGTAATGCAAGCTGGTGAAGCTACTCTAGAAAACAGTATGGAGGTTCCTCAAAAGATAAAAATAGAACTACCCTATGATCCAGCAATTGCATTACTGGGTATTTACCCAAAGAATACAAAAACACTAATTCAAAGGGATACATGTACCTCTATGTTTATAGTAGCATTATTTACAGTAGCCAAACTATGGAAGCACCCAAGTGTCCACTAGATGAATGGATTAAAAAAATGTGATTAATATATATACATATATATATTTATGGAATATTATTCAGCTGTAAAAAAGAATGAATTCTTGCCATTTGCAGCGACATGGATAGAGCTTGAGAGTATTATGCTAAGCGAAATAAGTCAGTCAGGGAAAGACAAATACCATATGATTTCACTCATATGCAGAATTTAAGAAACAAAACAAGAGAATAAAGGAAAAAGAGAGAGAGGCAAACCAAGAAACAGACTCTTAACTATAGAGAACAAACTGATGGTAACCAGAGGGGAGATGGGTGGGGGAATGCAGGAAATAGGGGATAGGGATAAAAGAGTGTACTTATCATGATGAAATAAAATAAAATCAAGTGATAAAAAATGCATCACCAAAAAAGTTAGGAATTGAAACCAAAAGTAAGATCTTTTTCTTTGTCAAGATCTGTCTCATCAGAGACATGTCATTTCAGAAACAATCAAATGGATATCTACTGCCTACCAAGTGGACAAAGGAACAGAGAGAAAGCTGCTCTGCAGAGATATGGAGAAGAAAGTATAATCTGTGGGTAGGAGCATAAATTCAGGATGGAGAGAGAAAACATGGTATTTCAGACTCCAGTTTCAGCTCTCTTACTCCTGCTTGTGGATTTCTTGAGGTACCTCCTAATCCTTATAATGAACGTTTTTCTTAAGCCAGTTTTTATTCTACAACTTGTAATCAAAAGTGTACTGTCTAATGCACAAAGCCAGCTGAAGGATCACCTCTTTTTTTTTTTTTCTAATGGTAACACTAGGGTTTATTAAGCCGTGCCCTAGTACAGGTGCTGGGGCTTGCCCATGGTGCTCTTGATGTATAAAGCCTAGACGTTCTGCCAATTCTTCTTGAGCAATGACGCCAGGAAACTGACAGCTAAGTGGATGTTGTACACAAGCTCATCACCTGTCATCTGCATGTGGCCAACGGCCACTGCCAGACATAGCACCTTCTTCATCTGGAATTTGATGGTGGACTTCACTTCATCCACTTTGGCCACCATGTTCTCATTGTGGGTCAGCAAGGAAGGGAACTTGCCAGCCTTATGGAGGCCTGGGCCCAGGATTTGTGGGATCTGCTTGATCAGAAATTCTGATGCCAAAAAGGCATCATACTTCTTGGCCAGCTTCTTGACTAACTTTTTATTCTTGTTGAGTTTCTTCAGTGCCTCAGTGTCCACATGGGGAATATCCACAGTCTTGGCCTCATCACAGTCCTGCTGGTCCCCCCAAAAACATATGGGGAACTTGGGGTGGGAAGTGGACTTAAGTCTGACTGTGCCTGAGAAGGATTTGTCCTTCTGAGGCTCATAGTTTGAGGTGACCTGCAGCTCCACCATCTCCAAAACCTACCTGCACTTGCACTGGCCGCCGGGCAGGACCTCCCGCACCTCCTCGTCCAGGGTGGCTCGGGAGACTTGGCTGCTCGTGGAGACTCGCAGCACAATAACAGGAAAAGAGAGCCTGCTGAAGGGTCACTTCTGCCATGAATTTTGAAGTTTATTATAGAAATAATGACTTGTAAGATTAGAAAATACCTCAGTGGTCCCTCTCAATTAGACATAATCCCTACACTATCTTTTCCAAATATCAGCAGACTCTGCTTTAAAAACTCTAATAATGGAGACTTTATTATCTCCAAAGGCAGATAATTTCATATTTGAACAATTCTGGCTATTAGAAAATTATTCTGTGTAAGTGGGCAGAAATCTAGTCACCCAAAATATTCTAACATCTGGGATCATTCAGAAAAAACATGGTATCCCTTTCCCTATGACAGCTGTATAGCAGGTTGAAGACAATGACCATAGCTCCACCATTCTTCTTCCTGTTGTTCCCCTTGTGTGTAACACACACACACACACACACCACACACACACACCCAAGCACATGCATACATACACACACTCTCTTCTCACTAAAAAACAGAATTTCCTTGCTCAATTCTCTCACAAGAAGCTTAGAGCAGTTAAAATGACATGTTTAATGTCGGACTTGGATTTGATTTCTTTTTTTTTTTTTTTTTAAAGATTTTATTTATTTATTTGACAGAGAGAGACACAGCGAGAGAGGGAACACAAGCAGGGGGAGTGGGAGAGGGAGAAGCAGGCTTCCCGCGGAGCAGGGAGCCCGATGCGGGGCTCAATCCCAGGACCTGGAATCATGACCTGAGCCGAAGGCAGACGCTTAACGACTGAGCCACCCAGGTGCCCCTTGGATTTGATTTCAACTCTGCCTTTGTTGGATGTGTAGCTCTGGACAAATCAGTTATCTCAGAGTCTCAGGTCCCTCACATATGAACTGGGCATAATAAAAGTGTTCAATACAAAGGAGTATTGTGAGGATTGAATGAAATGATTAATGTAAAGAATGAAGCACACACACACACACACACACACACAGAATGCAGCACAGCATCTGCCCTTGGTAGGCGTTCAGTAAATAGGAGCCATTGTTATCCTATTAATAATACTATTGATACTGGTTATTATGATTGCCCTTATCTAGAAATCTGGTCTTATTTGACCAATGCTCTCCAACTGTTAGATATCATGACAGCAGATTAGTAGCTCTGTGTGCTTACTATAATACCAGACACCACAGAATTGGTAGATTATCTCCCTCTGCAGAGGAAGGGGAGACACAGCTTAAGTAGTTGTCCACAGTCACACAGCTAGGTAGCAGAGCAAGAATCCGAATCCAAGAATTCTGACCCAGGCACTGTTGCAACGTGTCAGTTATGCCATCATAGCTCATTAATTACCCACAAAGGTGGTGCTCAGCCATGGACAGTGGCTTTTTCTGCTAAACCCTCTCAAGCAATCAGATAAGCAATTCAAAATGAGGCCCCGTGGGCGTGAGTCAGCATTTCTAATGGAGGCATTTTCTTCCAAAAGCAGGACTTCAAGTCAGTATTTAAGGAGAGCACATAAGTCATGGGGATGTTACATATATCACGGTGACTATAGTTAATGATACTATACTGCATATTTGAAACTTGCTAAGAGAGTAGAACTTAAAAGTAAACTAATAATAACAAGGAGAGTAGATAGGAGGTGTGGTCAGTAGCACAAATCTAGGGCACAAGAGAGACACTTAAATGCCTGAAGAAAATATGGGCGAAAAACTCCTATGAGCGTGAACCAAAACATAAGCAACTCCCTACAACTAATTTCCCTATGTCTGGTCCCATCACACAAATTTCACATCCTCGTATCCACATTGCTAATTAAGTCGTTCCTTTTGAGAGATGAAAACCAACCATAATAAATATAGGTGTAAATTAATTTGTAAGTGTTTGTTATGTTTTTCCCTTCCCCAATGTATTCAAGAAAATTCTGCCTTGTTCTGGGCTTTTCACTAGACCTCAATCCCTCCCCACCTTCAAAAAATAGATTCAAAATGCTGCAGTTCTGCTTCTGGCCTATTTTCGACAGAGAATTGGCAAATGAGAAGAGAGAAGAATGGAGAAGTGGAGAGAAATTTCATCAGAAAGGCAAATATTTAGTCCATTAATAGCATAAAATTCAGGGGCAAAGGATAAGAGAGAAGAAACATGGAGATCACTAAGGTTCGGTTTTGTGTTGTTTTGTGTTCTTACCCAGGTACGTTCCATGGAGGATGGATAGTGAAGGTTTAAGATAAAGGCTTGGGGTGGATAGAGAGTGTGAGAGACGTGAAGATGGGAGGGAGGGCAAAGGGGGTGTGGAAGAACTGAGTAGGAGTTCCACCCCTGTTGATGTCTGTCAAGGGATTCAAGTCAGGATCAGAATCACTTCTAATCACTTTCAGATGTCACACTTGGTTTCTTTGATGACAGCTGCAGAGAGAACTCCAGCTAGCTGTAGCTCTTGGGTTTATTCTGGTTAGAGCAACATGCATCAGAGGCACCCACACACGTGCCCACCTTCCTGGAATGAGTAGTTCTTATCCTGTTTGCTTCTCCTTGCCGGCAAGCAGACCTGTCAAATAAATTATTTTCGTGATACTGATGAACCAATATTAAGCAAATTATGCTCCCTTGCCACTTCTAAGGATGTACTATAAATACGAATCCCTAATGCACCTGCTGCTCCTTACAGTTTTAAACTTCTGTTTCAACTCGTTTGTTGCAACATTCCTGGAAAGCAAGCACGGGTCATTATCACCATTTTACAAGATGAAGGAAAGGCGGTTCATAGAAGATGCATGGCTTTCACAAGATCACAAAGTCGGTGTGTGGCAGAGCCAGATTTTAACTCAATTTCTGACTGCAAGTCCCCCGGGCTCCATGGGATTTGTCACCACACTTCTCCACTGTATGAGCTCCATGAAGCATGTGCTTCATATAATTACCTCATGGAGACGGATAAGTATGGAGAGGCAAAAAGCATTTGGCTTAGAGCTTGAAGGACTTGGTTCTAGTCCCTCCTTTTCTATGACTTTGGATAAGTCATTTTTCCACTCTGAAGTTTATCGACTTCATCTGTTTGTATTGAAGTATAGTTAACACACACGGTTACATTAGTTTCAGGTGATCAACATAGTGATTCGCTAAGTCTATACATCATGCTGTGCCCATTGACTATATTCCCAATGCTGTACATTTCATCCCTAGTACTTACTCATTCCATAACTGGAAGCCTGTATCTCTCACTCCCCTTCACCCATCTTGCCCACTCCCCACCCCAAACCCCTCCCCTCTGGCAACCATCAATTCTCTGTACTTATAGGTCCGATTCTGTGTTTTGTTTGTTTGTTCCTTTGTTTTGTTTTTTAGATTCCACATATAAGTGAAATCATATGGTATCTGTCTTTCCTTTTTTTTATGTTTGCATTTTAGAACTCCAGTATTCCATATTAACAATGATAACAGCTATTATTACTGAAGGCTTATATAAGGTAGACACTAATAATAGGTACATAGATTTGTCATCCATTTAATCTTCATAACCTTGCAAGGTTTCAGAGAGGTTAAAGTAACTCCCAAACTGGCAAATAGCAGAACCAGGATTTGAACACAGGTCAGAAAGATTCTTTTTTCACAGCACCATGTAGCCTCAAAATCTCTTGTTGAATTATCAAAATATGTGAGTGACTATAAAAGAGGCAGTCCACTCTAGATTGGTGGGTTTAATAAGCAAGAGAACTTACATACAAGCCTTGTCTTGGGTGACAGCAAGACAAGTAGATCTCTGCACCTGTCTGACAGAATCTTTCAAGTTTATAGAGGTGTTGAACAGGATCCTATCATGTATCTAGTCCAGATGGTCTCAATAACACATTACTGTCTCAAGGCTGTGTCCTTGAAAATGACTCCTAGTGTGAACAGTGGGTGGAACGTACATTCCAAGGATGGGTGTGGGTGGGGTGGGGGAAGGAGGAGCCTCTAATTGCCTGGGTCCAGCTCATGGTTCAACCGGTGATCACATCCTCTCAATGACCTCCTTCAACAGGTTTGGATCTGAGTTTGTCTTCCTCAGAGTCCACATTCTTAGAAACTGCTTTGTATCCCCCAGATACGTGGAGCTTCTGTGTGGTCCCCATACCTGTTTCTGTCTTGAATCTATGTGGTCAGAAGGATTTCTCTTTTGAATGTGATCAGAAGACTTTCCTCCACTACCTCAGTAGACTTTTTTCCGAGTCTACAACCACTTACCTGTTAAACCCCTTGTTAAAATTGCTCGTGCATTACTATCTACCTTCCTTCCCCCCAGCACTAAACCAGGAAATATGTGCATATACAGTTTCTATTTATTGGTATACAGGAAAGTAAACTCTAGGGAGTAAAACATGATAATAAATGCTTTTTCTTTACATCAAAAGCTTGAGAACTTTATGTAGGAGAAGAGATAACCTCCAAATACCTGTTGAGACAAGCTTTGGGCTTGCTTCCTTCTGGATTGTAGTCATATTTCTGAAACACACATTCTAAGCAAGTGGGACAGGTTTGGTCACTTAATTAGGTCAGTAGGCCCTCTTCAAGCCAAATGCAGGACTCTCTAATCCTCACACTGTGAGGGAAAATACCGTTTCCAAGTCAAACAAGAAAAGCACTATCTGAACTTCATGGCTACCAACACACAGCCATCTCCTCAGGCAAATAGGCATTTCCAGCCTTAGGTTCCTACACAGCTCGGACATTCCAGACCATGACAGAGTCACCAGGCTGACCCCACACCCTCTCATAGACACAGAAACTGAGGGCCAGAGACTTGCTCAATGTCAGGAGACTCCTAAAGACTGTGCTCTTACTCCCCTGCCCTTTTATTAAAACTTAACGCTTCCTCTTGGGAAACCAAACAACCACTGGGAGTCATCCTGACCAGCCACTATAGAGGACTGCCCTTGGCAAAAATCCTGCCATGGAGGAGCTGGGAAGAAATACCCCATAATACTTTCCTACTGCCCTGTGACTTCCCACCAGAGGTCACCACAAGCCAAAACCAACAGGAAACAGGAGGCAGGAAAGTCCACTGATTTAATCCAGTCAGGCCAGCCTCAGAGGGCAAAGAGCAGAGTAGAGAAAAACAGGGGGCGGCTTGGGAAGGGTACACTGACTCTATCCAAAGCACTTCTGGCTCTCTGTAGAGACCGGACCAAGCTCAATTCCACCTCTTCTTTCACCTAGGGTGGAACAAACATCAAGGGAAAAGAGGAGAGGGAAGGGGGTGTACTTTTCTACTTTGTGTCTGCACGCTTCCCCCAGAACTGGATGACACTACCATCTGTGGAAAAGCAGTATGTCTCTTCACTGGCAGGTTAGACCCTCTGTCAGTGTTCTTGACATCGGCAGAAAAACTTCTCACTCTTCTCTGTCTCTGAGTAGGCATCTCTCACTTCTCTAAATTCTCGTCCCTCTCAGTCTCTAGAGAATTAGCTCTCAGGATTCCCCTGCTCATTATCTTACTGTTTCTTCTCAGATTCATTCCTAAGTATCTCTTCTTAAATACAGTAGTTTTTAAAAAATGTTTTATCTGCTGAAGGCTCTAACACCCTATCTTTGGGGCTTACTCTCAACCCCATTCCTCCAGTTCCATTGGCCATCTACTTATAGGGAACCCCCACTTAGATGATGAAGCAGCCCTTCAATCTTAAGTGGCCAACTACACTCAGCACCTTTCCCCTGAGCTCCCTCCTTGGCTCCCTTCTCATGATAAAGTCACCATCACCCTCCCGCTAATCACCCAGTCTCAAAGCCAACTCTAACAAATTCTAGCTCCATGACATCACTACTACTTATATCCTTAGCTTCCTTCCCATTGACAAGATTGCTGTTTAATTTCTCATTTTTTTCTTTCCTTGGCTAATAAAATAATTTCCTAATTAATTTCTTGCTTTTTTTTTTTTTACCTCTCTAGCCCAATTTACACACACAACCATCAGATTAATATTCCAAAAATACAGTTCTGATTATATCATACTTAAAAAAAAATCATTCAAGGTTTGAATAGCTGTTGAAGGGAAAATAACTGTGAATGTGTGAACAAGGAGGACAGGAGGCAATGTTAGCATCGCACCTCTTTGGACTGCATCTGTTTTTCTGTTCTTTACCTTCTGTATGTTTTTTTGCTGGCGGTCAGTGGTATATTTGTCTTTCTTTTCGTTCACTTCCAAATCTTTTGCAAATTTTGGAATTGGAGATAGTGCGAGAGGGAAGAAAGGTGAAACAAGATTCATGTAGTTGAGGAAGAGGGGGGCAATGAAGACCCTGAGTGACCGAATTGGTCTTTGATAATTGCTAGTCATTCATTGGGAAATTGAAAGCATGAATGGATATTTTAAAAAACCAGGGTTTCTAAATATGGCTAAAGTGGAACTAACTTCATTGACCAGAGTTCTTAGTGTCAATATCAGTTCTAGGGGCTTGGGAGTTCTGAAAGGGAAATGACCAAATTCTAACTACTTCAATCTGAATGGAACCAAAATCAAAGTACTCAGTTCAGTAGATGTTCAGGAAAATATTAAAAAATAGAAAAGTCATGACTTGTTTAACTATGAAATCATAATCCTAATAGTTGAGAGTCTTTGAATGGCTATAGCATACATACTTAAAGGGATTTGGTCAGCAAGATAATGAACATCAACTCTGAAGAGGAAGAGGATGAGTATGGAAATAACCATAACAAAGCTAATGGGGAGGGTGGAGCTGGTCCACCCAGAGAATATGAGGAAGAGGAGGAAGAGAAGGAGAATGAGGGCAAGATGAAGCAAGTTCAGAATTGGGAAAGGGAAAGTAGGAAATAGATCTCTTATGTTCAAAGAAAGAATTTCAGGATGGATATTGTGATGACTATGTTGACAAGGAGAGAGTAGAAGATGGAGAAGAAGGTCTTCAAGGAAAAAAGAAAAATCAAGATGCAAAGGATGAAAGAGAATGACATGACTAGATCCTTCTTAAACCAGACCCCGTAATGCTACTGGTTTTTCAGTAAAATGGTCACTACAGTGATTTCCATAGAAAACAAACATGTAACTCTTCATAGAATATGTTTTACTATTTTCATATTGTCTTCATTAAAATAAGCTTTATTAATCTGTTAATAATTATATGTGGAGAAACATTTTTATTGATGTCATTGTCATATTCCCTAGAAATTCATTTGGAATTTTAATTTTTCTCATTATCTTATTCTTGTCAATCATTACTAGCCAACAATGAAAACATGACTGATTTTACACAAGTTTAATATGGTACATTTTTTTCATGTTTTAAACTTATTTTAAAAATGGAAGTTAACAGGGCGCCTGGGTGGCTCAGTCGTTAAGCGTCTGCCTTCAGCTCAGGTCATGATCCCAGAGTCCTGGAATCAAGCCCTGCATTGGGCTCCCTCCTCAGCGGGAAGCCTGCTTCTACCTCTCCCACCCCCCCTTGCTTGTGTTCCCTCTCTCGCTGTGTCTCTGTCAAATAAATAAATAAAATCTTAAGAAAAAAATGGAAGTTAAAGTTGCTATAATATGCAAAGGCAACAGTTTCTCTTTTGAATGGCAAGTTGATTATTTTCATAACTGACCCAGAGACCTCTAGTTGGGAAGCTCTTAGTTTTGTGTTTGTTTGTTTAGTAAGAGTTTTTAAATTTTTGTGTTTGTTTTGTCACATGAGTAGTTTGGAGGATAGGAGTAAAATAATAAAGATTCTATTCAGCCACACAGTTCAAGAATTTTCACACTCTTTGTATCACAGTATATATGTATTGTGTTAAGTTCCTCATGAGTCTCTTCCTAAAAATTTGAAGGTCCTACTTTTTCTGCAACTGTTTTTTTCCAACTTTAAAGATTTTTTTTATTTGAGAGAGAGGGAGAAGCAGACTCCCCACTGAGCAGAGAGCCCGACACGGGCCTCAATCCTAGGACCCTGAGATCATGACCTGAATTGAAGGCAGATGCTTAACTGACTGAGCCACCCAGGCACCCCTGTTTTCCAACTTTAGTGGGGAATAATTGACAATTAAAAACTGTATACGTGTAAGGTATACAACACAATGATTTGATATACAGACACACTGTAAAATAATCACCACATTCAAACTATATAACATATCAATCTCCTTACATAGTTAGCATCATTTTTGTGTGAGGTAAGAACACTTAAGATCTACTCTCCCAGCAAATTTTGTACACAGTACAGTATCATTAACTATAGCTACAGTGTTGGATATTAGATCTCCAGAACTTATTCACCCAGCGTAACTGAAACATTGTACACCTTGACCAACATCTCCCCATTTCCCCCTACCTGAAGGACCGTCATTCTCCTCTCTGCTATGTTCATCAGAGGTATTAGCCTGTAGTTTTCTTTCCTTGTAGTGCCTTTGCCTGGTTTTGGTATCAGGGTGATGCTGGTCTCATAAAGTGAGTTTGGAAGTGCTCCCTCATCTTCAATTTCCTGAAAGAGTTTAAGAAGGATTGGTCCTGGGCTTTTCATGGCTGGGGGGTTTTTGATTACTGATCTCCTCTCCTTATTTGTTATTGGTCTGTTCAGGTTGTCAATTTCTCCTTGATTGAGTTTGGTACGTCATTATGTTTCTAGGAATTTATCCATTCCTTCTAGGTTATCCAGGTTTTTGGCATGTGATTCTTCATAATAGTCCCTATGATCCTTTCTATTTTTAAGACATCTATTGTAATGTCTCCTCTTTCAGTCCTGATTTTATTTATTTGAATCTTCCCTTTTCTTTTTCTTAGTCTAGCTAAAGTTTTATCAATTTTGTTTATTTAAAAAAAAACACCACAACTCTTAGTTTTATTGATTTTTCCATTTTTATTCATATTTGATTTATTTCTGCTCTAATCTTTATTATTTCCTTCCTTCTGCTAACTTGAGTCAAATTTGTTTTTCTTTTTCCAGTTCCTTGAGGTATAATGTTAGGTTATTCATTTGAGATCTTTCTTCTTCCTTAGTGTAGGTATCTATCACTAAAAACTTCCCTCTTAGAATGTTTGTGGTGCACCCCATAAATTTTGGTATGTTCTGTTTTCATTTTTGTTTGTCTCAAGATAATTTTTAAATTGTTATTATATATTTCAGGTATATGACATTCTAATCTGACATCTGTATACACGACAGAGTGATCACCCCCAAAAGTCTATTTACTATCCATCACCCTACAAAGCCACCCCCAACTCCTTTCCCTCTGGTAACCACTGATCTGTTCTCTTTATCAAGATACTTTAAAAATTCCCTTTGATTTCCTCTGACTCAGTAGTGGTTCAAGAGCACGTTCTTTAGTTTCCACATATTTATGGAGCTGGGGTCTGGTGCACAGGCATGCATGGAGGGGCAGCAGTGCCAGGATCCAGAGTACAGGTGCACATGGAGCAGGTGTGCAGCCAGGTCCCAGGCATGTGCCAGAATGGGGCAGGTGGGTCAACAGCGCTGGCACCCCAATGGGGCTGGGAGCAGTGGCTGCTCTGGCCTGGGATGAGGGGTGCAAAGCAGCTCGTACTTCCCAGGCAGCTTCACCAGCTGAGGTCAACGTCAGCAAAAACTGTAGGGATATTTGGTGGCAAAAACTGGCAAAAGCTGTGTGGAAAAGGTTGCTGGGGTCTCCTATGGTGAAAGCTGCTGGGATCTTCCTGCTCGTGCTTTCCCCCATAGTGAGGAAGTCATGGACAAGGGGATCTTTCTTGGTGCTAAGCAATGCAAGACTGGATGATGGGATGATGAAGGTAAAATGCTTCCTCTACTTTTTTTTTTAAATTTATTTTATTATGTTATGTTAGTCACCATACATTACATCATTAGTTTTTGATATAGTGATCCATGATTCATTGTTTGCGTATAACACCCAGTACTCCATGCAATATGTGCCCTCCTTAATACCCATCACTGGGCTAACCCATCCCCCCACCACGCCCCCCTCTAAAACCCTCAGTTTCTTTCTCAAAGTCCATAGTCTCTCATGGTTCGTCTCCCCTTCCGATTTCTCCCTTCATTTTTCCCTTCGTTTTTTTGTTTGTTTGTTTGTTTTAACATATAACGTATTATTTGTTTCAGGGGTACAGGTCTGTGATCCATCAGTCTTACACAGTTCACAGCGCTCACCATAGTACATACCCTCCCCAATGTCCATCACCCAGCCACCCCATCCCTCCCACCCCCCACCACTCCAGCAACCCTCAGTTTGTTTCCTAAGATTCAGAGTCTCTTATGGTTTGTTTCCCTCTCTGGTTTCATCTTGTTTCATTTTTTCCTCCCTTCCCCTATGATCCTCTGTCTTGTTTCTCAAATTCCTCATATCAGTGAGATCATATGATCTTGTCTTTCTCTTATTGACTTATTTTGCTTACCATAATATCCCCTAGTTCCATCCACATCGTTGCAGATGGCAAGATTTCGGGGTTTTTTTGATGGCTGCATAATATTCCATTGTGTATATATACCACATCTTCTTTATCCATTCATCTGTCGATGGACATCTTGGCTCTTTCCATAGTGTGGCTATTGTGGACTTTGCTTCTATAAACATTAGGGTCCACGTACCCCTTTGATCACTACATTTGTATCTTTGGTGTAAATACCCAGTGGTGCAATTGCTGGGTCGTAGGGTAGCTCTATTTTCAACTTCTTGAGGAATGTCCATACTTTTTTCCAGAGTGACTGCACCAGCTTGCATTCCCGCCAACAGTGTAGGAGGGTTCCCCTTTCTCTGCATCCTCACCAACATCTGTTATTTCCTGACTTGTTAATTTTAGCCATTCTGACTGGTGTGAGGTGGTATCTCATTGAGGTTTTGATTTGTATTTCCCTGATGCTGAGTGATGTTGAACACTTTTTCATGTGTCTGTTGGCCATTTGGATGTCTTCTTTGCAGAAATGTCTGTTCATGTCTTCTGTCCATTTCTTGACTGGATTATTTGTTGTTTGGGTGTTGAGTTTGATAAGTTCTTTATAGATTTTGGATACTAGCCCTTTATCTGATACGTCATTTGTGAATATCTTCTCCCATTCTGTCGGTTGTCTTTTGGTTTTGTTGACTGTTTCCTTTGCTGTGCAAAAGCTTTTTATCTTGAAAATAGTTCATTTTTGCCCTTGCTTCCCTTGCCTCTGGTGATGTGTCTAGGAAGAAGTTGCTGCGGGCTGAGGTCGAAGAACTTGCTGCCTGTGTTCTCCTCTAGGATTTTGATGGATTCCTGACTCACACTTAGGTCTTTCATCCATTTTGAGTCTATTTTTGTGTGTGGTGTAAGGAAATGGTCTAGTTTCATTCTTCTGCATGTGTCTGTCCAATTTTCCCAACACCGTTTGTTGAAGAGACTGTCTTTTTTCCATTGGACATTCTTTCCTGCTTTGTCGAAGATTAGTTGACCATAGAGTTGAGGGTCCATTTCTGGGCTCTCTATTCTGTTCCATTGATCTATGTGTCTGTTTTTGTGCCAATACCATACTGTCTTGATGATGACAGCTTTGCAATAGAGCTGGAAGTCCGGAATTGTGACGTCACCAGCTTTGCTTTTCTTTTTCAACATTCCTCTGGCTATTCGGGGTCTTTTCTGGTTCCATACGAATTTTAGGATTATTTGTTCCATTTCTTTCAAAAAAGTTGATGGTATTTTGATAGGGATTGCATTAAATGTGTAGATTGCTCTAGGTAGCATAGACATTTTCACACTATTTGTTCTTCCAATCCATGAGCATGGAACGTTTTTCCATTTCTTTGTGTCTTCCTCAATTTCTTTCATGAGTATTCTACAGTTTTCTGAGTATAGATTCTGCCTCTTTTGTTAGATTTATTCCTAGGTATCTTATGGTTTTGGGTGCAATTGTAAATGGGATTGACTCAAATTTTCTTTCTTCTGTCTTGTTGGTGTATAGGAATGCCACTGATTTCTGTGCATTGATTTTATATCCTGCCACTTGACTGAATTCCTGTATGAGTTCTAGCAGTTTTGGGGTGGAGTCTTTTGGGTTTTCCACATAAAGTATCATATCATCTGCAAAGAGTGAGAGTTTGACTTCTTTGCCAATTCAGATGCCTTTTATTTCTTTTTGTTGTCTGACTGCTGAGGCTAGGACTTCTAGTACTTTGTTGAGTAGCAGCGGTGATAGTGGACATCCCTGCCGTGTTCCTGACCTTAGGGGAAAAGCTCTCAGTTTTTCCCCATTGAGAATGGTATTTGCTGTGGGTTTTTCATAGATGGCTTTTATGATATTGAGGTATGCACCTTCTATCCCTACACTGTGAAGAGTTTTAATCAAGAAAGGATGCTGTACTTTGTCAAATGCTTTTTCTGCATCTATTGAGAGGATTTTATGGTTCTTGTACTTTCTTTTATTAACGTATTGTATCACACTGATTGATTTGCGGATGTTGAACCAACCTTGCAGCCTGGGAATAAATCCTACTTGGTCGTGGTGAATAATCCTTTGAATGTACTGTTGGATCCTATTGGCTAGTGTTTTGGTGAGAATTTTTGCATCCATGTTCATCAGGGATATTGCTCTGTAGTTCTCTTTTTTGATGGGGCCTTTGTCCAGTTTTGGGATCAAGGTAATGCTGGCCTCATAAAATGAGTTTGGAAGTTTTCCTTCCATTTCTATTTTTTGGAACAGTTTCAGAAAAATAGGTATTAATTCTCCTTTAAATATTTGGTAGAATTCCCCTGGGAAGCCATCTGGCCCTGGGCTCCTGTTTGTTAGGAGATTTTTGATAACTGCTTCAATTTCCTTACTGGTTATGGGTGTGTTCAGGTTTTCTATTTCTTCCTGGTTCAGTTTTGGTAGTTTAGAAGTCTCTCGGAATGCATCCATTTCTTCCAGATTGTCTAATTTGCTGGCATAGAGTTGCTCATAATATGTTCTTATAATTGTACTTCTTTAGTGTTGGTTGTGATCTCTCCTCTTTCATTCATGATTTTATTTATTTGGGTCATTTCTCTTTTCTTTTTGGTAAGTCTGGCCAGGGGTTTATCAGTCTTATTAATTCTTTCAAAGAACCAGCTCCTAGTTTCTACTGTTCTTTTGGTTTCTATTTCATTGATTTCTGCTCTGATCTTTATTATTTCTCTTCTCCTGCTGGGTTTAGGCTTTATTTGCTGTTCTTTTACAGCTCCTTTAGGTGTAGGGTTAGGTTGTGTATTTGAGACCTTTCTTGTTTCTTGAGAAGGCTATATATTTTCTCTTAAGACTGCCTTTGCTGAATCCCAAAGATTTTGAACAATTGTGTTTTCATTTTCATTGGTTTCCATGAAATTTTTAAATTCTTCTTTAATTTCCTGGTTGACCCATTCTTTCTTTAGTAGGATGCTCTTTAGCCTCCATGCATTTGAGTTCTTTCCAACTTTCCTCTTATGATTGAGTTCTAGTTTCAAAGCACTGTGGTCCAAAAATATGCAGGGAATGATCCCAATCTTTTGGTACCAGTTGAGACCTGATTTGTGACCTATGATGTGATCTATTCTGGATAATGTTCCATGGACACTAGAGAAGAATGTGTATTTTGTTGCTTTGGGATGGAATATTCTGAATATACCTGTGAAGTCCATTTGGTCCAGTGTGTCATTTAAAGCCTTTATTTCCTTGTTGATCTTTTGCTTAGATGATGTGTCCATTTCAGTGAGGGGGTGTTAAAGTTCCCTACTATTATTGTATTGTTGTCAATGTGTTTCTTTGATTTTGTTATTAATTGGCTTATATAATTGGCTGCTCCATGTTAGGGGCATAGATATTTATAATTGTTAGATCTTCTTTTGGATAAACCCTTTAAGTAGGATATAGTGTCCTTCCTCATCTCTTATTATAGTCTTTGGTTTAAAATCTAATTTGTCTGATATAAGGATTGCCACCCCAGCTTTTTTTTTTTTTTTTTTATGTCCATTAGCATGGTAAATGGTTTTCCACCCCCTTCTTTCAATCTGGAGGTGTCTTTGCATCTAAAATGGGTCTCTTGCAGGCAGCATATCAATGGGTCTTGTTTTTTTTTTTATCCAATCTGATACCCTGTGTCTTTTGATTGGGGCATTTAGCCCATTTACATTCAGGGAAACTATTGAATGATATGAATTTAGTGCCACTGTACTGCCTGTAAGGTGACTATTACTGTATATTGTCTGTGTTCCTTTCTGGTCTATGTTACTTTTATTTTTATTTTTTAAAGATTTTATTTATTTGACAGAGAGAGACACAGTAAGAGAGGGAACACAAGCAGGGGGAGTGGGAGAGGGAGAAGCAGGCTTCCCACGGAGCAGGGAGCCCGATGTGGGGCTCGATCCCAGGACCCTAGGTTCATGACCTGAGCAGACGCTTAATGACTGAGCCACCCAGGTGCCCCTGGTCTATGTTACTTTTAGGCTCTCTCTTTGCTTAGAGGACCCCTTTCAATATTTCTTGTAGGGCTGGTTTGGTGTTTGCAAATTCTTTTAGTTTTTGTTTGTCCTGGAAGCTTTTTCTCTCTCTTTCTATTTTCAATGACAGCCTAGCTGGATATAGTATTCTTGGCTGCATATTTTTCTCATTTAATGCTCTGAATACATCATGCCAGTCCTTTCTGGCCTGCCAGGTCTCTGTGGATAGGTCTGTTGCCAATCTAATGTTTCTGCCATTATAGGTTCCAGATCTCTTGTTCTGAGCTGCTTTCAGGATATTCTCTTTGTCTCTGAGACTTGTAAGTTTTACTATTAGATGTCGGGGTGTTGACCTATTTTTATTGATTTTGAGAGGGGTTCTCTGTGCTTCCTGGATTTTGATGCCTGTTTCCTTCCCCAAATTTGGGGAGTTCTCTGCTATAATTTGCTCCAATATACCTTCTGCCCTCTCTCTCTCTCTTCTTCTTCTGGGATCCCAATTATTCTAATATTGTTTCATCTTATGGTATCCCTTATCTCTCGAATTCTGCCCTCGTGATCCAGTAGTTTTTTATCTCTCTTTTTCTCAGCTTCTTTATTCTCCATCATTTGGTCTTCTATATCACTGATTCTGCCTCATTTATCCTAGCAGTTAGTGCCTCCATTTTTGATTGCACCTCATTAATAGCCTTTTTGATTTGGACTTGGTTAGATTTTAGTTCTTTTATTTCTCCAGAAAGGGATTCTCTAGTATCTTCCATGCTTTTTTCAAGCCCAGCTAGTATCTTTATAATCATCATTCTGAACTCTAGTTCGGACATCTTACTAATGTCCGTATTGATTAGATCCCTGGCAGTCGGTACTGCCTCTTGTTCTTTTTTTTGAGGTGAGTTTTTCCATCTTGTCTTTTTGTCCAGAGGAGAATAGGTGAATGAGAGAACAAAATGCTAAAAGGGTAACAACTACCCCGGAAAAATATACACTAAACAAATCAGAAGAGACCCGAAACCAGGGGGAAAAGAAAGGAAAAGAAAAAAAAAAGAATATGATCAGAGCCACATACTAGATTTTGGGTGTATTTTGGTCTGTTAGAAGAAACTGCCTCCCAAAATTTTAAAGAAAGAAAAGCTTATATATGTACAAAAATAAGGGTAAATACAATGAAGGGATGGAATATGACTATAAAGATGAAGATTATAAAAGATTTTATAAAAGGAATTGATAAGATAAGAAGTTGGTTGAAAAAAGAAAGAAGAAAAATTTAAAATAAAACAAAACAAAAAAAAGGGGGGGCAAGAATGTGATCAGGCAGGAGACTAGAACAAAGCCATACACTAGAGATTTAGGGTGTGTTTTGTTCTGTTAGAAGAAACTGTATCCCAAAATTTATAAAGAGAAAAACTTATATATATACAAAAAATAAGGTTAACTACAATGAAGGGATATAATATGACTCTAAAAATGAAAATTAAAAAAGATTTTAAAAAAAGGAACTGATAAGATGTTGGTTGAAAAAGGGAAAAAGAAAAATTCAAAAAAAAAAAAAAAGAAAAAGAAAAAAAGAAAATTAAAAAATTTAACTTTGAAAGACTAAAGAATCATGGGGGGAAAATCCATGAATTCTATGTGCAGTATTCCCCTAGCGCTGGAGTTCTGCTGTCCTCATTGATCGGTAAACTTGGTCTTGGTTGGCTGTTCTTGCTCATCTGGGGGAGGGGCCTGTTGCCGTGGTTCCCAAATGTCTTTGCCAGAGGCAGAATTGCCCCGCCATTGCCGGGTCTGGGCTAAGTAATCTGCTCGGGTTTGCTCTTGGGAGCTTTTGTTCCCTGCAAGCTTTCGGTACAGCTTTGGAGAATGAGAGTGAAAATGGCAGCCTTCCAACCTCCGCCTGGAGGAGCCAAGAACTCGGGGCCCTGCTCCTCAGTGAGCCTCCAGAGAAAAGCAGTCAGTCACTCCCGTCTCCCCGGTCTCTGGCTGCACTCTGTGCTCACCCGGCCTGTGACCGAGCGTTTCTATCTCTGGCACCTGACCCTGTATGGAGTCTCCAAACCCAGCAGATCCCTGTGGTGCGCTCCCATGCCACTCTTCCCGGGGTAGGAAGGGGAGTCTGCCCGGATCTGCTGCTTGTTGGGTCACTGCTGGAAGAGCAGTGGCCCGACTGTGCCTCGGATCTCGGTTTATGGCAACTCCGAGCTGAGAGCCCACTCCTTGGCTCCGTCTCTGCAGCCGGCTTCCCTGCTCAGATACCTGGGAGCTCTGCTGCACTCAGGCACCCCCGGTCTTTCTGTGACCCCAAGGGTCCTGAGACCACACTGTCCCAGCGAGGGTCCCATCCCCCTGCTTAGCCACTGGAGGGACGTCCCTCAGCAGAGCCAACTTCTAAAAGTTCCGATTTTGTGCTCCACAGCTCTATCACTTGCTGGTAGCCGGCTCCCTCCCCCCATGGTCTGTCTTCCCAAATATAGCCTCAGATTCACTTCTCCCCACGTCCTACCTTCCAGAAAGTGGTCGCTTTTCTGTTCAGAGAGTTGCTGCTATTCTTTTCTTCGATCTTCTGTTGAGTTCGTAGGTGTTCAGAATGGTTTGATAACTATCTAGCTGAATTCCTGGGACCAGATGAAATCCAGGTCTCCTTCTCCTCTGCCACCTTGCTCCTCTTCTGCTTCCTCTGCTTTTTAATACAACCAACCTCGGTTTATGTGTTCCACTGATTTGCTGCAACTTCCTCATTATGCTTTTCCTCATTTCCCATTAAATAGCTCTTCTATGGTGAACATCTCAAGTTCTTCAAACTTTGCTTAAAGGCCATGTTTTTAAAGCCCCTCTGCATCATTGTTGCTTTTTTTTTTTTTTGAGAGAGAGAGAGAGAGACAAGGCTCGATCTCACAACCCTGAGATCACAAAGTGAGCCTAAATCAAGAGTCAGAGGCTTAACCGACTGAGTTACCCATCTCTTTTTTAAAATATATTCTCTGTGCCAGAGGCTGTGCTATTTGCTCTCCATGCATCATTACATTTGAGTCTCTTAATGAGTCTGAGAGTTAGGTATTATAATCTCCATTTTACAGATAAGAAACTGAAGTTTTGAGAGTTCAAATAACTTGCCCAAGATATAATTGACTGAGCAGCATCCAAATTGAGTTCTGTCTGATTTCAGAGTCTATGCTATGCAGTATCCACTATGTTGTCCCAAGAGGTAGCAGACTGCCCATCTTCAGAAGTGTAATCATAAAAGCTGATGCACACTTGAGGGAACAATAGAATGAGGGGTGCCTGGGTGGCTTAGTCAGTTGAGTGCCCGACTCAGTTTTGGCTCAGGTCATGATCTTGAGGTCCTGAGATCAAGCCCTGCATTGTGCTCCATCCTTGGCACAGAGCCTGCTTGAGATTCTCTCTCTCCTTCTGCACCTCCCCCTGCTCACGCTCTGTCTCTCTAAATAAATAAATAAATAAATAAATAAATTCTTAAAAAAAAAAGAATGAAGTTCTAAGCAGCTGGTGAATTGAATGAGACCTTTGAGAATAATTTTGGCCTTCTCAATCACATGAGACTTTGAATTTTAAATAGTTTTATAATATGCAGTGATGAATTTAACAGGACATTTAAGATAGAAGCAGCAAAACTAGCAAGAACAGAATATGATTTCTCCCTTACTCCTCTGTACATGAGGATTATAATGATCATATTCTGCCTTATATTAAGGTTCTTTGCATTTCATATCTTTCTGAAATAGAGAAGGCTGTGGATACATGTTTCACAGATAAAGAAACCAGCCCTGAGAGAGATGCATGGAATCGACTTTCTTGACTCTCTAACAACAGACAGTGAGGTATTATCACCACTGCTACATGAGCACTCCTCCTGCAAGTGACCAAAGGCTCCTTGCCATGAGATTAATGAAACATCATAACCCTATCTCTGAGCAGTATCCAACAAAGACAGCTCTCCCTTTCATAAAGCCTTTCTTCCCTTGGTTTACACAGCATCTAAATATCCTCTTTTTTCCTTCTGCCCTTCTGATAGCTTTTTCTAAACTTCTCCTCCAGAGCCTTCTAGCTTTGTGGGGCCCTTAAATTTGGATGTTCCTTAAGCATCTGGTGAAGTGCTCTTCTCTTCTAATTTCCCCTCTATCCTTGAATTATCCCATCTATTCCCATGGCTTTATCTTTCAGTGATGACTCCCGGGCCCATATCTCATGTAAAGTCTCCTCTTTCCAAGGTCAGAAAGTATTTGTTGATAAATGAGTAAATGTAGGAATGGATAATTAAGTATAGGAGAAATAACTGGGTTCCTGTATTTCAGACTGGAACCCAGTAAAATGCATTCTTATCACTGGTTTTCATATCAGATAGAATTAAGTTCAAGTCCAATCTTGGCCCCTTACTAGTAGAGTGATATTAGATTAGGGAATTAAAATGCTCACACCTTAGTTTATTTTCTCATTGTTGCTGCTAGTTTGTTTTGCTTTGTTTTTAACAATTTACAAAATGAGGATAATTATACCCATCCTGACCTACATTTCAAGTAGGGTAATTGTGAGGAATGCATGAGTTCTCACATGGGAGAGGGCCTTAGGAATGAGAATTATTCTTACTAAACAGTATTGAGCTATTCATTCAGGAGAGACGGAGGGCAGGATACCTATCAGTGTGCAAGACAGATGTTTTCTTTTCTTTATCCTAAAGGTCTAGGTTGCTGTTGATGGCAGCTATTCACAGCTCATCCATAAAAAGTCTGCTGAAGGAAGGATATGAAGGATAAAGGGTGGTGGCCACACTAAGTCCAGCCCTAGACATCCACAACACACACCTGCCTGTTGTATATGGTAATGCCTCAGACAGAACACAGGCCCAGCCCAGACCTCAGCTAAAGCACCTGGTCTCAAAGATGGAGGGAATACAAAAGCAACCAGTGAGACTACCTCTTTAGTCATCACAGAGTGCCAAGGCTAGAGGCATTCTAGTCATTGTTCCATTCAACAATCTCATTGGAAAAATGGAGACATTTGGGCCCTGGAAGGGAAAAAAACAAGTGCCCAAGGTCACCCAGCAAGTTAGTTGCAGAGCTGGAATATAAATGTCAGTCACCAGTTCACTATACATTCTAACCACTCTGACTACAAGACTATTACAATTATTTTTCATCCAGAAGGCTATTATAATTATTTTTCTTTTCCCTTATTAGGTTATAATTTACATGTACTAAGATACTAAGGTATAATTTACATGCAATTTAAATTTACCGTTTTTATTTTTTTAAGTTTTAATTTAAATCCAGTTAACATACAGTATTATATTAGTTTCAGGTATACGATATAGTGATTCAACACTTCCCTACAACACCCAGTGCTCACCCCAACAAATGCACTCCTTAATCCCCATCACCTATTTCACCTGTCCTCCCATCCACCTCCCTCTGGTGACCATCAATTTGTTCTCTATTGATAAGAGTCTCTTTCTTGGTTTGCCCCCCTCCCCATTTTTCCCCTTTGCTCATTTGTTTCGTTTCTTAAATTGCACATGAGTGAAATCATATTAAATTTACCTTTTTAAATATCAAGTTCTGTGTCTTTTGCCAAATAGAAAATTTTATGATATAAGCATATTTATTGCATAAAGTGTCCATCATCCTGAACAATTCCTTCAGACCCATTTACAGCCCTTCCCTCCCTGTTCAATGCACATATCTGTCTCCTGTCCCTAGAATTTTTCCTTTTTCAGAACATCATATAAATAAAATTAGAAATAGTATGCAGCATTTTGAGTTTCACTTAGAATAATGTGTTTGAGGAGCACCTGGGTGGCTCAGTCTGTTAAGCATCTGACTTGAGCTCAACTCAGGTCTTGATCTCAGGGTCATGAGTTCAAGCCCTGTGTTGGGCTCTGCACTGGGCATGGATCCTACTTAAGTAATAAAATTGATGATAATAATAATAATAATAATTTGGAAATTAATCCATGCTGTTGCATGTATCAGGAGTTTGATCCTATTAATACTAAGTAGTACTTCTTTTTTAAACTATTTTAATTCAATTAATTAACATATAATGTATTATTGGTCTCAGAGGTATAGGTCTGTGATTCATCAGTCTTATATAATACCCAGTGCTCATTACATCACATGCCCTCCTTAATGTCCATTACCCAGTTACCCCATCCTTCCACTCCCCTCCCCTCCAGCAACCCTCAGTTTGTTTCTTATGATTAAGTCTCTTATGGTTTGTCTCCCTCTCTGGTTTCATCTTGTTTTATTTTTTCCTCTCTTCCCTGATGAGCTTCTGTTTTGTTTCTTAAATTCCACATGTCAGTGAGATCATATGATTATTGTCTTTCTCTGAATGACTTATTTCGCTTAGCATAATGCCCTCTAGTTCCATCCATGTCATTGCAAATAGCAAGATTTCAATTTTTTGATGGCTGAATAGGATTCCATTGTGTATATATATATATATATATATATATATATATATATATACACCACCTCTTCTTTATCCATTCATCTGTTGATGGACATCTGGGCTCTTTGCATAGTTTGGCTATTGTGGACATTGCTGCTATAAACATTGGGGTGCACGTGCCCCTTTGGATCCCTACAGTTGTATCTTTGGGGTAAAGACCCAGTGGTGCAATTGCTGGGTCGTAGGGTAGCTCTATTTTCAACTTTTTGAGGAAGCTTCATATTGTTTTCCAAAGTGGCTGCACCAGCTTGCATTCCCACCAACAGTGTAGGAGGGTTCCCCTTTCTCTGCATCCTCGCCAACATCTGTCATTTCCTGACTTGTTAATTCTAGCCATTCTAACTGGTGTGAGGTGGCATCTCATTGTGGTTTTGATTTGTATTTCCCTGATGCCAAGGGATGTGGAGCATTTTTCATGTGTCTGTTGGCCATTTATATGTCTTCTTTGCAGAAATGTCTGTTCATGTCTTCTGTCCATTTCTTGATTGGATTATTTGTTGTTTGGGTGTTGAGTTTGATAAGTTCTTTATAGATTTTGGATACTAGCCCTTTATCTGATATGTCATTTGTAAATATCTTCTTTTCTGTCAGTTGTCTTTTGGTTTTGTTGACTGTTTCTTTTGCTGTGCAAAAGCTTTTTATCTTGATGAAGTCCCAATAGTTCATTTTTGTCCTTGCTTCCCTTGCCTTTGGAGACATGTCTCACAAGAAGTTGCTGCAGCCGAGGTCGAAGAGGTTGATGCTTATGTTCTCCTCTAGGATTTTGATGGATTCCTGTCTCACATTTAGGTCTTTCAACCATTTTGAGTCTATTTTAGTGTATGGCGTAAGGAAATGGTCCAATTTCAATCTTCTGCATGTGGCTGTCCAATTTTCCCGACACCATTTGTTGAAGAGACTGTCTTTTTTCCATTGGACATTCTTTCCTGTTTTGTCGAAGATTAGTTGACCATAGAGTTGAGGGTCCATTTCTGGGTTCTCTATTCTGTTCCATTGATCTATGTGTCTGTTTTTGTGCCAGTACCATACTGTCTTGATGATTACAGCTTTGTAATGAGCTTGATAAGTAGTACTTATTTATGTGGATGCACCACATTTGTTTATCCATTCACCAGTTCAAGAACATTGGAATTATTTCCATTTTGGGGCCATTACCAGTAAAGCCACTATAAACTGGCATGTATGTTTTTTCTCTGAACATAAACATTTATTTCACTTGATTATATACCTAGAAGACTGCTGGGTCATATGGTTAAGGATATATTTAATTTTATACAAAACTGCCAAACTGTTTTCCCATTTTACATTTCCTCCAGCAATCCATGGGAGTTCTAGCTTATCTGTATACTATCTAGCAGTTACTATGATCAGTTTTGGTTTTTTCTTTTTTAATTTTAGTGACTCAGATAAGTGGGTAGTGATACCTCATTGTGGTTTTTAATTTGTATTTCTCTGATGACAAATGGTGCAAAATATATCTTTTTATGTGTTTGTCAACCACATACCTACTTTGATGAAATATATGTTCAGATCTTTTACCCTTTCCTTTTAATCAAGTCATTTTCCTATCACTTAGTTTTGAGAAAAATTTATGTATTCTGGCTATAAATCCTTTAATAGGATTTTTTGATTTGTATTTGGATTCCCCTAATAGCTAGTAATACTGATGAAGTCCCAATAGTTCATTTTTGTCCTTGCTTGTTTTCTCCTACTGTCTGGCTTGTCTTTGCTTTTTATCAATAGTGTCTTTTTGTGTATGTGGGATCATGTTGTTGGTGTTATATCTAAGAAATGTTCATCTAACCCAAGGATATAAAACTTTTTCTCTATATTTTTTCTAGAAATTTTAGAGTTTACATTTTTACATGTAATTCTCTGACATATTTTGAATTAATTTTTCTATATTGTATAAGGTATAGAAAGTTTATTTATTTTTTTAGTATGGATGTCCAAATGTTTCAGTACCATATATTGAGAAGACTACTGTTTCTGCATTGAATGACCTTTGTACCTTTGTTCAAAATCAGTTGATCATATAAGTGTGAATATATTTCTAGACTCTATTCTGTTTCACCAACATGTCTATCATTTCTCCAATACAATACTGTCTTAGTTAATGAGCTTTATAGAAGTCTTGAAAGCAGGTAGAATGACTCCTCAAACTTTGTTCTTTTTTCCCTCAAAATTATTTTAGTTATTCTAGTTCTTCGCCTTTCCATATATATTTTAAAATCACTTTGTCAATTTCTATATAAAATTACTTTGGAAAGAATTGACATCTTAGCAATATTTAGTATTCCAGTCAATGAAAAAAATCTGTTGGTTTATTTTGGTCATTTTTTATTTCTGTCAACAAAATTGTATAGCTATCAGCATACATACCATGTAATATTTTGTTAGATTTATACCTGAGTATTTTTTTTTTTTTTTGGTGCTATTGGAAATGACATATTTTAATTTACATTTGTGCTTTGCAAGTAGTGAGACATGCAATTGATATTTGCAAGTTAACCTTGTGTCCTGCAACCTTCTTAAATGTACTTATCAGTTCTACTCACATTTTAATATTTTATGTGGGATTTTCTACATAGACAGTCATGTCTCCTGTGAATAGAAACAGTTTTATTTCTCCCTTTCCAATCAGTATGCTGTTTACTTCTTTTTCTTGCCATATTGCACTGGTAAGGACCTCTAGTACAATACTGAAAAGGAATAGTGAGAAAGGATATCTTTGTCTTGTTCCTGATTTCAGTGAAAAAACGTTTATCTTTCAACATTAAACATGATGTTAGCTGTGGGTGGTTTTTAGATACTCTCAAGTTGAAGAATTTCCTTTTTATTCCTACTTTGCTGAGAGGTATATGTATATAATGAATATTGAATTTTATTAATTATTTCTGTACTTATTGATATGATTATATGGTTTTTCTTCTTCGGCTAGCCATATAGTAAACTGCATTTATTGATTTTCAAATATTGAAAAGCTTTGCAGTCCAGGTATAAGCATTACTCGATCTGCTAGTACTTTCTTTGGGGGTTTTATGTTTATGTTTCCAAGGGATATTGATCTGTAATTTTTCTTGTATGATACTTTCTTTTTCTGATTGTGGTAGCTGAGTAATGTTGGTCTCATAAAATGGCCAAGAAGCACAATGAAAGATGCTCAGTATTACTAGCTATTAGGGAAATCCAAATCCAAATCCAAATCAGATAACACTTGGGGCACCTGGATGGCTCAGTCAGTTAAGCATCTGCCTTTGGTCAGGTCATGATCCCAGGGTTCTGGGATCAAGCCCCACATTGGGCTCCCTGATCAGCAGAGAGCCTGCTTCTCCCCCTCCCTCTGCTGCTCCCCCTGCTTGTGTTCTCTCTCTCTCTCTCTTTCTCTCTCTCTCTCTGTGTCAAATACATAAATAAAATCTTAAAGAAAAAAGAAAAAAATTAGATAACACTTCACACCTACTAGAATGATTAGAATTAAGAAGACATAGTAAAAAGGGTTGGTTCTGATATGGAGAAACTGGACCCCTCATACCTTGCTAGTGAGAATGTAAAATGGTGTAGATGTATTGGAAGAGTCTGGCAGTTTCTCAAGAGATTAAACTTGGAGTTATATGACACAGCAATTTCATTCCTATGTATACTTAAGAGAAATGAAAACATATATTTATTCAAATACTTATAAAGGGAATGTTCACAGCAGCATTATCTGTAATAGCCAATTAGTGGAAACAACCCAAATTCCTATTAACTAATAAATTATTAAACAAAATTCAGTATGTCCATACATTGGAATATTATTTGGCAATACAAAAGAATGAAGTATGATGCATGCTACCATATGAATTAACCTTGTAAACATTATGCTAAGTGAAAGAAGCTGGATAGAAAAGGCCACATATTGTATGATTACATTTACATGAAATGTCCATAATAAGCAAATCTGTAGAGATCAAAAGCAGATTAGTGATTGCCTAGGGCTGGAGGAGAAGAGGATTAGGGAGAGGTGAGGAGTGGCTGATAATGGGGATGGGTTCTTTGGGGAGTAATGAAAAAAGCTATAAAATTGGTTATGACAACTCTGTGAATGTACTAAAAAACACTGAACTGCACATTTTAAATGGTTGAATTGTATGGTATGTGAATTATATCTCAATAAAGCCCTTAAAACATTTAGTTGGGAACTGGTCCCTCCTCTTCTATATCCTAAACGAGTTTTCTGTAGATCTATTATTATTAGTTCCCTGAATGTTTGATAGAATTCATTAGTGAAACTATCTTATCCTAGAGTTTCCTCTATTGAAAAGTTTTCAAATATGGATTTCATTCTTTAATAGATACAGAACTGTTCAAATTACCTATTTCTTTCTGAATGACTTTCTTTCGTTTGTGTCAAGGAATGTCCATTTCATCTAAGTTGTCACATCTATGGACATAGAGCTGTTCATATTATTCCTTATTATTCTTAAATAACTGGGTCCTGATATTTGTAGTTTTTGTCTTCAATTTATCTCTGCCTTTCTCTTTCTCTTTCCCTCTCTTTTTCCATCTCCCTCTCATTGACAAGTCCATTCAGATGTTTATCACTTTTTCAAAAAAAGTTTTTAATTATTTATTTGAGAGAGAGTGAGAGAGAGAGAGAGAGAGAAAACCCAAGCAGGGGGGAGGGGCAGAGAGATGGAGAAGCAGACTCCCTGCTCAGCAGGGAGCCCAAGGCAGGACTCCATCTCAGGACCCTGGGATCATGACTAGAGCCAAAGGCAGACACTTAACCAACAGAGCCACCCAGGCGCCCCAGCTGTTTATCACCTTTATTATTTTTTCAAAGGGTCAGATTCTTACTTCATTAATTTTTCTCTATTCTCAACTTAATGGATTTATGCTCTTATCTTTATTAGGTTATTTATTTTATTTGTTTTGAGTTTAACTTGCTCTCTTTTTTTAGTTTCTTATGGTGGATGCTGAGCTCATTGATTTCCTTCTCTTTTGGTACAAGTCTTTAATGCTATAAATTTACTGCTAAACATTATATTAGCTGCCTCCCACAAATTTTCATGTTTATTTTTATCCAATTCAAAATATATTTCAGTATCTCTTGGGACATCCTCTTTGACTCATGGATTATATGACTTTTTAAATTTAATTTCCAAATATTTGGAAACTTTTGATGTAGTTGATTACTTGATTTCTAGTTTGATTCCATTACAGTAAAAAATATATTTTGTATTATTTCAATTTTCTTAAATGCATTAAGGCTTATTTAATGATCCAGCAAAGTCTATCTTGAACAATGTTTCCTTTGCAAAAGAAAAAAGGGTATTCCATTGTTTGGTGCAGAGTATTTTATAATGTAATTTAGGTTAATCTGGTTAGTAGTGGTATTCAGGTTCTCTGTATCCTTCCTGATTTTCTATGTTTGTTCTATCAATCTGTAGATTGATCTCTAGTTTCTTTTAATCCCAAATTTCTTTTGATTAGTGTTTGATGATATATATTTTTGCATTCACTTACTCTTACCTATGTCTTTATATTTAAGGTAAGTTTCTGTATATAGTATAGTCTGACAATCTCTGCCTTATTATTGATGTATTTAGAATGTTTACATTTAATGTAATTATTGATATGATTGCATTAAAATCCACAATGTTGCTAGATGTTTTTTTTAATTCCATCTATTCTTTCTTTTCCCCTCCTTTTCACATACTTTTTAAAAAAAGATTTTATTTATTTATTTGAGAGGGGGAGAGAAAGAGAGGGAAAG
Organism: Phoca vitulina; assembly: GCF_004348235.1. Classification (NCBI taxonomy): domain Eukaryota; kingdom Metazoa; phylum Chordata; class Mammalia; order Carnivora; family Phocidae; genus Phoca; species Phoca vitulina. The sequence continues at coordinate 68,176,276 of NW_022589709.1, forward strand.
AGAGTGCACAAGAGTGCAAGAGCAGGGGGAGGGAGAAGCTGACTCCCCACTGAGCAGGGAATCTGATGCAGGACTTGACCTCATGCCGGGATCATGACTTGAGCCAAAGGCAGATGCTTAACTGACTGAACCACCCAGGCACCCCTCACCTACTTTTGGATTAAATGAGTATTTTTTATGGATCTATTTTATCTCTATTATTGACTCAACAGACTCAATCAGTTTTCCATCAATGTATAGTTTTCAAATTATAGTTTGACAATTTATAGTTTTCAAATCATTCTGTATTCACTACCTCATTTGATACCCGAAAAACCCTGTGATTTAAGTGTTATTATACTCTTATCTGGTGTGGATAAATTAAATTATATATGACTGACATAGGAATATTTATACTGTGAATTTAATGCTAGGTTCTTCATAATTCAGGGTAAAATTACTATTTTCATGTAATCAATTTATGCTTAATTTTTTTTAAAGTTCCCTTCATTCTATCCCATGTGCCAAAGTGAGGCATGACCAAGTAAGTACCTATTCTGGAATGTTGCCTCCACCCTCAGCCACAGCTCTAGCTGCTAGAAAAACAAAATCCACTGTACTCTTTTTTTTTTTTAAAGATTTATTTATTTATTTATTTGACAGAGAGAGATACAGCGAGAGAGGGAACACAAGCAGGGGGAGTGGGAGAGGGAGAAGCAGGCTTCCTGTGGAGCGGGGAGCCCAATGTGGGGCTCGATCCCAGGACCCTGGGATCATGACCTGAGCCGAAGGCAGATGCTCAACCACTGAGCCACTCAGGTGCCCCAAAATCCACTGGACTCTTAAGTACCTTTCTATTTATACCTCATCTCCTGGCCTGAGTTTTGGCTCTCATTCCAGTGGGAATCTAGGATCCTCTGCCACTAGCCCCAGTTGTCCATTCACATATCTAATGAGCATCCATTGAATATCCACTGCATTTATTCAGCACTATCTACTTGCCAGTCATGATTGTAGGCAAAGAGTATCTGAGGATAAATAAAGTATGGCTCATGCTTGAGGAGCCTATAATTTAATGAAGGTGTCAAAAATAAAACAATAGCTTAGGACTCAAAATAATGCTTACTGTAATAGAGGTGTGTGCAAATGAGCCCACAGCAGAAATGATTAATTTTGCCATGGATTAGGCCAGGGATGTGGTCACAATGTTTTTCTGAAGGATGAGTTGGTGGGAGTTGGATATTCCAAGTAAAATTAATGGAGTGATGGAATAACTAATACTCTGGAGGTATGCCTGGTAAGGCAAGAGGGGAAGCTGTATTCAAGAGTGGTGGGAGGTTATAATGCAAAGAGTAACATGTATTAGACACACATTGTGCTAAGCTCTTTACAGCATGATCTCATTTATGCTCATAAAAATTTTATGAAGCTGACACTTGTTATCTTCATATTCATGATGGAAAACTAAAGTTCTCTAGTCACTATTAGGAACTGGAAAGATATTATATAATAAATAATTATATAATAAAATAATGAAGGTACAGAGGCTGATCCTCCTTAGTGGACTGGATATAAACAATCTGTGTGAGCATTTCAGTACTTGCCAGGTAAATACTAGTTCTTATGAAGTCAGAGATGAAATCCAGGCCATCTGACTGCAGACCTGCGCTCTAAGACTCATTCTATACTATGACTAAGATAAAATAAAACTATTGATTGAAAATAATTTATGAAGGGCTTTATCCACAAGCAGTAAGGAGCCATGGAAATTATTAGAGAAGAGAAATGACAGAGGATATTAACATAATCATGTTTAGAAACATAAAGATGACAGCAATGTTGAGGTGATAGGAGAGGTGTACATCAGGAAGACAAGTTGTTATTTCAACAGTCAAGACAAAGTCCCAAACTATGACACTTATGGTGGAAATGAAGAGAATTTGATAAATGTGAAGGCTATTTAATAGGAGAATTGATAGGACTTTGTGAACAAATGGGCTCCATAATGAAAAAAGAGTTAAAGAAAATTTGCATTTCTAGGGGTGCCTGGGTGGCTAAGTCAAGTTAAATGTTGGCCTTCAGCTCAGCTCATGATCTCAGGGTCCTGGGATCAAGCCACTCATGGGGCTCCCTGCTCAGTGGGGAGTCTGCTTCTTCCTCTGACCCTCTCCCCCATATGTGCTTTCCCTCTCTCTCTCTATCAAATGAATAAATAAAATCTTAAAAAAAAAAAGGAAATTTGAATTTCTAACTCTTAAATTGATGGATGGCCATGTGCTTATCTGAGATTGTAATAGGGAAATAAGAACAGAGGAAAAACTAACTATGAACTTTAATACTTAAGTGATTTGTGATTTCTTACACTTCCCAATATCCTGTTTCCTCTTCTCCCTCCTTCCCTCTCTCTCTATTATTTCTTCTTGGCATGTTTGTTAATTAAAGCAAACTTCAAGATTCAGTTAGCTCATTTTAATGTTCACTTCTAATACTACTGAAGAGTCTGAAGGTTCATTCCCAGAAACATGTTACACTCTTCCATGCTTCTGTGCTTTTGTAGATGTCACGTCTCCCACGTGAAGTGTCTTCTCCACAACTTGCTTGCATAGTGAACACCCACAGACCCATTTTTCAAGGCCCCAAACAAATGATACCTCCATGATTGCCTCTTGAGACAATGTTAACCACTATATGATACACTCCCATAGGAATCTGTTCATAGCTCCCTTAGCATGTCTCATATTTAAATTATAATCATTTGGTTACATATTTGCCTCCTCAACAAAGGTGAGGTCAGGGACTAGTGTTTTACATTTTCTTGTCCCTCATGCCAAGCAGAACACCTGGCAAATAGCACAAGCTCAATAAATGTCCATTGAATAAGAAATTAATAAATTGATCAGTGGCATAAGGATTGACTAAGACATAAGCTACATGTAGAAAGGTGACAAAGACTATGGTCACTCCTCAGCATATGGTCACAAAGGCCTGGGGAGCCCTTCCTGAAGCCACATGCATTCCTTCCAGAGCTGGTCTAAAATTTTAGCTAGAGTGAACCAAAAACAAGAGAGAGGCTAATAATTTCCTTATGAGGAACACAGGGGAAATATATGTCCCTGATGTGATATTAAAGAGGAACTAGGCCCCTCGATAACTTCCGACTTCCACTTTCCACATGTGATTTTCACTTCTCATGTACTAACTTTTAATCATTTATTTGACTTCCTCATCCTGTCATTCACTCTCTGATCTGGGGTTAAATGCAAGAAAACACTGACGAGTGCCTACCCCTGTAGGGTTGCCAAGATTGGGCAGATACAAGTATAGGACACTCAGTTAAATTTAAATTTCAGCTGAACAACAAATATTTTTAGTATAAGTTTGTCCTGTGAAATATTTGGGATGTACTTATATGAAAAAATTATTCAGTGTTTATCTGATATTCAAATTTAATTGGACGTCTTGTGTTTTATTCTATAGCCCTATCTCCAGTTTACTTTCTGCCAAGGATTAAGACACTCCATATCCTGCACTTCTGATACATCAAACTGAGCTACAATAGAGGTGAATAAGGTGGGTCAGATCTTCATCCAGGAATCAGTGGGAAACCTACAGACTAATGGGAAAAACAAAGCAGACACAGATGGATCTGTAAGCAAGCAGGCTAGTGAGTGCAAGCTTCCTTGTTTGACCCAGGCTTTTTGCCAGTAGTAGCCCTGAGCACATGCCAATGCAACATAATATAATAGTTAGGAGTGCAAACTTTGAAATCACACATCCTTGAGTTCAACTCCTTATTGTGGCTCACACATGATTTGTAAGCCTGGACAAATTATTTAATTTCTCCAAGCTTGAATTCCTTATATAAATTAGAATAATAACAGCAGCCTCCCACCAGCTTCACCGATATGTTGCATCTAGTATGATACCTGGACAGAGTTATCCACATTAGCCTATTACTATTATTAGCCCTAATGCTGCTTACATGGCTAACTGTCACTTCATCCTCTGGGACAACCCAAGGTAGAACAGGATAGGATAAGACAGGAGAGAAGAGCATAGGACAGAACAGAATAGGATAGGACGGGGTAGAATAATAGGATAGGGTAGGGTAGAATGGAATGGAATAGAATAGAATGATTAGTCTACCACTTATTTTTTACTTAGCATGCTCAAGGCACTGTGCTAACTGTATGCCTATATTTTCTCATCAAATACTTGTAACAACCCTGAGAGATATCATTATTCCTATTTTGTAGATATTGGATTCAAAGCATAAAGAGATTAGGAAATATTTCTAAGGTGACAAGGTCAAACAACTTGTAAGTGGCAAATCTGAAACTTCTGTCTGATCCCAAAGCCCATGCTTAACCAGTAACACATACATCAAAATCCTTCTGTGAGATTTCCAACCCAGATTGCAATTCTTTCCTGTATTAACAACCCTGATAACTGTCATTTATGCATGGAAATGTCCATAGGAATTAAAGAGTTCCATATTCCTTTCATTCTCATATCTTCTTACCACACTAGAATGGCATTCCAAGAGAAGGACCTTATCTTTGTCTTCCCAGCTTGGAGAAACCATCTTTCATAACTTCAGTTTCTCCTCTACCTAAAGGCAAATTCATTTGCTTATGCCGGTGGAGTATAAGTCACATCTTCTAAACTGCTATTAATATGGCACATATTATAGGCTCCTTATTTACAATAGCCAAGACATAGAAACAACCTAACTGGCCATCAGTGGATGAATGAATAAAGAGATCGTCTTACACACACACACACACACACACACACACACACACAGTGGAATATTATTAAGCCATAAAAAAACACAAGGAAATCCTACCACTTGTAACAACATGGTTGGACCTTGAAGGCATTATGCTAAGTCAAATAAGTCAGACAGATGAAGATAAATATTGTATGATCTCACTTACATGTGGCATTTAAAAAACAACAATAAAAAACCAAACTCACAGAAAATGAGATCAGACTTGTAGTTACCAGAGGCATAAGGTGGGGAGAGAGGAAATTGGAGGAAGGTGGTCAAAAGGTACAAACTCCCATTTATGAGATACGAAGTACTAGAGTACAGGACTCTAACCAACACTATTACATGATACATAGGAAAGCTGTTAATAAATCCTATGAGTTATCACAAGGATAAAATGTTTTTCCTTTTTCCTTTCTTTATATTGTATCTACATGAGAAGATGGATGTCAGCTAAACCTATTGCAGTAATCATTTCACAATATATGTAAATCAAAACATCATGCTATATGCCTTGAACTGATATAGTGATGTATGTGAAGTATATCTCAATAAAACTGGGGAAACAAATAAATAAAGATTCTTTACAGCTTATCAGGTATTTTATCTGTTATCTCTCATATCCTTAAATACTGCAGACAAATAGGCAGAAAATTATAATATGTCCCAGTTTCACAGATGATAAATTATTCATTTATTTGGTATGTATTTTTTGGGTATCTTCTACATACACTATTCTGGAAACCAGAGCTGTCTCAGTGAACAACATAGACCAGAGTCCTTTCATCCTGGATTTTAACATCTCTGGGAAGAGACACTTAAATAATGAAACAAAAAATAATATTTAAATGCTAAGAAAGAAGAACACAGAGTATACAAAAGATTACAATAGAGGGATCTGAGTTACATTAGAGAGTCACAGTTTTCCTCAGAAAAGAGGCATTTTAACTGAAATCTGAAACTAAAAGGAATAAACCAACAGAAAAGAAGAGATAAAAATACAGCAAACACAGAAAACTGAGGATCAGGCCCAGAGAGTATTTAATCAGGGTCATACAATGAGTCAGTGGTACCGACAGGAATAGCATCCAGCTATCCTGCCCCCTCAGTGTGGTGTTTTTTCCTTGATACCAGACCAATGAAAGCTGATTCAGGAACTTGTCTGCATGCCCCATTTAGCTGGTATCCTTGAGAACAGCAGGCCTCTCTTCCAGGTTGCAATATTAGAGTCTTTGCTTGCCCGTACAGTGTTCTTATGGCGAATTAGAGCCCCCTGAGGGCTCAAAGCTTGTACAAAGCAGAAGGTATTGTTAGCCTTTCCCATGCAAATACAGCCACATATCAGGGACCACAGCATGGCTAAAAGAGGAAGCTTGAGTGTTATTTTCCCCCTAAGACCACTGGACAAGCACAGTGCTCTCCTAAGCAGTGACCCTGATGGCATAAATCTAACTCATTGAAAGCTTCCTACTATGAACCACTATCTCTAGCTCACAACACTTTGTATAGGAGTAACAGGATCGGGGTCTTCTTAATAAGATAGTTTGGAGTGGGGCACCTGGGTGGGGTGCCTGGGTAGCTGAGTTGGTTAAGCGTCTGACTCTTGATTTCAGCTCAGGTCATGATCTCAGGGTTCTGAGATCAAGCCCCATGTTGTGCTCTGTGCTGGGTGTGGAAACTGCTTAAGATTCTCTCTTTCCCTCTGCCTCCCACCCCCCAACTCTCTCTTAAAGAAGAAGCAGAAGCAGAGGAAGAAGAGGAAGAGGAAGAGGAAGAGGAAGAAGGGGAAGAAGAAGAAGAAGAAGAAGAAGAAGAAGAAGAAGAAGAAGAAGAAGAAGAAGAAAGAAGAAGAAAGAAGAGGAGGAGGAGGAAGAAGAGGAGGAGGAGGAAGAAGAAGAAGAAAATAGGTTGGAGTGGGAGAGAAGACCTGGAAGGGTCCAAGCAGAGCTGCTTGATTGCTTTCAAGTGCAGCCGGGTGTCTACAGAGAAGTACTAACCTGAGTTAGAGAGCCATGTCCTGGCTCTGTGACACCAGACAAGCCTCCTGTTTCCATATCTCAATTAATACAATAGGGCCCTCTGATACTCACAGTGTATATGTTTTGGTCAATCTGTAAGTTTAGGAACTAAAGCCTCATCCCAATTAACTAAATTTATAGCAGTTATCAGGATAACCAATATCATATAGACTTGAACTAAATTTTATCCCCTTGAGTGTCTGTATTCAAGAGGAAATATATTTTATACCTGAGATACATAGCAGCATTTCAACCCCAATATTCTTTTTTACAGAGTGCAAAAATTTATTTTTCTTTCCTTTTTTAAATGTTTGCTATATGCCTTGAGTAACATGTATTCAACTCTGAAAAAGACAGTCTTGCCCTGAAGGAACCTACAGCATATTGGTGGTGACATTTAGACACACACCTATCAGGCACATAGCGGAGCATCTACCTCTACCAGGAAGAACCAGAACAAGCTTCGCAAGGACGCGAAGTCAAAGCTGAGAACAATTAGAAGAGCCATACGAAGGTCCCTGAAGATTCAGTAGTGAATAAAACACTCTGCCCTTAAGAGATTCATGGGCTAAAGAAGAAGAGAGCTCGTCAAGAACTTCATTCTCAAACAATATGTCAGGGTTCCAGAAGGCAGACGATAGAGCAGTTGTCTGGAGTGGGGTGGAATCATCATCATGAAGGTTTCACAGGGAAGGGGGCATTTGAACTTGAGCCTGAGGAATAGGAGGAATGTTCTTAGGGGAGATGATGGGGAGGATATCCCGGGACAAATAAAGAGCATGAGCTAAGGGCATGAGGGTGTGAATGGGCATGCCCACGTGGGGACAAGTAATTAGTTCAGAGCATGGAAAAACAAGCAGAGTACACAGGGAGGAGAGTAGGCACACCTCACCAATCTGATTTGTTGCCTGTTCCTTGGCCCTGCATAGTCATTCTGCCTGAGAGCCATCGAATAATCAATGCTGGCATTGTAACTACCTGTAAAGAGCTACTCCAGTGCTCTTTATAAAATACACATTAGAAACATTGACAGGGTTTTTCTTTCCCTATATGAAAAACTTTTGGTTTAAAAGATAGGGCAGGGTTCATTATAGAAATCCAAGCACAAGCTGTGCAGATATCTTGTGCAACAACCTAAATTCCATAACAGATGATGTCACCTATAAATGCCTTATAAATGGAGCAAGCTCTGGGAGCATCTGCACAGGTGATCTGCACCAATACAGGCATGGCTGTCTCAGTGCTGCGGCTGACAATTGTCCTGGGACTACTCGTCTTAATCCTGACTTGCCAGGCCGGTGAGTGCTTCTGAATGCAGCTCATGCAATATGCAGTAGTCAGCCAGGAGTCCAGGAAGGCAGCAGCACTGATCCAGAACATAAAGGGGAAAGAGGGAAAGGGGGCTTTGGGCAGTACAGAAAGAGCATTGGACTAGGGGACTAGAGGCAGATCTAACAAAAAGAAAGTAGGATTTTCATTCTAACGTGCTTCAGTTACAGCCTCTATCCTCAGTGAGTGTATGAAGTTTGGGATGATCTTTTTTCTTATATATTCATGTAATACAGTGACACTATTATATTATAAATTTCTTGACGGGGGGGGGAGATTTATTTTTTGATGATTCTAACTAATAATGTTTAAAGGTAAAGAATATATACCTGGAGGGGCACATGGGTGGCTCAGTTGGTTAAGCCGCTGCCTTCAGCTCAGATCATGATTCCAGAGTCCTGGGATCAAGCCCCACGTGGGGCTCCTTGCTCTGCGGGGAGCTTGCTTCTCCCTCTCCCTCTGCCTGCTGCTCCCCCTGCTTGTGATCTCTCTCTCTCTCTCTCACTATCTCTCTCTGTGTGTCAAATAAATAAATAAAATCTTTAAAAAATATATTAAAAAAAAAAAAGAATATATACCCTGGAATAAGACTCCTAGGCCTGGCTCTACACTGATCAGGAATGTGACTTCAGGCATGTTATTTCACCTCTCTGGGCCTCACATGTTAAAGGGAATATCAGTAGTTAACTTTCTCATAAAGTTATCATGAAAACTGAATAAAATTGAACACGAGACAAAAGTCCGGTCCTTAATAAGCACCCAGTAAATAGTAACTGTTACTGTTATCACGTATTATCTCATTTGAGTCTCATAATAATCCCCTTAAGTAAACATTCAAAGTTTTATCATTTCCCTCTCAGCAGGTTAACAAACAAAGCTTGCAGAAGGAAAGTCACTTGGGCAAAGACACAGGTAGAAGAGGCATACCTGGGACTGAAACCCCAGGTCCTTCGATTCTGTCCATTATGACTAAGCGCCTACTTCTTTCGTGTCTGTCCCAAGCACATAGAGGACCACAAGGCAGCTTGTAAGATTCCCCTTAACTTATTTTTGGCCTGCAGAGGGTGGTGAGCTCTTGACTTGTCTTTATTCAGAAGGATAGGTCAGAAAACACAGCCAGTGCAAATAGTTTAGTAACAGAGCCTTTTGAAATGTTCTAAATGTAACCTGGCAGAACTCAACACTTAGCCAGCCACTGTGCACCAGCAGAACATAGAGGCAGGTACCCTAATGGAACCGCCACAGAGATGGCCGCAGACACCACCGTGACTGTCAACATCCGGAGTCATCGCTACAGTAAAGCGAAAGATGAGATTTATATTCTAAGGACCAGTCCCCAGCTCTGTCTCTCAAGAAATCTGAAACTGGTTAAATCAGTTCATTGCTTTGAACTGTTTCTTCATCTATAAAATGCGGTAACAATCAACTTCACCAGGTCAAATGACTATGCCTTTGTAATCACTTCGTAAACTATAAACACTATACAAATATCAGCAGTACTGTATTTTTTTCCTGAACTTTATGGTAACATTTACTGAAAAACTCAACCAAGTAGTTAATATAAATAAAGGCTAGTCCATATTATATTTGAAAAGAAAAAATATTCAACTATTAGCTTTGCTAATTTGTTTCTAGTATGTCAGACTTCTTAATTTTTATTATTTTTATTTATTTTTCTGTTTTTCAACATTTTCAAATGCCTTAATATTTTAACCGCATTTTTCAATTTTCATAATCTCCTAAAGCACAAGAGAAAGAAGCTACTATGAATCATTTTGTTACTATTACTATTAATATATTTTATTATATATATATATATATATGCACCCATTATTATGGTTATATATCCATAGTAATGCAGCAAATGCAGCAAGCATTTATTGTGGGTTTACCTTGGACCCTGTGATAAGTGGTATATATGTATATAGATACGGGTATATACATATATATGCATATATATATACACATATATGATATATGTGAAAGATATATAAAATATCTTTCAATACTGACAATAACACAATGAAGAAACTGAGAAAAAGAATGGTTAAGTATTGTGTGCAAGGTTACATGGTGGATTTTTTTTGCTGAAGACAGGAATCAAACTCAGGTATATAGGACTCCAAAACATATGGTCCACCATACTCTAAAACCTCTTAATATAGCTATGGTCCAAGGGCTGGAGCCAAATATCCAATCTTCACACATATTCCAAACCAGAGCTCTTTGTATAATGAAAAGCTAGCATTTAGTGTCATATTAAAATAAAAGGTCAGTAAAATTAACTTGTTATGCAAGTATGCATATAGCAACATAGGAAAAAGGAACTTACTTTTCATGCAAGAAATTGCTGTTTTGTACCTGGTAAATGTCTTCAGGGGAAAACTACTTGAAGATAGTATTATATCATGTAGATAATGTGCTCTGTGGAGTTAAAACAATTTAGGCTCAAACCTTGGCTCAGCCAGATTCTAGAGGTGTGATGTTAGGTGAGTCATTTAATTTCTCTGAGCACCTGTTTTCTATAAAACCGTGATATCTTCACTGAACTAAATAAAGATTAAAACATGTCATGAAAACAATATCCCAGTACCTGCTCAACAGGCACATCACAAATTTCCATTCTCTTTCCTTCTTCCCGTGATGAAAACACAGCAATTCTGGTCACTGTGGTGGCCCTGCACTCCATGTAAGGATCATGTCTATACATGTTCATTCATACCTTAACTCTTAGCATATGCTATGCACATCATGGTAGGCTCAAAAAATACTTGCTGAATGAAAACACCAACAGCTAAAGGAACAAATCTTTTGTTGTTGTTTGGTAAACAACAAATGCTTGCAGATTTGAAAGCCATATTTTTTGACTAAGAGTTTCCATTTTAGGACATAATATAGATACGAGGCTTCTAACATAATTTTTGATAGCCTCCACACAAAAAGCTAGTTACATCTCCTTCATTCAGAGTCATGGGGAACAAGGTCTAGATGTTGGGACTTTTTGAGTCAAAACTTGTGGTGGGGTTGGCAAATGAAATACAGGATACCCAGTTAAATTTGAATTTCAGATAAACAATGAGTAATTTTTTAGTTTAAGTATGACCTAAATATTGCATGGTCATTCTTACACAAAAAAAAGTATTTGTTGTTTATCTGACATTTAACCTTATTTGGGTATCCTATATTTTTATTTACCAAATCTGGCAACACTACTTGTGAGGTTACAATAAAACTGAAAGATAAGGGTCCCACTTCATCCAGGCACCAGAGTCCAGGGGGGAGGCCACTTGAAGCTGCTGACACTCTTCCCTTACTTTTAATCTCTTGAACAGACTACAAAGCAAAGCCAAAACCCCCCAAGGGACCTTGCATGTCCCCAGCCTCACTCTCTGGATCCTTGGTCCTCATTCCAAAAGGCACTTGACTAAGAGTTAAGAGTAAGAAGCCTGAATTTAGAACTCCATCCTCTCTTTTTTTTAAATTTTTTATTGTTATGTTAATCACCATACATTACATCATTAGTTTTAGATGTAGTGTTCCATGATTCATTGTTTGTGCATAACACCCAGTGCTCCGTGCAGAACGTGCCCTCTTTAATACCCACCACCAGGCTAACCCATCCTCCCACCCCCCTCCCCTCTAGAACCCTCAGTTTGTTTTTCAGAGTCCATCGTCTCTCATGGTTCGTCTCCCCCTCCGATTTCCCCCCTTCATTCTTCCCCTCCTGCTATCTTCTTTTTTTTTTTTTCCTTAACATATATTGCATTATTTGTTTCAGAGGTACAGATCTGAGATTCAACAGTCTTGCACAATTCACAGCGTTTACCAGAGCACATACCCTCCCCAGTGTCTATCACCCAGTCACCCCATCCCTCCCATCCCACCCCCCACTCCAGCAACCCTCAGTTTGTTTCCTGAGATTAAGAATTCCTCATATCAGTGAGGTCATATGATACATGTCTTTCTCTGTTTGACTTATTTCGCTCAGCATAATATCCTCCAGTTCCATCCACGTCGTTGCAAATGGCAAGGTTTCATTCCTTTTGATGGCTGCATAATATTCCATTGTATATATATACCACCTCTTCTTTATCCATTCATCTGTCGATGGACATCTTGGCACTTTCCACAGTTTGGCTATTGTGGACTTTGCTGCTATAAACATCGGGGTGCACGTAGCCCTTTGGATCCCTACATTTGTATCTTTGGGGTAAATACCCAGTAGTGCAATTGCTGGATCGTATGGTAGCTCTATTTTCAACTTCTTGAGGAATGTCCATACTTTTTTCCAGAGTGACTGCACCAGCTTGCATTCCCACCAACAGTGTAGGAGGGTTCCCCTTTCTCCACATCCCCACCAACATCTGTCATTTCCTGACTTGTTAATTGTAGCCATTCTGACTGGTGTGAGGTAGTATCTCATTGAGGTTTTGATTTGGATTTCCCTGATGCTGAGCGATGTTGAGCACTTTTTCACGTGTCTGTTGGCCATTTGGATGTCTTCTTTGGAAAAATGTCTGTTCATGTCTTCTGCCCATTTCTTGACTGGATTCTTTGTTCTTTGGGTGTTGAGCTTGATAAGTTCTTTATAGATTTTGGATACTAGCCCTTTATCTGATATGTCATTTGCAAATATCTTCTCCCATTCTGTCGGTTGTCTTTTGGTTTTGTTGACTGTTTCCTTTGCTGTGCAAAAGCTTTTTATCTTGATGAAGTCCCAATAGTTCATTTTTGCCCTTGCTTCCCTTGCCTTTGGCGATGTTTCTAGGAAGAAGTTGCTGTGGCTGAGGTCGAAGAGGTTGCTGCCTGTGTTCTCCTTTAGGATTTTGGACTCCTGTCTCACATTTAGGTCTTTCAACCATTTTGAGTCTATTTTTGTGTGTGGTGTAAGGAAATGGGCCAGTTTCATTCTTCTGCATGTGGCTGTCCAATTTTCCCAACACCATTTGTTGAAGAGACTGTCTTTTTTCCATTGGACATTCCTGCTTTGTCAAAGATTAGTTGACCATATTGAGGGTCCATTTCTGGACTCTCTATTCTGTTCCATTGATCTATGTGTCTGTTTTTGTGCCAGTACCATACTGTCTTGATGATGACAGCTTTGCAATAGAGCTGGAAGTCCGGAATTGTGATGCCACCAGCTTTGCTTTTCTTTTTCAATATTCCTCTGGCTATTCGGGGTCTTTTCTGGTTCCATATGAATTTTAGGATTATTTGTTCCATTTCTTTGAAAAAAATGGATGGTATTTTGATGGGGATTGCATTGAATGTGTAGATTGCTCTAGGTAGCATTGACATCTTCACAATATTTGTTCTTCCAATCCATGAGCATGGAACGTTTTTCCATTTCTTTGTGTCTTCCTCAATTTCTTTCATGAGTATTTTATAGTTTTCTGAGTACAGATCCTTTGCCTCTTTGGTTAGATTTATTCCTAGGTATCTTATGGTTTTGGGTGCAATTGTAAATGGGATCAACTCCTTTTCTCTTTCTTCTGTCTTGTTGTTGGTATATAGGAATGCCACTGATTTCTGTGCACTGATTTTTTATCCTGCCACTTTACTGAATTCCTGTATGAGAACTCCATCCTCTCTTACTATTTGTGAGACCCCTGCAAGTCACTTAATCTTTTCAGTTTCTTAGTCCAGTGAGCTAAGAACTGCATACCCTATAAGAATGGTCAAGTGTAAAATCACACGGCATTTGTAAAGTCATTATTTACAGAACTATCAAATGATGTACAAGTGATAGAATTTCTCCTTGCCATCATTCTTATTATACTACTTTCAATCTTATAACATACTTGTGGTTAGATCATAACTTTTCTGTCAAAGGCCATACAGCTCATTTTTGTTGTTGTTGATATCTTGTATTTTATAAGTAATCTATGTTTGCTGTAGAAAAATTAGAGAATATAAAGAAACAGAGGTATTTCCATTGTGGGGAGGGTGGGGAACAAGCCTATGCAGTTCAGCACTGAGTGCTTTTGGATCCAGATTTTAATACCAGTCCGACATGGGATTGAACTCTATTTTGGCCACTCACTAACTCTGTGCTTTGCACTAGCTCCTAAACTTCTCTCAACTTCAACTTCTTGACCTTTAGCTTGAGATAATAGTTTTGCCTACTTCATACTGCTGCTGTGAGAATAAAATGATGTGACCATGCATGCAGATCGTCTGTCATAGGTCTATGTGTAACAAATGCTACCCATTATTATGTCATCATTATTATCATTACAACAGGTCAGGGATTGCATGGAGAAAAATACATTAAAATGGGCATTCTGGGGGTGCTGGGGTGGCTCAGTCCATTAAGTGGCTGACTCTTGATTTCATCTCAAGTCATGATCTCAGGCTCATGGAATTGAGTCCCGTGTCTGGCTCCTCGCTCAGTGGGGAGTCTGCTAAAGACTCTCTCCTTCTGCCCTTCCCTCCACTCACTCTCGCACTCTCTCTCTAAGATAAATAAATAAATCTTTTTTAAAAGGTGGGGGGCATTCTATATTTCAATCCTGGCACTGGCATTTTTAACTCTGGACAAGTTACTTAACTTCCATGAGCTTCAATTTTCTCAATCAGAAAGGAAACCCATGTCTAAGTAAGTATTGATATATGCTGTTTTTAGGAATAAGCAAGATGATGCATGTGAAGACTTTGTCAGGGCAGGCATTAAATGTTCAATAAATATAACTGTACCAGGCTGTATAATTAACAAGAGGGGATACAAAGCGGTCTAGGGACTCCTTTCAAAGAAAAGAGTCTTCTTTTTCTTATTGCTGAGAATCACCTGAGATTCTGTTCTGTTTTTCAGATGACAAACCAGATGACAAGCCAGATGACTCAGACAAAAACGCAGAGCAAGAATTCCCAAAATTCCTAAACCTCTTGGGCACAGAGATCATTGAGAATGCATTGGAGTTCATCCTCCGCTCCATTTCTAGGAGCACGTAAGCCCTGAGACAAACCTTGCTTTCGTCTGGTTCGCTGTCAGTAATGACCACATTGTATTAAAATGAATAAGAAACAAAACTGTGCATGACAATATATTATTTGAGTTGAAAAGTATTGCACCTACCTTAAGATATATTTGCATCTGAGTGAATTTCCCTAAATTCTTTTGGAGTGTGCACATTCCCAACAAGTGGTTCCATAATTTTTTATCTCAGGATCAAGTAGGAAGGAGGAAGAGCACCGGACCAGGGAACAGAAGGCCAGGTTCTGGTCTCCCCACGTGTGCTACTTGACTGGGTGACCCTGAGCAAGGCCCTCCTTCTCTGAGTGCCTCAGTTTTCTCATCTGTAAAGTTAAAAGAATAAAGGACCCACCCAGTGCAGGCACTGTAATTCTTTGGTGAAGGTGGTGAGTAGTGATGTGTTCACTAGGGAGAGGTGTGATGAGTCCTGCCCTTATTTTCTAGTTTGAGAAACTCAAGAGGGTTAGCAGAGAGAGTAGCTGATATCTCTTCAGAGACAATCTAGAGAACCTCTCATATGAGTGTTGATCATGAGGGATTGCCATGGTGGCAGAGCATACAGCCCAGAATCTTCCCAGGGTTCTCTACCTCCTTCCAAGCCCCCCTGTGCCCAACACCTAACACATCTTACTCCAATCTACACAGCTCTGATTTTCACTTCTACTTCACGCTGTTTTCATTCAACCCACCGTAAGCTCCCTACTTTCAGCTCTCCAAGATCCAATTTGTTCTGAATTTCCAGGTGCTTTCAATCTCCACTTCACTGAGCCTCTGTCTCTAATTCTCTCCTTCATAGACCCCAAAGCCCAGTTTGACAAAGTGTGGTCTAGAAACCCTGGAGAATTTGTACAAAATGAAGTTTCCTTCATCTCATCTTGTGTCTTCCTAGGACAAAGCTAAGGGTATGCTTTTTAACAAGCTTGCTGGTGATTCTGATATCCCAACAATTTTGAAAGCCCTTGATTAGATGCTCTGCACTACATGGCTTCCCCTTAAAGGTCCACATATCCTTTAAATTTTTATTCATATTTTGTGTAAATGTGCATCTTAGCATTTTTTTTTTTTTTTTTTTAGGGAAATGCTTCTGACTTTTTTTTAGATTCTCCAGGGGGGTCTATGACCAATAACATTAAGAAACACTTCTATAGTGAAGTAATCAGGGGCCATGTTGTAATCTCTGATTTGCTTAAATCAATATATCATCATGTGATGGGCAGGATTCTGCATGCCATCTTCATGCACAAATTATTGAAACTCACAGATGTTTATTTTTGTATGGTTATTTTTCCTATTGGTGTTGCTTTTGCAACTGTTGAGTTTCAGTGATTGTTAATGTAAACAAGGAGGAAACTGACAAGGAAGCAAGAGTAATACCCATTATGTACAAAGTACACATTACACTCCAGTTGAATTCACATTGTTACAAAGCACAACGATAGCAATGCAAGGAGTTGAAGCAATAATATTTCTTTTCATTCCTTCCTTTGAGAATTCCCCAGACATAAAATAACACTTTTTTTTTCTCTGTTAACCCTGAAAGCTCATTATCTGAAATACAAGACAATTGCTGTCAGCTCTGGATTCGGGAATGGCACCTCGACTTCAACCATTTCCTTTTTTCCTCATTGTTTTCTAAGTAAACAATGTTCTTTCTGTTTCTGGAACTTAAAACCATCTCAGGCTCTCTGCCCTTGCTTACATTTCCTAAAATGTTCTTTCCTTCTCTTGTGGCTAGTGCTTTGTCTCACAGCTCATCTAAAAGTCACCTCCTCAGAAAACAGTTCTATGACCACTCTTATTCACACTATCTTCTCTCATTCCCTAGTTCTTCTCTCTTACTTTATCTTATCATAGTGTCGTTATAACATATATCACCATCTTTATTTATTTGTAGTCATGCAGCTATGTGAAAGTAGGGATCAGGTCTATCTAGCTCATGGCTCTAGCACAGTACCTTATAGATTGAATGAGACACTCAGCAAATAGTTGAATTGATTAATTAAGGAAAGGTATCTTAGAGATCAGATCTAAAACCCATTACTGCAATTTGACTGAGAAATCCTGAGAGATCTTTGTAGCAAGACACAGCAGTCCTTGCTCAAGGGAAAAATCTAGCTGTCCTTTCTCTGTCCAAGGGAAGACCATAAATATAATGGGGATAGGGAATGGGAGGAGACCATCAAGAAGTGTTTCTAAGCACTTAGTATATACAAAGTTGGGGCAGAAATTGTGAAGGAAAAATCTAGAATGTAAATCCCTTCTCAAAGATTTGCAGTCCTTATGGTAAGATGACACAGCAAATGCCGTGATGACTAATATGCTAACTAAGATAAATGTCAGTAAAACATCACAGGTAATTTCTGGAGAATGGAGCTGTCTACTGACACCAGGATGTTTAGGGGAGTGTTTATAGCAAGGATGAGATGCAATTTGAGCCTTAAAAGACAAAATTTGATTAGAGAGAATGACAGGAATGAGGGAATTTCATAAAGATGAAAATTTCCTTTATTTACTCCAATATATCTGATACCTAAGTACTGTCAGGCACATAATAAATGCTACATATGTGCTTTCAGGACATTGAATAGAAGAGCTCACCTCCTCCACTCTGAATTACTTTAGAGCTGTGTAAACTGGATTCTGGTCACCATTGTTCTGAAAAAATATACATATTCTTAAATCCTCTGACCCCTCAAGAAGGCTCCAATCCTTGTGAATTTCCCCTCACCTGCTGAATTTCCATGACACGACATTTTCCTTGTTCTCTCCCTACCTCTAACCATTCTTTCTCATTCTTTTTATTTGACTCATGACCCAATGACTTCCAAAATCAGATGTCTATTGTGTTCTTTTTACTGAGCTTCAGACTGAAATGATTAACTGTTTGCTAGAAAATTACACCTAGGTTTTCCACCAATACCTGAAATTTAACTGGTCTAAACCCAAACCCATCACCCCACAAACCTGTTCCTCCTCCCATGTTCCTTATTTCAGGAATCACATCCCCACCCACCCACAATCCAGAAACCTCAGGGTCTTCTTGGATCTTTCCTGCTTGTCAACACCTTCCTCAAATTGCTGAATATTCTACCTCTAATTTTTTCCTGTATCATTGCTTTTTTTCAACTTCACTGACTAGCTGGCCTAGTAGAGTTTTTTCGTCACCTCCTTCCTGAGCTCTTTTTATTAGATTTATGATTAGTTCCACTGTTTCTGTCTGTCCTCCCTCCAAACCATCCTCTACTTACTATCAAAGTTATATAACAAAAACACAAGTTGGGTTCTATTACTGCCATGCTTGAAACCCTTTTGTAAATTTCCATAGCCTACAAAATCAGAACAAATGCACTTGGCTGAAGTTAAATGTTCTTTCCTGAAGCCTGTGTATCTATTAATCACGTATCTCACTCCTGAAGTCAAACACCTGATGCCCCCAATACCAAATGATTTGTTTCAGAACTGGTCATGTTTGTATAAACCCCCAACATCTTTGTACATGGCTCTTCTCTCTGCCAGCAAGGCCTTGCTAGGTAGACTTGTCCGCCTAGCAAGTTTAATCATTTCTAAAGTCCAATTCAAAGACAAGTTCTGTGAAGACCCCTATGATTACAAACTGCAGGTATTCATACTCCGGATTTCCTAATGCTTTGTAGGAACCTTCAATCAATTTTTTTTCTCCCCTCATTATTTTAAATTACTTGTTCATTGTTTTAAATTACTTGTATCTGATTGTGTCTATTTTCTCCACTAGACTATGAACTTCTCACAGGCCACATTTTAATCATTTTACCTTTCCAGCAGCTACTGTGTACCCCATCCTTCAACAGTATAGTGCTTCTAGGATTAATTCCTGATTCTAGACATCTCAGTTTTAGACTTTGCTTTGCAGTTTACCAGCTATGTGATTTAGACAGGTTGTTTAATCTCTTTGAGCTTTAGAAGTTTCTTCATATGTAAAAAGAAATAAAAATTCATTCATTTATCCATTTATTTATTATTTATTTAATTCAAACATTTATTAATTTATACTATATGCCAGATGCTGGGGATATATTACTAAACAAATATACCAAAATATCTGTCTTATGCAGTTTATGTATGAATAGACAGTTAATGAATAGATTTGTTGGCAGATTCAAAGAGATAATTGTGCATAAATAGCTTGCAACTACAAACTGTTATGGAAGTCTTGCATCTTATTAACTTATGACATAGGAAAATCTGCAGAATAAAATTGTGGCTCAAACATTATAAGACATCCTAGTGATCATTCTAACATTCTTGTTCAATCTCAGGCATAATTCATTTTTTCTCTTTTCAAGAGAATTTATGGAATTTGATGATGAAGAAGAAGAACATTCAGCAAAGTGACTTCCCCAGGTGATTTTAACTTATAATTTACAAGTAAAATAATAGCATATTGAACAAAAAAGGGGGGTCTGCATTATTTTATTTAATTAATTTGGGCACCCCTGTGCATACCTATAAGCAGAAAAGGTGTATTTTTTCATTTTTACTGTAGTTTCTTAAAATTAATTTTAAATACATGTATTTTTTCTTTATCATCATAAAGTCACCGACCTAATCAGATTATCTTAAGAGAGGAGGCAAACTGTGGGTTGAAACACGTAAGCACTGGGAGTTAGGGGACCTGGTCCTGCCACAACACTGCTCACTTGCTTTGTGCGCTTGGCACCTATGACATGAGGGGATTGTGTGCACTAAAGTAGAAGAGCCCATGCAATTGTGCAATTAGTTACTCATGAGAAGAGTGAGATTTGCTGAATCTAATTCCAGGAGAAAAGACTAACAAGCTCTTTAATCCCACGGAGTTGGATTTATAGTAGTCCCCCCCTTACCTGTGAGGGATACGTTCCAAGATGCCAGTGGACGCCTGACACTGTGGATAGTACGAATCCCATATATACGTTGCTTTTTCTTATACATACATACCTATAATAAAGTTTAATTTACAAATTAGGCACAGTTAGAAATGAACAACAGTAACTAATAATAAAATAGGAGAATTTTAATAATCTAATAAAAGTTATGCAAATATGGTCTCTTTCTCAGAATATCTTACTATACTGTCCTTACTTTTCCTCTTCTTATGATGATGTGAGACAATAAAATGTCTCCATGATGAGATGAAGTGACGTGAACTACACAGGCACTGTGATACAGCATTAGGCTACTACTGATGTTCTGACATTATGTCAGAAAGAGGATCATCTGTTTCCAGACCTCAGCTGACTGTGGGTAACTGGAACTGTGGAAAGCAAAACCACAAATAAGGGGTAACTACAAACAATATGGTTTGAGTACTCAGAAACACCCACTATTTCCTTATTCTATTCTCTCCTGAGAACGGATATTGAAATATAAGAACAGAAATGATATAGCTGGGAATGTAATTATTATATCAGTAGCTAGCATGAACTGAGTACATACTCTGTTTTAAGCATTAAGCTAAGTGCTGTATATGTAGTACCTAATTTCATTCTAACATCACTATGAAAAATGGGTATTCTTCTTTAATTTTGTAAGTAAGGAATGTGACCAAGTCACTAACGTTGGCGAGTTAGTAAGAGAAGAGGGAAGGATTTGAACTTAGGCAGCCTGATTCCAGAGTGTGCATTCTATCACTAAGCAGTAGTGCTAGTGGAGAACAAAGAACAGTGTAGAAGGACGCAGTTGAAAAGAGTGAGCAAGCTATGTGATCTTACACATGCCTTCCAGGTGCCCATAGAAACAAAACACTACCCCTTTGGTTAGCTGAGTTACCTTACATGCATCTCCAAGAAGCATGGTCTTTCCTAACTTCTATTTCATATCTGATCTGGGAATGCTCCTTTTCCCTACTGCCTTCATTTTATAACCCGGGTGTTATTAATGTAAGCTCAGCAGGTTACTATCATATTACCCAGGAACATAGCCCACTCTTTTCCATAAGCTTCTAAAGACAGAAATCAGTTTTGGGCTTTGGAATCAAGAAATGCCCAACCCAGACACATCTGACTCTCACCCCAAATCCAACTAAGCTTCTAAGAACATTCACTTAGGTTTGCATTTTCCATTTCCATCTTCTCAGAGAACAACTTACCTCTTGTTGCAAGTGTCCCAACCCTTAGCTGGTTCATTCAGGCTGCTGGTACACATCTGCTGGTACACATCTCCACCCATTGGTACCCACACCCTGAATCTTTAGAGTGCTATACTAACAGTTCATGTCTGTCAATGAGACAGACATGTCCAACAGACAAGGTGCCACGAAGGAGTAGAAAGAGCGAAAGACATAGAGAGGAAAGAAGTTCAAATTCTAACTTGTCTGCTATTGGTTGTGTGATCCTGTGAAGGTCACTTGGCCTCCTTGAGTTTCACTCTACTCCTTATTAATGTTAAAAATCTCAGGAACTTAATTGTTCCAGATCTTAATGCCAGAATTTTTTTTTACTCCATATAAAAAAACTTTGAGTGAATTCATGAACCAATTGTAGATGTTCTAATGGTCAGTGAGGAATGGCTCAATTTAGGGATATAAAAAAATTGGTCTAGAGAGAAGGAAGCCTCTAAGGCAAAGATTAAATTTTGAATGGTTTGATCAGAAGTATCTCTTTAAACCCTAGTGACTGTGCATTTAATAAGTAGCTTTAAAAGTTTCACATGTATGATAATTGCCGCAGCAAATCAAAAGCAAGTGAGCACTTTAGAATTAAATGACCACAGCAATGTCTATTTCTCCAGTATAGAAAATGTGGCCGAAGTTCTAGGTATTTCCTAAATTAAGACAGACATATAAACAGATAGATATCTAGATATCCCATCTTTCTCCTATAACACATGCCCCTTTCTTACATATCCCTTTAGTGCTTATTTATTTTTTAAAAAAGATTTTATTTATTTTTTGACAGAGAGAGACACAGCGAGAAAGGGAACACAAGCAGGGGGAGTGGGAGAGGGAGAAGCAGGCTTCCCGCAGAGCAGGGAGCCTCATGCGGGGCTCTCCTGGGATCATGACCTGAGCTGAAGGCAGACGTAGTGCTTATTTGATCTGTACCTACTATGTGTCAGATTCTGCCAGTACTCTCAAGATAAATAGTGATGTCCAGCCATTGAGCAGTCGATAGTGATAGTCTGGGCTATCACTTAGCACTGTGTCCCCCAGGACTGTGGAGGGAAATGATAGAGTTATGTATAAAAGTGCCTTGGACATGCCTTGGAGAAAGGAGGTAAGGGACATGCCTGGAGGAGGGGGTGGGTACTAAAAGGGCTTTACAAAGAAGGTGAACTTGCGCACACATTCTCAGATGATTAACAGAGAGGGGCAAGGTCTCAAAAGCAACTCATCCAATAGTTGGACACTTAATCAATCTGAGACCCTCCCAACCTCTGCTCAATCACATTGGTACAATTTCCTCATGTTAATAGACTTAAAGTCTTATTTCCTATTGTCCAGCACCACTTGAAATAAATCCCAGGGATTCAAGTCCCCTAGTCTCTTAAGTCACTAGATGTCTTAAGGTATACATTTCTTTTCTTGTGTTAAAAAAAAATCTGATGAACCTCACCAGTCTATTGTCAAGTAAAAATTGGGAAAGCACTTCACGAATTCTTAATTTCTAATTACGTGTTTTGAATAAAGAAAAAATGTACTGTGGACCCACTAGATCACATGTTTAGAGTTGCTGAGTCAGAAATTCCAAGAGAAGAACCTGAGAATAAATACATTTTGGGGTGGGGTGGGGCTAATAAATACATTTAACCGGAAATCCTCATGCTGCTGATGAGCAAAACTGCAGTTGGGCGTGACATTACTTAATATCCACTCCAGGATGTCTTATGGGAAAAGTTTCTTGCTGAATTTAGAGAAAGAAAAAATTTGCCTTCCCTAAAAACTGCTTCTTCTTTTCTCATTGTAAGATTTATGTAGCATGGTCTATTCTTTTATTTTTTTTTCCTGCCTATCCAGAAACTCAAAGTAAAACTGATTACTCATTTTATCCCTGAGTTTAACCTGTGCGCATCCTCCCCTCATCCTTGTCACTGATTCTTGCCACATATACCTTGCATTTTCATTTTTATTGTTGTTGCTTATTTCATCAAATATGTATTATAGTTGATTTCATTATAAATCATCTAGCATTTTAAAGTGCAAAGGCATAAAAATGTTAGAGAAAAGATTAAAAACTCTATATTTTTCTTAAACCCTCTCTAGTTGGTAATTGTTTCCCTCTATCTGGCTTGTGTTTCTAAGGACACACCCACAAGGCTCCAGAATAACCTAAGGGCAGCCAATCCTGCTTTTCCAGTTCTGCTTCATGAGTCCTCCAGAACAGAGGCCCCAAAAGCAGCTCCAAGCAAGTTCTCAGGATTCAGGACCTGGCTCAGCCAAACACAACTTTTTTTGAACATCCTGACTGCATTCTTACCTCTAGAAATCAGAATAAATGTGTCTCCTTAGGGGTCACATATCCTAGGGAACTGAGAAGATTTTTATTGGTAGCAGTAGTAACTTTCTTGAGCATATTTAAAGTTTTTAATTATGCCAAAAAAAAAAAATAAAATATACAAAAGTTATTATTAGCCAGAAAAACCAAAGAATGGTTCAAAATAAGGAAGCTAAAGCCCAGATAAAGTAACACATCCAAAGTCACAGAATTAGGAAATGACAGAAAGGGAATTTGAACCTGACTCCAAAGAACAAACTCTTAACCCATAAAAATATATGAAGTTTCAGAGTTCAAAGCTTCATATGTTCTTTTTGGAAAGTCTTTCAAATACATCTGAGCCCACTCTCCTCGCTAGGTAAACTAAAAACCAACCATTTTTCAAATAAACAAGCTTATTACTTGTTCCAGAGAGTCGTCATTATTCTTACAGAATAGCAGAGTGCCGGGGATGGGAGAGTCCTGGAAAAGTCTCACGGAGCTCTTAATTTGCTCCACCACCCATTACACAGAGGCGGGGCCTGGTAGCCGTTCTACCGCACTTGCCAACTTGGTCATAGAAGATAGAACCCCTGTATAACCTGACCCAGCTGAGCCAGAAAGATTCTCCCAGAATTATTTGTGTGGCCAGTAAGACCAGACTGAAATCATGGAGCATGATGATAATTATGGCAGTGCTCTAGAATAAAGGATGTCTGTACTTCTGCTACTGGGTTCTCAACAGCTGTCCTGCGTCTGGCCTTTCCTAAGCACTCTGACTCTGAAAGAAACACCCGTGTTTCAATAAATCTTTTATTTGTCTTGTTTCCTATTTTAGTAGCCAGAATATGTCTGCATGCGACACAAAGAACCTTTAATAATATAGATAACTAGGGGCGCCTGGGTGGCTCAGTCGTTAAGCGTCTGCCTTCGGCTCAGGTCATGATCCCAGGGTCCTGGGATCGAGCCCCGCATCAGGCTCCCTGCTCCGCGGGAAGCCTGCTTCTCCCTCTCCCACTCCCCCTGCTTGTGTTCCCTCTCTCGCTGTGTCTCTCTCTGTCAAATGAATAAATAAAATCTTAAAAAAAATAAAAAATAATAATAATATAGATAACTAAACAAAGAGTGAACACCTACAAAATACCAAAAATACACGTTACTCTCTACAATAAATTCAGACAACCCACCTTCTGCATTTTCCAGAGATTGTGCCAATTTCTTCTTTTTTTTTACTGTGATATAATTGACATATAATATATGTAGTTTTAAGGTATAAACATGATTTGTTATACATGTGCAAAATGATCATAAGAATAAGGTTATTTAACACATCTATCACTCACATATTTACCATCTTTTTGCAGTAAAAATTTTTTTTTTAAATATTTTATTTATTTATTTGACAGAGAGAGAGACAGCGAGAACAGGAACACAAACAGGGGGAGTGGGAGAGGGAGAAGCAGGCTCCCCGCGGAGCAGGGAGCCCGATGTGGGGCTCGATCCCAGGACCCCAGGACCATGACCCAAAGCCGAAGGCAGATGCTCAACGACTGAGCCACCCAGGTGCCCCAAGGAGTAAAAATTTTTAAGATATACTCTCTTAGCAACTTACAAGTCCAAGATACAGTATGCTAACTACAGCCACCATGCTGCACCTTATATCCCCAGAATGTACCGATCTTGTAACAGCAAGTTTGTATTCTTTGACAACCTTCACCTATTTCCCCCACCACCTTCTGCCCATGGCAACCATCAAACTACTCTCTGTTTCTCTGAGTTCCATTTTTTAGATTCTACATATAAATGAGATCATACAGTACTTGTCTTTTTCTGCCTGACTTATTTCATTTAGCTTAACACTCTCAAGATTCATCCATATGGTTGTAAATGGCAGGATTTTCTTTGTTTAGGCTGAATAATATTCCTCTGTGTGTGTGTGTGTATTACATTTCTCTAGCCATGAATTCATCAATAGACACTTAAATTGTTTCCATGTCTAGGCTATTGTAAATAATGTTGCAGTGAACATGGGAGTATACGTATCTTTTCAAGATAGTGATTTCATTTCCTTGGGATATATACCCAAAAGTGAGATTGCTAGATCATATGGTATTTCTACTTTTAATTTTTTGAGGAACCTGCATACTGTTTTCCAGAGTGGCTGCACCAGTTTGCATTCCCATCAACAGTGCACAAGAGTTACCTTTTCTCCATGTTCTTGTCAGTACTTGTTTTCTCTTATCTTTTGATAATAGCCTTTCTAACAGGTGTGAGGTGATATTGTGATTTTGATTTGCATTTCCTTGATGAATACTGATGTTGAGTACTTTTTCATATACCTGTTTGACATTTGTGTAGCTACTTTGGAAAAATATCTATTCAGGTCCTTTGCCCATTTGTTAAATCAGATTACTCGTTTCATTTTGTTTTGTTTTTGCTATTGAGCTATATGAGTTCCTTATACATGTTGGATATTAACGCCTTATCAGATATAGGATTTGCAAATATTTTCTCCCATTCCACAGGTGGCTTTTTTACATTGGTGATCATTTGGAGACTCTGCTAATTTCAAATATCACATCCTCTTAACCAAAATTACCCCAGATTTCTATTCTGTTCAGCATCTGACATACAGACTGCTTCTCCCCAACAAATGTGACCCAAAAATCCCTTTTCAGATTCTGGGTACTTAGTTTGTGCCTAGGAATTATATTTCCTGTAGCTACAATAATCAGTACACTACTTTTTTTTTGAGAGACATGTCCTATCAGAGTTTCTCTGTCTTTATATTTACCTGTTTGTTGTACAATTTGAAATCACTCTTCCATACTGGGAAAAAACAAAACAAAACAAAACAAAAACAGATGCCAAATCAGTCCTGGATTTGATTCACTACTAAGAAGTAACTGTCCACGACCTCTAAGAATATACAGAGATTCTGAAGATTTTCCATTTGCTTTAAAATATGTTTCCTCTTTCTACGTCCTGTTACCTTGTCTTCCTACCCTCTAATAAGACCCCTCTCTGCAGCCAGGAGGCACCCCTGTTTCTGAGGATCAAGAATCTCTTGCACCTGCAGAGTATTTTTCTTTTATGTTCTCTTCATATTGTTATCTCACTGTAAACTCACAATCACAGTATGATTGAAGCAAGATGATCAGACATTATTTCCTTCATATGACAAGTGAAGAAACTGAGGTTTGGGGAGGCTAACCAGCATCATGCCTAAGATAGGATTGTTGGTAAAGGATGAGTGGGAACTCCAGCCAGGTTTGTGTCACCTCCAACACAGTGCTCCCTGTGACACCTTGATGGCACAGTCCACAGTATCACTCCTCTGTCTTCAATCCCAGGGTTCCTACCATGACATCAGTGCTTGAGGGAATTTACATCTTGCACTTTACAGAACTGCTCAGCAGAAAAAGTCCTTCTATTAAAATATAACTTGAACCGGATCAATTCCTTCTGCTACTTTCCATCTCATTCTGAGCAAAACTGTATTTTTTAAATTTCCTAACAATGGTGATTAAGATCTCACCTAAGCTACCTGCTTCTCATCTCTTCTACTACTAATTCCATTACTCCACCCATTTGGGATCCTTCTCTTCCTTAAACGCTCTAGTCACATTCTTTCCACAGAGCCTTGCATTTACTCTTCCTTCTGCCTGAAATACCCTTCCAAGGACAGCCACATGGCTTGCCCCTCACTTCTAGAAGTCTTTTCTTCTTTTCTCAGAGATCGCCTTCCCAGTGAGAACTTTTTGAGCACTCAACTTAAAATTGACTTAAAGTCGTTCCCTCTGGCCCACCATTTCTTATCTGCTTTGGGCTGCTGCATTTTTTCCCTCCATTTCACACATATTTTAACACAGTGTTAAAACTTGTTTATATGTTTTGTTCCTTTTTTGCTCCAGCCCCAATAGAATGTAAGCTCCATGAGGCAAGAATTTTGCCTTTTGCTCAATATTCCCGGTACAATAGTGAGCAATTAGAACAGTGTCTGGAAGAGAGTAGCTGATCAATAAGTATTTGTTGTTTTCTGTATTAATTAAAGAAATTGAAATCAGAGAACGTTTGCCTAAGAACAAGAAAGCGAGGATGCAAAGTTGAAGGTCTCATGGTTCTGAATTTCAGGTAGCTCACCATCTTGATACAAAAGATATAAGCACATAATTAACTAACTGCATTCAGCATGGTGTCATATAAAGGGGGCACAGACATGGCAGCATGGGAACCAGGACAAAGAGCCATTAATGCTCCCTTAGGAGGTCAGGGAAGACTTTTCAGAGATAGTAACATTTGAGCTGTATCTTGATAGGTGAGGAAAGATTTGGAGACATGGAGGAGGAAGGGCAGAGAAGACAGCTTAGATCAAAGCTCAGACTGTGACAAGGCTTGTCATTCAAGGATGGCCCTGCAAAAGCTACTTAACACAGCAAAGAAACAGATTCATTGGGACATTTCCCAGGCTTGGTCCTTCATAAATGTTATCTCCTTTAATCTTCACATCAAGTACAAAAATTACATATTATTATTCCATTTTAAAATAATGAATTTGAGAATCTGGAAGTTTAAGGAATCCATTCAAACCACTCAGATCATTAATGCTGGAGCCTGCACTTGAATGAAAATCTGTGTGGGCCTGAAATCCCTGCTATTTACTGCACTGCTTTTCTGTGATAGCATTTCCTTTTGTTATTTTGTTTTTACTTTGAGAGGGAGGGAAACTGACTAATATGTGTTGATAAAATGTTTTCTTTTTTTTTCTTTTTTTAAAGATTTTATTTATTTATTTGAGAGAGAGAAAGCATGAGAGGGGGGAGGGTCAGAGGGAGAAGCAGACTCCCTGCCGAGCAGGGAGCCCGATGCGGGACTCGATCCCGGGACTCCAGGATCATGACCTGAGCCGAAGGCAGTCACTTAACCAACTGAGCCACCCAGGCGCCCTGATAAAATGTTTTCTTCAAAATTCTGCTTCAAAAATTATTAAAGCAGGGGCACTTGGGTGGCTCAGTCAGTTGAGCATCCAACTCTTGGTTTTGGCTCAGGTCATGATCTCATGGGTCATGGGATCAACCCCCACGTGGGGCTCTGCACTCAGCAGGGAGTCTGCTTGAGATTCTCTCTCTCTCTCCCTTTGCCCCTCCCCACCTAAATAAATAAATAAATCTTTAAAAAATTATTAAAGCAGCATGTGCTCATGCCAAGGGGAAAAATGAGGGGGACAGTGGAAAAAATGTATGTATATTTTTTGGATTTTTTAAAATTTAAATTCAATTAATTAACATGTAATGTATTATTTGTTTCAGGGGTACAATTTTTAAAAGCTACCCATCTCTGATTCTAACATCATTAGCCCCAAACCAGCCCTCATAGCAACTAATATTGACTCCATTCTTCCTATCCATTCAAACGTATATGTGGAGAGAGTTTGGGATGTGCACTTTACTCTTTAGTTTGCCTTTCTTATTAACAACATCTCAAGGTATTTAATTCAGGTAATTAATACAAATCTTTAAGAATCTACTTGAGGGGTACCTGGCCGGTTCAGTCAGTGAAACATGTCACTCAGTCTCAGGATTGTGATTCAAGCCCCATGTTGGGTGTAAAGATTACTTAAAAATAAAATCTTTAATATCTGCAAATTACATATCAGATAAAGGGCTAGTATCCAAAATCTATAAAGAACTTATCAAACTCAACACCCAGAAAAACAAAGAATCCAGTCAAGAAATGGGCAGAAGACATGAACAGACATTTCTCCAAAGAAGACATATAAATGGCCAACAGACACATGAAAAAGTGCTGAACATCACTCGGCATCAGGGAAATACAAATCAAAATCACAATGAGATACCACCTCACACTGGTCAGAATGGCTAAAGTTAACAACTCAGGAAACAACAGATGTTGGCGAGGATGCAGAGAAAGGGGAACCCTCTTACACTGTTGGTGGGAATGCAAACTGATGCAGCCACTCTGGAAAACAGTATGGAGGTTCCTCAAAAGGTTAAAAATACAACTATCCTACAACCCAGAAATTGCACTTCTAGGTATTTATCCAAAGGATACAAAGACACGCACCCCAATGTTTATAGTAGCAATGTCCACAATATTCAAACTATGGAAAGAGCCCAGATGTTCATTGACAGATGAATGAATAAAGAAGATGTGAGATATATAGATACAGATATATAGATATAGATACACATATAGATATAGATATAGATAGATAGATATATAATGCAATATTATTCAGCCTCAAAAAGAATGAAATCTTACCATTTGCAATGACATGGGTGGAACTAAGGGTATTATGCTAAGTGAAGTAAGTCAGTCAGAGAAAGACAAATACCTTATGATTTTACTCATATGTGGAAATTAAGAAACAAAACAGATGAACATAGGGGAAGAGAAAGAAAAATAAAATAAGATACAGACAGAGAGGGAGGCAAACCATAAGAGACTCTTAACTATGGGAAACAAACTAAGGGTTGCTGGAGGGGTGGTGGGTGGGGGATGGGGTAACTAGATGATGGGCATTAAGGAGGGCACTTGATGTAGTGAGCAACGGTGTTATATGTAACTGATGAATCACTAAATTCTACCCCTAGAACTAATAATACACTGTGTTAACTAAGAAAACAATGAATCATGGAATACTACATCAAAAACTAATGATACAGTAGTATGGTGACTAACATAACATAATAAAATAAAATTAAAAAAGAAATGTTATATAAAGTTTTTAGTAAAATAAAGGCTAAAATTTTGTGAAAAATATAAATAAAAAATTTTTAAAAATAAAATTATATAAATTATATAAACTTACAATTAAATGATATTGAAATAAAGATAAATATAAAATAAAATAAAATCTTTCAAAAGAAAAAAAAGAATCGACTTGAGCGCTCATAATTTAAGATACCATTTTTCCCTATCGTTGGGCATTCATAATTCATATTGTTTCCATTTTTTTGGCCCTTCAGAGACTGCTGCAATAAACATCTTTATACATATAAACTTGTGCACTGATGTTTTTATTTCTTCATAAAAGATTTTCAAAAACTGAATTGCTAGATCAAAGGACATTTTTCAAACTTTTAAATATTGTAATAGATGTTGCTACCTTCAAAAGACAGTAATTCTCTTACTGACCCGAATTGACACTTTATTGACAAAAATCAGCTTAGGTCAATATCTCACAGTATATGAGTAACGTTTTACAACTTTACTGAGGTACAATTGATATATAATTACTCGACATATTGAAAGTATACAATTTGAAGTTTTGACATATGTATATACCCACAAAACCATCCCACAATCAAGATAATGAACACACCTGTTACCCCCAAAAAGCTTTCTCATGCCACTTATAATTCATCCCTCCCTCCCACCATCTCCTATTCTATCCACAGTCAACCACTGATTTACTTTTTGACACTATGGATTAGTTTGAATTTTCTAGAATTACGAGATAGATTTTGAAGTACTTATTTGTCCCTTACCATGTATTCAACCCTGTCTCATACTTGGCAGTATCATATTCTTAGTTGGCTTATGTGGGTACTGAGCTACCCTGGGTAAGCCAAATCTGCTACTGATCCACCTCTAACTCTAGGTAAAGTGCCAGGAAATAAGGGAGACTTCTGGCTTTTCATACTATCAGTACAATCTTCTTACCGCTGTGGATGAAGAATGTAGTGTTATAACTTAAAGTCAGGCTGATGCTAGAAACCTAAAGAAGGTTAATACAGTCTCCTACCCTTTCTTTAAATAAAACACATCCTAGAATATCTAGGAAATGGGTCATCTAATAGATGTATGTTAATTTATGTCACTCATAAAATACTTAAGAGAATATTGCTATGCTCCTTTACTATGCTAGGTACTGGACTTTGCCTCGTTGCAGCTCACGAACAAGTAGGAGATGTAAGTAACAATCACATAATCATACATAAGTATATAATTTTTTAAAGTTTTTATTTAATTTTAAAGATTTTATTTATTTATTTGAAAGAGAGAGAGAGAGCAAACATGAGCAGGGAGAGGGGCGGAGAGAGAAGCAGACTAGCCGCTGAGCAGGGAGGCCGATGCGGGGCTTGACCCTGGGATCATGACCTGAACCAAAGGCACATGTTTAACCAACTGAGCCAACCAGGCATCCCTAAGTTTTTACTTAAATTCCAGTTAGTTAACCTACAGTGTAATATTAGTTTCAGGTGTACAATATAGTGATTCAACACTTGCATACAACACCCAGTGCTCATCACAAGCACACTCCTTAATCCCCATCACCTGTGTCACCCAGTTCCCTACCCAGTATATAATTATTTTTGAGAGACATGCTCAGGAAGGATGAAACATGGTTCTCTTAGGGCCTATAACAAATTTATCTTGCCTGCATGGGTGATCTGAGAGGGTTTCCTAAGAAAGTGAGACTTGAACTAAGGTGTGAAAAAAATGATTTGGAGCTTAAATAGGAGAAAACTTAGGAGAAGAAAATGAAGGAGAAGAGGTTTTTTTATAACTGCGTAAAGAGCATTTGCAAAAACCCTGTATCAGGTATCCTGTTGCCAGCAGTAAAAAGAAGGCCAGGGCAGCTAGGAAGCAAATGGAGCAAATGAGAACAAGGGAGGCAAACAAGCACTTAGGCCTTATAGGACCTCATAGGTGTGGTCAGTATTTTATTCTTAACTTTGAGAACAATGGAAAGATACCAAAAGACTTTTATGATTAGAATGAGAAAGATCATTGTAGCATTTTGAAAAGATCCCTGCCTCCTGTGCAGACCACACTGTAGGAGTCGAAGCAGGAAGCCTGCTAGGAAGCTCTTGCAAGAGATGAGAGACTTGGAGGAGGGAGGGCTAGTGTGGGGAGGGGCAGAGGAGAAGCAGAGAGAGAAGCAGAGTCCTCGCTGAGCAGGAAGCCTGATGTGGGACTCCATCCCATGAACCTGAGATCATGACCTGAGCTGAAGGCAGACGCTTAACCAACTGAGCCCACCCAGGTGCCCCTCCTTTATTGTTCTTATCATAATTTGTAATAATCTATTTACTCATGTTTACTCACAGTTTCTTTTTTTATTTTTTTTATTATTTTTAAAATGTAAATTCAATTAATTAACATACAGTGTATTATTAGTGTTTCAGGTCAGTGATTCATCAGTCTTATATAACACCCAGTGCTCATTACATCACATGCCCTCCTTAATGTCCATCACCCAGTTACCCCATCCCTCTACCCCCGCCCCTCCAGCAACCCTCAGTTTGTTTCCTATGATTAAGAGTCTCTTTGGTTTGTCTCCCTCTCTGATTTCATCTTGTTTTATTTTTCCCTCCCTTCCCCTATGATCCTCTGTTTTGTTTCTTAAATTCCACAGATGAGTGAAATCATATAATTGTCTTTCTCTGATTGACTTATTTCACTTAGCATAATGCCCTCTAGTTCCATGCATGTCGTTGCAAATGGCAAGATTTTATTTTTTTGGCTGAGTAGTATTCCATTGTATATGTGTGTGTGTGTGTGTGTGCGTGTGTGTGTGTGTGTATCACATCTTCTTGGCTCTTTCCATAGTTTGGCTATCGTGGACATTGCTGTTATAAACATTGGGGTGCAGGTGCCCCTTCGGATACCTACATTTGTATCTTTGGGGTAAATACCCAGTAGTGTAATTGCTGGGTCATAGGGTAGCTCTATTTTCAACTCTTTGAGGAATGTCCATACTGTTTTCCAGAGTGGCTGCACCAGCTTGCATTCCCACCAACAGTGTAGGAGGGTTCCCCTTTCTCTGCATCCTAACACCTGTCATTTCCTAACTTGTTAATTTTAGCCATTCTGACTGGTGTGAGGTGGTATCTCACTGTGGTTTTGATTTGTATTTCCCTGATGACAAGTGATGTGGAGCATTTTTTCATGTGTCTGTTGGCCATTTGGATGTCTTCTTTGCAGAAATGTCTGTTCATGTCTTCTGTCCATTTCTTGATTGGATTATTTGTTCTTTGGGTTTGATAAGTTCTTTATAGATTTTGGATACTAGCCCTTTATCTGGTATGTCATTTGCAAATATCTTCTCCCATTCTGTCGGTTGTCTTTTGGTTTTGTCAACTCTTTCCTTTGCTGTGCAAAAGCTTTTTATCTTGATGAAGTCCCAATAGTTCATTTTTGCCCTTGCTTCCCTTGCCTTTGGAGATGTGTCTAACAAGAAGTTGCTGAGGCTGAGGTCACAGAGGTACTTGCATAGTTTCTGTGTCTTTCTTTACACTGCAAAAATCTGTGGGGGTATGGGTCATGTTCATTTTGTTTATCACAGAATGCTCAACTTTTAGCAAAGGTACTGCAATCAGTATTGAATTAAAATATATATATATATAATAGAACATGATAAATGGCCGATAACTATTACTATGATTGTAAGTCCTGTTAGTCACATTAGCTGTTATTATTATTTGATCAGGAAATAAATTCTCATTTGATAAAGATACACACCTAGCTAATAGCAGAGCAAAGAAAAAAAAATGCTCAAAATGAAGCAGAGGTAATTAATAGAATGGAGGAGTATCAGATAATTTTGATTTAGTTGCTTCTCCCAGGGAAAAATTTAATACAATAGAAGATACTGATATTTCTTGATATACATCTTATATATGTAAACAAAATCTGTGTTCCTTGGTGATGCTAACAACCTGTGAGCACCCCTGCTGTCGTTAACCTACTTAAAGCCTGAGAGCTTTTCAACCGGATCCTTCCTAAAATTAAAAAAAAAATGCAGCCAATTAATTTTACTGATTTATCTGTTGGTATCACCTAACTCAAATATAGAGACAAGAGATAATATGATTTTTATTTTGCACCTCCTGACCCCCCAACACATAGTAAAGAGGAATGCATTGCTTTCTCAGGTTAGAATAAACATATCCTAGGAACTGTCTTGGGCCCCTAATCTCATCTTTAGGAATGGAACTTCTCTGACCTCAATCACTTCAGATCCCAACTGCTGTTTCCAGTGGAAATTTGTTACTAGCTTTCAAAATTTTAAATATCATATAGTTCTTGGCACTGCACTTCCACTTCTAAGACTTTTGTGAAGCGATACAGAAATGAATGCAAATAAATGGATACTTACTGTGGTACTCTTTATAATAAGAAAAAAAGTTACTAAAAATAATTTAAGTGTTTGCATAAATGCAAGTTTAAATGAAGTATGAATCATTCGTACATGCTTGTTTTTATTTATTTATATTCCATGTGCCAATCATCTTTTAGTGGGCATTAATTCTCAATTAGGATATGAAAGGATTCAGGGGTGTGAGGAAAAGGTCATGGTCAGGAATGCAGAATGCACCCTCAATATCGGGCCCTCTTCAGTGGTACTTGTGTAGCTGCTCATGTTTGAGTTCCTTGTATGAAAGGAAGTAGTTGAAAAACTCGTAAGCTGCCAACACCATAGAAATCCCAGGGACACTTCCTTTCTTCACATTAACATACTTTAAAAAAAATTTTTTTTATTATGTTATGTTAGTCACCATACAGTACATCATTAGTTTTTGATGTAGTGTTCCATGATTCATTGTTTGCATATAACACCCAGTGCTCCATGCAATACATGCCCTCCTTAATACCCATCACCAGGCTCACCCATCCCCCCAACCCCTCTCCCCTCTAAAACCCTCAGTTTGTTTCTCAGTGTCCAGTCTCTCATGGTTCTTCTCCCCCTCCGATTTCCCTCCCTTCATTTTTCCTTTCCTTCTCCTAATGTCCTCCATGCTATTCCTTATGTTCCACAAATAAGTGAAACCATATGATAATTGATTTTCTCTGCTTGACTTATTTCACTTAGCATAATCTCCTCCAGTCCCATCCATGTTGATGCAAAAGCTGGGTATTCATTCTTTCTGATAGCTGAGTAACATTCCACATTAACATGCTAAATGAAACATCAGTATTATCCCCTTTGAAACATTCCAGCAATGCCTTTAGGAGTAAAATCCCACATCAGTATCCAGCTTGGCAGCTCTCCTATTTTGACGTCGATGAGCTTCTTCTCCTTCACTGGTATGACTGACACCATCTTGGAGTCCTAGGTGTCCATATACACTTTTTTAAATGAGCAGAAAATATTTTGAAAAATCACATAAAGTTGTTAGTGGTTTCCTCTACTTTGTGAGATTTATAGAGTAAAGAAATTAAAGTTACATATGTAATTATACACAGTTACATATCATTATGGTTATATATAACTTGCATTAATTATATATAATAGCTATTTCTACATTCTCCTTATCTTCACAATATTTTTTCTTTCTTTTTCTTTTTTTCTTTCTATTTTTTAAAAAAATATTTATTTGAGAGAGAGCAACGGAACAGCGGGGAGGGGGCTGAGGGAGAGAGAGAAAGAGGATCTCAAGCAGACTTCCATTGAGCGCAGAGCCTGACACGGGGCTCGATCCCACGACCCTGAGATCATGACCTGAGCCTAAATCAAGAGTCAGATGCTTAACAGACTGAGCCACCCAGGCGCCGCCCCCTTCATAATAGTTTTCAATTATCCTTTTTATTTTGAAATAATCATAGAGTCACATGAAGTTGTAAGAAATAACACAGAGAGATCCAGCATATTCTCTACTGAGTTTCCCCTAAAGACAGCATCTTGGAAAACTATACTACAACATCAAAACCAGTATTTTGATACTGATACAGACAAGAAACAAAACATACTCTGGTTTTTCCCATTTCCCATCTCCTATCTCCTGCCTAAGCCTCCCAGGGTCAGAATGCAGCCCAAAGTTCAGCTGACATGGGAACCTGAGGGCTCAGCATCACAGAGCAGAGCAGGGAAAGGGTGGGGAGTGGATCTGAGGGCAAATGGTTCCAAGACTGGGACAAGCTCAGGCCTGAAGGCAGATCAGGGCAGATATTCTTGGTAGGAAAAAACTAGGTTTTTCATTAAGGCATAAAAGTGTTAGCAGGAAAGAGATTTAGTGATTTTCTCAGTGTGAATGGGGCTAGAGCACATTTCAAGAAAGGAATATTCCAAGAAAGAAAAGGAAGGAAGGAAGGGAGGAAAAAGATTGATTAGACTAGACATGCAAACAAAGGCCAGGTCATGAAGGGCTTTGTAGCCATCCTAAGGAACTTGACATCTATAGGTGATTGTATATCACCAGAATTATGGTCTTGGAAAGATAATTCTGGCATCATCATAGATGGTGGCATGGAGAAAAGGAAAGGATAGTTCAGAACCTAGTAGCCAAAGGATGATGCAGTGAAGACCTAACTTGGTGGCAGGGTCTGTGAAAGCTATGGAGCGGCCATAGTATAACCACAAACTTAATAGAACCTCGCACTCTGGTGATGTAGACGCCGAGTCAGTGAAAGACCCTAGTCTTGTCAGATAATACTTTGAAAACTCTTTTTTTATATTTATATTTAAATTTAAATTTTTATATTTTTATATTTTAAATTTTAAATTTTTATATTTAAAAAATTCTTTAGAAGTGAGGGAATAGGAGCTTGAGGGGTATAGAAACACTGTCAAAGAGCAGTTGAAGAAAATGATGATGTTTAACTTAGAGTCAAGCAGAGGGGAAGACATGATTATGTCTTCCTGAAAATGCCAGTTCTCTTGATAACAAGAGGCTCTCTGGAGTTTATGACCCAAGAGGAAAATTATCTAGCGGGCCCTTCTGAATAGAGCCCCTAGAAATAAACACAGGACAAAATGAAATCTATTCATTGCTTTATTCACTCTTTTCAGGGGTCACTACACCTTAGGATGAAATGAGTTCCAGCCCCAGAGGAGAGCACCATTCCCCTTCCCCTCCACCGCTGCTTTGTGCTGACATCACACCAAATGCGACAGCGCCTCCTGAAAGGCAGAAGGACAAGAAAAAAAATAAAGTGGCTTACATGTGCTTAGCATGTTTCCAAATATAGTCACCAACCTATTTAGCCACCATTTTACTGATGTGGAAATGGAGGCCCAGAGTGGTTAAGTCCCAACTAGAATCACTAAGCTGAGAAATGCAGTCACAATCATAACATAGATCTCTTTCATTCAAAAATCCCTTCTAGAAATGTAGATGCTGCACCTTCCTTGAGATTCCTGGGCATGCAAACTTTGTATGAGTACATCCAGGGAAATACATGTCCACAGGTGAGAACAGGGTGAGTGGGAGTATGGTGGGGGGTGGGGGGGCGTTCAGGTGACTAAGCTCTCCCCATTGACAAATTAGTCCACAACCTATAGTTACCAGCAGTTTCTTCACTGCCTCAGAGGCCTCTGGTCCCAGCTCATTCACACACTTTCTTAGCCCTTCCACAAGGTGCTCAACAGAAATGCCCAGAGTGTTCAGAAGAAGCTGTAATGGATCCGTAAAGGGGAGAATGTTGTCCACAGGTAAAGGTAAGGCTTTGTTGGCAGCATCTGGCAAACTGTTGATAAGGAAGCTGGTAGCTGCAGAGCAAAAGGGAAACTGAGTGAAACAGGCACATCTGACTCCTGTCCACGACTGCACTACTTTCCACTGTGTCCATCAATAACTCTGTTCCAGTCTCACTTGATTTCCCATGAAAACTTTTGCCTCAGGGCCTTTGCATCTGCTGTTCTGTCTCCTCAGAACTTTCTTTCTCCAGTTAGCTACATGTCTCTCCTCAAATGTTACCTCCTCAGAAAGGTACCTAAAATAGCATCATTTATTATCCTCTAACTTCCTTTATTTTTTCTTACCATTACATAAAATAGTAAAACTCACTTATTTATTTTGTGCCTTCAACCTCTCACTAATATGCAGACTCCATGAGAACAAGGAATTTATGTTTTATTCACTACTGTACCTCATGCCTAGAATACTAGACTCTGGCATTTAGTAAGCAATCAGTAAAAACTGGTGGTTCACTGAACAGGAATGTACTTTGCATGTGGCTATCTCCACAATCCATGGCTTTGAGGCCAAAAAGTAGATTCCATAATGAACCTTCACTTGGGGACATGCATGAACCCAATCAACCACAGCCCAGGAAACTGCTCCCAACCAATTCAACCCAATGCTACAAACATAACTGAACACCAACTCTGTAGTGGTTAGTGCAGATACATAGATG
This sequence comes from Phoca vitulina, assembly GCF_004348235.1. Classification (NCBI taxonomy): domain Eukaryota; kingdom Metazoa; phylum Chordata; class Mammalia; order Carnivora; family Phocidae; genus Phoca; species Phoca vitulina. The sequence continues at coordinate 68,214,880 of NW_022589709.1, forward strand.
AATAAGACGAGGATATTCTATTCAGAGAACTTGCACAGTCTGGTGGACAATAAAGATCTGTACATGCCACAGTGTGGCATGTGCTGTACTAACATTGTGGATAAAGCTCTATGGAAACATAAGAGAAGGGATGACTAATTCTAATGTGGTAGAGTGTTGGAGCAATCTTCCCAGAGAGATGTTGCTGGAGCTGTGTCTTGAGGCAGAATCCAGGGTCACAAGGTAAAGTAGGGGAGGTGCATTTTAAAAAGGAACAAAATTAACAAGGGCACTGAAATGTGAGGATGAAAGTGTGCACACTGCCTGTTGTACCTTCCAGAGCAGCTGGAGTGCAGAATTCCAGTGAGGTATGCTGAGGTGGGGAAGGAGGTAAGGCAGCAAAACCAGGTGAGGTCAGATTTTTCAGAGCCTAGAACGCCGTATTAATGCATTTGAGACTTTGTTCCCTAAGGGCAATGGGGAGGTATCAAGACTCTTTTATGGAACAATTGCGTTTTGTATCTTTGGCTTTAGAAAGAGAACTTTCACATAGAAGATGAATAGAAGGGAAAGTGTAGAGAATGAGAAAAATACATACAATATACATTTTTACAAAACACATGTGCAAATATGTAAACACACACGTACATGAGAACACACATAAGAACACACATCTTCCTAGTAAGACCCTGCCATAATTCATTTTCCTTTGGAATCCTTTTCATTCCCCATTCAAATCATACAAGTGGAGCCTATGCATCTATCTTCCCTTCATCTTCTACCACCTATTTTCCCTCCAAAATCCTCCCGCATAGGAGGGATATTTATTTCCTTCCACCCAGCTTTCTGTTGCCACCTCCGTCAGTAGATATTTGACGCGTTACTAAAGACAACAAAATAGCCAAAACTGGTGAAGTTACAAATTGGTCCAAAATTTCAGTAAAAAGCACAAACCAGAGTTGCCAATGTGGGAGTGGACAGCACCTAGTTTCTCAGGATTAGTCTCCCTACTTATTTTAAAGGTTCTGGTGGCTGTCTTCTCTGCATATACTTATACACTTCCAGGGGAAGACCTTCAAGGCTTTCTGTTCTTTGAATGAACAGTGGCTATCCCAATGCATTTTGTAGATGCATCCAAATATACTTTCCTGTAGTTAAAATGACTCCCTTCAAAAAGAATGGATCAAGAATCCAACTTCTATACCCCACCTAGAAATTGAACTGTTCGCCCCTCAGTTCTCCCACAGAGCTCTGGCTGTGTATGTCTCTGTGCATTAGTCTAGCATCATAGTGACTTCTGTCTGAAGAAGCCTTATCTCCCCTGTCAGATTACAAGAACCTTGTAAACAATCCCTGTGTCTGATTCATATCTAAATCTTCCGATGCTTATCCAAGTACCCAACAGGTTGTAGCCATTCAGCAACTATCCATTGACTGTGTGAATGATAAATGTAGCTATGTCTCAGGAGAAACAACCTGGCAACTGATTACAGACGATAGAAAGAATGACTCCATATAGTTTCAAAAGAAAGAAGTTACCAAGTGAGATTTTGACTCAAGATTAATAAAGAAAAGAAAAACTATGGTGACAATGTTCAAGAGTGTTGACCTCTAGTGTGAGTTGGCTAACTTCTTACGTAGGATTCACTACGGATAGTACTTCTATTGGGTTAGAGCTTGGTAGGCTGGGGCTGGGGTGGGGGTGGGGTTGCTGCATCTGAAATCCCTTCTGACCTTTCCATTCTGTGGTTCTAAAATTCCCTCCACCATATTCCCCTGGAAGCCTAGGCTTACTGATTACATTCCTATCACAGAAAAGTAGAGAGACGTGTTCGGGCTACTTACCAGAGTAACTGCAAATGCTGACAGTCATCAGCAGAAACAGAGTTACTAGCTTCATGACAGGGTTTCTGTGAGATTTACTTGGAGTTTAAAATTGAACTGCAAAATGCAGTGAATCCACTGAGCTAGTGGCCCCACTTACGGTAGTAGGTGTGAAGGCTGCTTTCTGCACAGGCACATATTTATATCCCAGGAATGACCTAATGTCAGTCCCTACCACTTGACTCACCCCAGAGAAGAGCAGGAAGATCATGTTTCCTCACTAAACAAATTGGAGGTTTTCCCACTTTCCCTCATGTTCCCACAAGAAACAAAGCCCTAACTTGAAGCATTCTCAAGGTCCTCTCATAAAAGCCCTTCCTTGCCCAGAGATGCCAGTGGGAACAGAGAGCTCTAAGAGTCCTTGTCTTGAAAGAATCTTGAAAAGAAGGGGAAGCTTTATATTGGGATTAAAAAGAGCAAATGTTCTGTTTTCCTCCAGCTTTCTCTTCATCTAAAGTTTGCAGAATCACATTACCCGATAAGCGACCTAGTCGTGGAAGCAGTCGGGCGGTCCCATCAGCTGTAGTATATACAGACTCAGCTTCATTGCATTTAGGACCATATTTCTCTAGAATTTACCTCCACCCACCCCATCCCCACTCACACATCTGCCATGGCAAGACCTCTTATTTTTTCTAGTATCTCCCAGTTAATTTGAGAATCCCTCGGGTGTGCCTTCTCTGTTCTCATATAGAATAATAGGCTATATGACCTAAAACTCAAAATGCCTTTGTAAAAACCTAGGATTCCATATTTACTCTTGGTGTGATCTTGGAGTAAACTTTTTAAATCTCTAGTATGGGTTTCCTCATCTAAAATGTGGGTGTGTGACCCTAAGGGGAAAAAATTTTTTTTTGTTGCAAGACCTTGTCTACATAAATAATTTAGGTCACCAAAACATGCATTTCAGAACCATTCCGGCAATCTAATCCCACACAGTCACACGAAAGAAATACCGTGCCAGCCACAGGAGCAATCTGCTTGCAAGGCTGCCCCCTCTGGACCCAGGACTCAACCAAGGAGCTCCAGGACATCCCTACTTGTAAGCATGAGCCCTGCAATTCCTTGAGACATCTGGTGTCTCCCATGCAAGAAAGAGGGAAAGAAAGAACCCTGAAGGAGGACAAGAGGATTCAGGGTCCAGGTAGGTGCCAGGCCCAGATCAAATAGCACTGCTGGCCTCAGCCATCGCCACCATGCAGGAGGGACACAGAACATTCTGAGGAAGCCATGCCAAGGCATGAGCCCCTTACGGTGCGCGGCAAGGAGTTGAGGCTCTGCTTGAGGGTGTGGTACTGTCAGGAAAATTTAGTAAAATTATGGAAACAGAAAATGTAACTGTACCAAAACAAGACTAATACTTATTATGTGTCACCTGTTATTTATTCTTGTAATACAAGGTACTGCATTGTAACTGCCATTCCTTTATTTTTATGCTACTTTATAAGCTGCAAGAAGGAGAAGATGATTTACCACCATGCTAATGCTCTCCTTCCACTTCTGCTGGCTGTCTCTGCCAGAGACTGCTTCCATTTCTCCTGGGTATTAACACCTAGCCAGGCATATTGATCTGCCAAAATGTTCAAAGGGCCAAGGTTGTGTGGGAAAGTGGTGGTAAGTTGATGCCAGCCTTTATTTTTATGTTGAGGGGCTCCTGGCTGGCTCAATGGGTTGAGCATGCAACTCTTGATCTTGGGGTTGTTAGTTCAAGCCCCTTGTTGGGCTTAGAGCCTACTTAAAACAAAAAGCTAAAAAAATAAATAAAAATTTTTATGTTGTGACCTCTTTATGGGATACTAACCAGCACTGCCCTCATCTGCACTTGTCATTTCCCAGTTGCTTTTCAGATTCTTTCCCTGCACATCCCCTCCTCTTCTCTGTCCTAGAGGAAGCTGAGTTTTCCAAACTATGGTTTCCCGGCTTCCTTGCCCCTGAGTCTGGTTAGGTTCAGCGGACGGAGGGCACTGGTAGAAGACTCAAAGGCAAAGAATGGGAGAGTCCAGGCTATTTCTCCCTTTGTCACTGAGACCAGTGACTCCATCTTCTCTATGGCTCCAGCTCCTTCCAAAAAGGCCCTGTGTCTGTGGTCCCACCCAAGCCAGGCCAACCCATTATTGTTCCAGCTTCTCCAGCATGGCCCCAGCTCCTGGTCCCAGCTCCTCACTCTCTGACTCCTGGTCAAAGAGCAGTAGCAGTTTCCAGCATTTTCTAATATCTGGATTGACTCCGCTCCCTATTTCTTGCTCTAATTGCATTTCTAGCACCTTGTAAATTAACCTCCAAGTTAAATTCCTCCTATTTGCTCACCTGGTATGGTTTTGATTTTCTGGCTGGAATCTGACTAATAAAGCATTCTAAAATATTGTAGAGTTTTTGTTAAAAACAGATCTTTCGGGCGCCTGGGTGGCTCAGATGGTTGGGCGTCTGCCTTCGGCTCAGGTCATGATCTCAGGGTCCTGGGATCGAGTCCCACATCGGGCTCCCTGCTCCTTGGGAGCCTGCTTCTCCCTCTGCCTCTCTCTCTCTCTCTCTGTCTCTCATGAATAAATAAATAAAATCTTTAAAAAAATTAAAAAAATAAAAATAAAAACAGATCTTTCAGTTTTAAACAGAGGTGTCTCCCTCACAAGTGATAAGCTATATGTCCATGGGGGCAGGGCCAAGACTCCTCCAAGAGAAATACAGCACGATACACACAAAAATCCTTCTCTCTTCCAACCTTGGAGGTGTCTGGTACTCTCTTGAGCTTGTCTGCTGGCCCGACCAGCATGAGTTCTTCTCCAGGAAGACCTGTGTGCTAGATTCTGATATGCCTATCGAATAACCTACCAGACATGCAGTGTTGGCTGAAACCTAGTAGCAGACACAGCTTAGACTGAAGGCTGGAACCTGCTCCATGCAAAACACACACACACACACACACATTCAGCAACACAAATACCCACATTCTTACACATGCATGAACAGTCACATGTGCCTATGCACACATACACACATAACCATCAAGGACTACTGTTTTCACTCACTTGTTCAACAAATGTTTATCGATCATCCTCTGTGTGTCAGGAACTAAAATTGGAGCAGTAAGCCAGACAAGCAAATTTCTTGCCTTCCTGGATGTGACAGTGTAATGGGATAAAGGGAGAATGAACAGGTAAGCAAAGAAAAGAACAAGTGGTAGGTAAGTGGTAAGAAGCAAACAGGGTTTGTGATAGGGAACAAGGGGATTGGGAGTATAGTCAGACTTGGAAAGAAACTTGGACTTGGCTACTTCCGTGATTCATGAGTTCAGAGCTACTGCATTCATCAGGTCTTTTTATTCCATATTTTTGATGCTTTGAGATCGTGGGACCTTGCTGACCTTAGAGGTACAGCCTTTCCCAGGCTTAGCTAATTCCTAGAGATAGCACATAATTTACTTGGGAGTGCCCCTTTCATATGCAAACCAACTAACCTAGAGCCCATATGCCAACCACCTCCTTTATGGAACACATACTCTGAGCCACTATACCCCTACCCTAATCACCCAGGGCCAGGTACCAGACAACTAGAGACAGCCCCTACATCCCAGAACCAACAGAGATTATTCAAACTAGCCAATCCTAAACCTGCTTACCCTGACTCATCCATCCCTTCCAAAAGAAGCAGTAAAGGCTCATGCCCACTTCACCCACAACACACACACCCCACCCCATCACCCTTCTGACAGATCTCATTCTTCCCTTGTGCTCCTACCCCCTGTGATGTGGCAAGGGGAATCTGTGAATGTAACAAACTGTCTTTCCAATGGCAGTCATCTCCTGATCTGTTGGCCTGAAAAATAATAAAACCTATATTTTAGAAGAGGAATCAAGTCTTTTCTTATGCCTTTGTGATGTTAATGTTACTGTCTTTCTTGCAGTGTAATTATTCAATTAATGTTTTCTCTGCCAGTACTAATTTGTAAACATCCTGAGGGGCTTTATTTTGTTCACATTTGTATCCTAACACAGAGGCTTATGCACTTGATAATATTATTGGGAACTGCTAATCAATGCCAGGCAGTACACTTTGCATATAGTATCTACTTCATCCTCACAAAACCCCTGACCCTAAGAGCTTTTATCCCACTTTACAAATGAGAAGTCTGAAGCCAGAAGCAATGAATTAATTGCCAAGATTACTTAGATAATAAATAATGCAACCAGAATTTAAGTCCTTCCTCTTCTGATTTGTATTTCTTTACTTTTAAACACTTAATATGCATTTCCAGTAAGCATTGGTAAAATGAATTAATTCAATAAGATAAATAAAATGAAAAAGGAGTAAGTGCCAGTGTTTCTAAGTTAATTTGGGATGTGCTTTTTGAATGAATTTTTTGTGTGGAGATTAAATTTATAATCAGGAATGGAAATTCCATTAGTCATTCAACAATGATTTACTAAGCATGTTTAGTATTTCTGGCTCTGTGGTAGATGTTAGGAATACAGCAGGAGCAAAAACAGGAATGACTCTTGCCTCATTTTAATTATATCAAAGAAAACTGTTAGAAGCAAGTCAGTGAGTCTTTTTTTTTTTTTCCTCTATAAGAGGAAGTTATAAGGAAGGCAACTGAATGGCAATGCAAGACACTGATCAGGAAAAAGAAAAGAATCAGCGTGATATTTCATTTAACACGCTTCCTTCTAGCTGCAGAGGAGACTGTCATTGGGAAGTTACGCTGGAAATGTCAGACTAGAGCTTGTTATTTTCTCTCTTCTACTTGCAACGATAGGATGGTCAAACGTACCCTAAACTGAAGGCCACATAAGAGGGGGAAATAGTCTTAAAATTTGTCTTTAAAAACACAACCACTCTTAGGGACGCCTGGGTGGCTCAGTCAGTTAAGTGTCTGCCTTTGGCTCAGGTCATGATCTTGGGGTCCTGGGATCAAGCTCTGTGCTAGGCTCCTTGCTTGGTGGGGAGTCTGCTTCTCCCTCTGCCCCTCCCCCCTGCTCAGGCTCTCTCTTTCTCTCTCTCAAATAAATAAATAAAATCTTTAAAAAGCACACACATACACAACCACATAAAATGTAATCAAATGTCACAGCCCAGTATGTCAACCTCGTAAAGACTGGAGAAAAGCAAAAAATCTGTTCCTGGCTCCCTTCCATATTGATTTGAATCAGATTCAGTGAAAATCAGTCAGTCCCTTGTCATTTGAGGCTAACTTTTAGCTCCTTTCTAGGCACTGCAGGGAACCCCAAATGGAATGTGAGCTCAGGATGATGAAACACAGGAAGTAATGGGTAAACCAAGACCAACTTGAAGCAAAATGCGGGGAGCATCAGAAGGGGAGAGAAGTAATGGGTCCAGGGGTTGATTTTTCAATGGAGACTTCATGAATTTAAGTGGTTCTTAAATTCAAAGATATGAATAAACAGAGAAGATAAGAAATAAAACTATAATTTGCAATGTTTTATTTTAGAAAGCAACAAAGACAATTAGATGGGCCAAAAAGAATGAAGTGTGGACAGTGTCTCTTTTACCTTTCCACACCTAGCACTGTTCATTCACAGTGCCTGACCAAGGCAGATTTCAAACAAAAGTTTAGTTTGCAATCAAACAATGAGTTGGGTCATGAGTTCGATGAGAAGGTATGGCTAGAAAAGACTAAATGCTGATTGCCTGAATGAGACTAGCACTTGATCCAGCAAGACTTTTTTTTTTTTCTTTCGAAGTATAATTGACATACGACATATATTAACTTCATGTGTACAACATAATCATTCAGTATTTGTATATACTGCAAAATGATCAGCACAATTAAGTGTAGTTAACATCCATCACCATACAGTGATAGAATTTTTCTCTTGTGATGAAAACTTGTAATATTTATTCTCTTAGCAAATTTAAATATGCAATAGAATATTATTACTATAGCAGCCATGCTGTACATGACATGTGCATGCCTTACTTTATAGCTGGAAGTTTGTACCTGTTGACTCTCTTCACCCATTTTGCCCACCCTCATCCCACACCTCTGGCAACCACCAATCTGTCAATCTGTTCTCTATATCAATGAGCTTGGTTTTGTTTCTTTTTTAAAAAGATTGCATATAGAACTGGGATCATACAGAATTTGTCTTTCTCTGTCTGGGTTACTTCATTTAGCCTAATGCCCTCAATCTGTCTATGTTGCTGCAAATGGCAGGATTTCCTTCTTTTTATGGCTGAATAATATTCCATTCTATCTACACACCATATTTTCTTTATCCATTCATCTGATGGGCACTTAGGTTGTTTTCAAATTTTGGTTATTGTAAATAATGCCGCTATGAACATGGGGGTATATACATCTTTTTGAGTTAGTGCCTTCATTTTCCTTGGATAAATACCCATAAGTGGAATTGCTGGATCATATGGTGGTTCTATTTTCAATTTTTTAAGGAAGCTTCGTACTGTTTTACATAGTGGCTGCACCAATTTACATTCCCACCAACAGTGCTCCAGGGTGGGTGCCCTTCTCTCCACATTCTCACCAATACTTGTTATTTCTCATCTTTTTGATAGTAGCCAGATGTGAGGTGGTATGTCTTTGTGGTTTGGATTTGCATTTCTCTGATGATTAATGATGTTGAGCATCTTTTCATGTACTTGTTGGCCATCTGTATGTCTTCTTTGGAAAAATGTCTAATCAAATCCTCTGCCCATTTTTTAATTGGATTGTTTGGGGGTGTTTTTGGTATCACGTTGAATGAGTTCTTTATATATTTTTGATATTAACCATTTATCAGATAAATGATTTGTAAATATCTTCTCTCATTCAGTAGGCTGCCCCTTCTTTTTGTTGTTGGTTTCCTTTGCTGTACAAAAAGCTTTTCATCTGATGCAGTCCCACTTGTTTATTTTTGCTTTTGTTGCTTATCTGGCAAGACTTGATCAATAGTGAGAAATATGGATTCTTATGCAGAGGGAAATCTGGTCATAAGAGTTAATAAGCAGATTAGTGGAAAGGGAGGCAGAAAGATCTCTTAGTGACCAGGAGGACTCTGGGCTCAGATGACCACATACTCCCAATCTATGGCCCACTCCCACATTCATAGTTAATGTCACTCTCTTTTTAGAGGACCAGGAGAGCATCTGCTACACTTTACTTCCAGCAAAAATGTCAAGCCCTCACAGAAGATAGCTCTTCAATGTCCAGCATGCATTTCCACACCATGATCTTATCCTAAATCTTGCCTTCCAAAAAAAAAGTCTTGCCTTTCAACTGCTCTTTATAGAAGAATGACTTCACCATGGTACCCCGGCAACCTTGCAGAGATCCACTCAGGCAAAGGGTCAAACTGTAGCTTATGTGAGTCTTGGGAACACCTGTGATTCTCTTAGAACCTGAACCTGAGAGGTGGGGGCCTGCTGGAGCTACTATGAGGTCATCTCCCACTCACCCTTCCATCTCCCCTGGAAGGCTGTCTTAAGACATTCCTCATCACCTCCCAGGTTCCGTGAGGTCTAAGACTTCCTGTTCTACACCACTCAGAAAAGAGCTGCAGAATACAAAACCAAAACCTCTTTGCTATAGTCTAGAATGGACACTCAAGCAAGAGGATACCTCACAAATCATGAGGTAGTCATCCAACCCCTTCTTGTCTGGTGTCATCCTTTTTGCTGTATGGGACAAAGAGGACAGGGAGCTGACACTTTTGGTTTATTCTTCTCTTTGCTCTCTATGTAAGTGACAAACTGCCTGATCTAAAAGCGGTTCCTGTCTCTTTAGCAGTTGAATCAATCAGGCTTAGCCTTGGGCCACCTGGGTGGCTCAGTGGGTTAAGTGTCTGACTTTTGATCTCAGCTTAGGTCTTGATCTCAGGCTTGTGAGCTCAAGCCCTGCATCAGGCTCTACTTAAAACAAAACAGGCTTAGCCTTGCCTTGTCTTAAATGTGTGTGCTTGACACCCTTCCAAAACACAGCCAAATAGCATGTACACCGTGTGGGTGCGACTTGGAGAGGAACAGGAAAATTTCACGGTGCACTGCCAAGTTTAGGTCCTCACTCAGCATCTCAGCTATTAAACTATGACTCTACTGACCAGCAGTACAGTTTGAAGTGGCATTTTTACTAAGGTGTGTGGGCCCCTGGCAAGTCTCATACAAATGTGCACAATAGATGATGTTTTCTCAACAGTGTCTCCACCTTCTCCAAATCTTTCCAGTGTTGCAACTGCTCTTTTGTTCCTTGAATGCCCTTATTCTTCCTTTAGTGATTAAGAGCACAGGTCCTGGGGCTAGCTGTTTTTGGATTCCTGTCCTAGCTCCTCCATTGAGGAAGTTATGTTATCTCTCTAGGTGTCAGTTTTATCAACTTAGGAAATGAAGCCAACAAAATGAGTTCCTTATGGGATTGTTAAAAAGAGTAATAAGTTAACGCATACAAAATGCTTATAAAAATTAGTACTTCAGAATGGGCACTCAATATATGTTAGATATTACTATTAACATCACCACCACCCCCCCCCACCATCATCCTCACCACCTCTCCATGTCTTTTAGTTTTCCAGCCTCTTAACCATAACCTCAAACACAGCAGCCACCATGACCAACAACTTCATGAACAATACTCATGTATTTAATTTTGAGTGATGTTTAGAAGATTTACAATCTTCTTTAAGGAATTCCATATTTCTTTAGCTTGCTACAAAGAATAGAAGGGGGAGGAGAATAGATAATCACTGTATCTTGTAAACAAATGAGGGAGGTTTTTTTGGTATACGGTTTTGAATTTGAGACAATTTCAGACTTGCAGAAAAGATCTGAGTACAGTAAAAAAAAATTTTTTTCAGAACCATTTGAGAGTAAACTGTTGACCTGATGCTCTCTCACTTACAAATATTAGTGCATACAAGCAAAGACATTCTCCAACATGACCATAATCAGGAATTTAACATTTATACCTTGCCACCATCTAAGAGTTAGATCCAATTCAAATTTCATCAGTTGTCTGAGTGTGTCCCCAACATTCCTTTGGGTGTGTCCCCAACATTCCTTGTGCACTGCCTTGCTTTCTGGCACTACTTTATTTATTTATTTTAAGATTTTATTTATTTATTTGACAGAACAAGCAGGGGGAGTGGCAGGCAGAGGGAGAGGGAGAAGCAGGCTCCCCACAGAGCAAGGGAAGCCCAATGCGGACTTGATCCCAGGACCCTGGGATCATGACCTTAGCCAAAGGCAGTCGCTTAACCAACTAAGCCACCCAGGTGCCTGAAAAAGGACCATTTTAAAATATGCCAGAGCAATTTGTTCTTAACAAGGCATGCCCTTCGGGGAAACTATTTAACCAGAGCCTAACCAACTGGGGTATTATCAGAGCCTAACTGATGTGGGGAAGAGAAATACCCAGCTACAGGCCATTTAGCCATCCCGTCCCATCTAAGTGGGGAGAACAAAAACCAAGAAACATTTGTGAAGTTCACAGTCCAGAGGCATAGGCTCACTAGGACTGAGACCTAATCATAGGGCAGAGAACACTTTCCCTCCCTGACTCCTCACCACCCACATTACTGAAGGCCAATTTACAACAGTCCCTTTTACCTAGTACATCATATCTGGGTATCAAAAAAAAAAAAAAAAAGAAAAATTATAAGGCAGCCAAAGGCAAAAAACACAATGGGAAGAGATGGAGCAAGCATCAGAACCAGACATGGAAGTGATGTTGGAATTATTAGACCAGGAATTTAAAACAAGTATGATTAATATGCTCAGAGCTCTAATAGATAAGGCAGACAGCATGCAAGAAGGGCAATATAAGCAGAGAGGTGGAACTCCTAAGAAAGAACCAAAAAGAAATACGAGAGATAAAAAAAAAAACCCACTATAACAAAAATGAAGAATGCTTTTGATAGGCTTATGAGTAGACTGCCCATGGCTTAGGATAGACACTCTGAACTAATGGATATAGTAATACAATCCCTGAAAACTGAAAAGAAAGAGAATGAAGACTGAAAAACAACACAGAATATCCCAGGTATAACATGCATGTAATGGGAATACCAGAAGGAGAAGAAAGAGGAAGAAACAGAAGAAATATTTGAAACAATGACTAAGAATGTCCCCAAATTAATGTCAGACACCAAACCATGGATCCAGAATGCTCAGAGGACACCATGTAGGATGAATGCCAAAAAACCCCTACATCTATGCATAACATTTTAAAGAAAGAAAGAAAATCAAAGATAAAGAAAAAATCCTGAAAGAAGCCAGAGGAAAAATACCACCTTCCCTATAGAGAAACAAAGATAAAAATTACATCCGACTTCTCAGAAACCATGCAAGCAAGAAGAGAGTGGAATGCAATAATTAAAGTGTTGGGAGAAAAATCCCACCAACCTAAAATTCTGTACTTTGTGAAATATCCTTCATGAGTGAAAGAAAAAGACTTCTTTAGATAAACAAAAATTGAGGAAATTTGTTGCCAGTAGACCTGCCTTGTAAAAAGTGTTTTCAAATAGTACTTTGGAGAGAAGGAAAATAATATAGGTCAGGAACTTGGCCTTCCTTACATAAAGTAAGGAGGAGTATCAAGGGATAGGTGAAGGCAAAATAAAAACCTGTATTATTTTTATTCTTAATTATCTAACAAGTAACAGTTCAAAATAATAATAGCAACCATGTATTTGATTATGCATATTTATGTACATGTATATATTATACATGTATTTATTTATGCTTATATATGAGTGGAATGAATGACAGCAATGACACAAGGAACGGGAGGGAGGAGTTGGGATTATTTTGTTATTATAAGGTATTCACACTACCCATGAAGTCATGAAGTGGTGTAGTGTTATTTGAAAGTGGACTTAATCTTAAATGTATATTGCAAACTCTTAAGACAACCACTAAAAAAAGTTTTAAAAGTGTAACTGATATGCTAAGAAATGAGAGAAAACAGAGTCATACAAAATGTTCAGTTAAAATCCCAAAAAGCAGGAAAGAGTAGAAGACAAAAATAAGAACAAAGAACACGGCCAAAAAACAGAAAACAGCAATGAATGTGGTATATGTTAATCCAACTATATCAATAATTACTTTGAATGTCAGTGGTCTAAATGCACCAATTAAAAGATAAAGGATTGTCAGGGTGCCTGAGTGTCTCAATTCGTTAAGCATATGACTCTTGATTTTGGTTCAGGTCATAATCTCAGGGTCATGGGATCTAGCCCCGCAACAAGCCCTGAGTTGGGTTCCACGCTCAGTGTGGAGTCCACTTGTCCTCCCCCTCTACCCCTCCCCCTGCTCGTACTTGCTCTCTCTCTCTCTCAAAAATACATTACATATATGCACACAGATAAACAAAAAGATAAGAGATTGTCATAATGGATTAAAAAAACATGACCCAGCTGTATGTTTTCTACAAAACAAACAAAAAAACAAAAACCCTCTTTAAATACAAAGACACAGATTAAACGTAAATGGATGGAGAAAAATATACCATGTTAACAGTAATCAAAGTAGCTATATTAATTTCAGAAAGAACTGACTTCAAAGGAAAGTTATAAGAAATAAAGAAGAGTATTACATAATGATAAAGGGGTCAATGCTTTAAGAACACTGCCTTAAAAATAATGAAACTTATTTCCTTCCTCACCTCTATCTGCTAGCATAACTTATATCTGGAAGTTGATTAAAATTCACATAGAATTTTCACAAACCTACTTCACTGCATTCAAACTATTAATCTGTAAGGATTACAGATGCCCATTTTTCAAATGAGGACGCTATGGTTAGTTGCCATTGTAAAGATCAGAATATTATTCATTCAGTGTAGTTTATTCAGAGTCTACTACCAGGTGGTCAGAGCACTAAGAAAATGCATAGAAAGGATTCTAAACCTATGTCTGGAGAGTTGGGGGGTGAGTGGAAGATGGCTTCCTGGAAGAAGTGAAATCTAAGCTAAGATGAAAGTAAACTGGTTCCTAGGCAAGGGACAAATCACAAATGAGCAATTATGCATTTTATTATAACTACAAAGAGGGGTCAATGAAAATGTTTAATTAAGAGAGTTACATGACCTGCAGCCACTCTGGAAAACAGTACAGAGGTTCCTCAAAAAGTTGAAAATAGAGCTACCTTACGACTCAGCAATTGCACTACTGGGTATTTACCCCAAAGATACAAATGTAGTGATCCGAAGGGGCACCTGCACCCCAATGGTTATAGCAGCAATGTCCACAATAGCCAAACTATGGAAAGAGCCTAAATGTCCATCGACAGATGAATGGATAAAGAAGATGTGGTATATACATACAATGGAATATTATGCAGCTATCAAAAAATGAAATCTTGCCATTTGCAATGATGTAGATGGAACTAGAGAGTATTATGCTAAGTGAAATAAGTCAATCACAGAAAGACAAGTATCATATGATCTCACTGATATGTGGAATTTGAGAAAAAAGACAGAGGATCATAGGGGAAGAGAGGAAAAAATGAAACAAGATGAAACCAGAGAGGGAGACAAACCATAAGAGACTCCTAATCTCAGGAAACAAACTGAGGGTTGCTGGAGTGGAGGGGGGTGGGAGGAATGGGGTGGCTGGGTGATGGACATCGGGGAGGGTATGTACTATGGTGAGCGCTGTGAATTGTGTAAGACTGATGAATCACAGACCTGTACCCCTCAAACAAATAATACATTATATGTTAACAAAAAAACGTAAAAAAAAAAAAGAAAGAGTTACATGACCATTCTGCTTCCAAGTGAAGAACAGATTAGAGGATTAAAAAGCTGACCAGAGAGAAATGGCTGATTCTAGGGCTGAGGCAGGCAAAATACAAGATGGCTCGCAAGCATCTTACAGTGCCTGAAACTAAGGAACTGAGCAGAAAACAAAAGAATTGGAGCTTGCCACATGGCTACAGAAGTGGAAAGCACTCCCCCCTGGCAAAAGCTGGAACAATGTGACTAAAAAAATAAATAACCAAAATAAATAAATATCCATGAAACTTTGTCCTTCTATATTGATATAAATAAATTATTGGATACATGAATAAATAAGTACAGGAGAAGAGATCATTCTTCCTTAGAGAGGACTTCGAAATAATTTATATAGATTCTCCACTCTTGAGGAGATGGAGCTTAACTTCCCTCCTCCCCTGTGTGGGCCACATTTACTGACTTTGTGCTAAATAACAGACTATGAAAAGGGATAGAAGCTAACTCTGCAGTTAAGGAAACTGGCAAGTGCTATCTCCGCCAAGTAACCGAGTTTAACCCTATCATGGCAAGTCGTATGGACAGCACACACCCATGGTCTATGGCAAGAAGGGTGCCTCATTTTTGTTATGCTATCCCTGCCCAAATCCTCAGCTTCAGTCTAACCATGAGAAAAATACTGAACAAACCCAAATTGAGGGATATTCTAAAAATGGCTAGAGCTCCGTAAAGTGTGTCCAGGAATAAGCAGGATATATTAATAAGGAATAAATGAGAAAGTGTGACCAGAGGAGACTAAGGAAGCATGACTAGTAAATTTAATATAGTATCCTGGATTAGAGACTGGGACAGGAAAAGGACATTGGTGGAAAAAATAGTGAAATTGGAATCAAGTCTGAAGTTTAGTTAATAGTAACGTGTCAGTGTTGCTTCCTTAGCCATGATAAATGTACCAGGTAATGTAAAATGTTAACAATAGGGTAAACTGGATGAGGGGTATACATGGACTCTCTGTATTATCTTTTTAACGTTTCTATAATCTAAAACTATCCAAAAATCCAAAGTTTGCTTAAAAGATAGCAAGATGTAGTGAGAGCAGTTAGGAAACTGTTTCAAGGAGTAAATAATGGTCTGAATTAGGGAAGTAGAGAGACACTGTATCAGAAAGAGAACAGAGTCAATATGTTGAAAGTGGCTCAACATGACTTGGTGACTGTGTCGGGGTCAAAGGTAACTGATGAGGTATAGAGAAGGGACAGAGAATACATTGTTGGTGAGTGGTCAAGCCAACTCATAAATCCAGGTCCTCTGCCTCTTTATGACAATTCGATGCACACTGTAGCACATAGGAGAGCCCATCTGAAAGAACACAGGGAAATAATCCAGGCACGGGGCAGAGTGGTGGAAGAGAGATAGAAACAGGATGTGGATTACAAGATGAACTAAGAAAACTGGTGGCTGATTAGATCTAGGGCCACAGAAAAGTAGCCACCAAAGATGCCTTTAAGCCTAAGATCCGAAATGATGATGATGCTCTCAAGAAAACAGGAGAAGTCTGGAAAAGAAGGATTGACAGGAGAGATAATCAGATTTGTTTTATAAAGTATGTTTGAAAAGATTTCAAGGCCTCAGTGGAAATGCCCCATAGTAGAATGAAAGCAGGTAGAGTCTGGTGACATATATTGTGTATCTAGAGATGTGAGAAAGACTAACAAAGGATCATTAGAATCAGCAGGAATGAATTCATTAATAAAATGTGAGTTTAAGAGCAATAGGGCCAGGGGCGCCTGGGTGGCTCAGCTGTAAATTAAGCGTCTGCCCTCAGTGAGGGTCATGATCCCCGAGTCCTAGGATCGAGTCCCGCATCGGGCTCCCTGCTCAGTGGGAAGCCTGCTTCTCCCTCTCCCCACACCGCCCCCCCGCTCTTGCTCTTTCTCTCACTATCTCTCTTTCTCTCAAATAAATAAAATCTTTTTTTTTTTTTAAGATTTTATTTATTTATTTTACAGAGAGAGAGACAGTGAGAAAGGGAACAGAAGCAAGGGGAGTGGGAGAGGGAGAAGCAGGCTCCCCGGCGAGCAGGGAGCCCGATGCGGGGCTCGATCCTAGCATCCTGGGATTATGACCTGAGCCGAAGGCAGATGCTTAACGACTGAGCCACCCAGGCGCCCCTCTCAAATAAATAAAATCTTTAAAAAAAAATTTAAAGAAGGGCAGTAGGGCCAGAAATCAAAATCTGTTCCATTTATTTTAACTTTCTTGACATCCTCTTCCTCTTGCTATGTTTGTTCCATACCCACCCTATATTTCCTTATTTGAAATGTGGTTAGTTGCATATTGACCTTTTGTGCCCAAATACAGGCTTCTACCTTTGGCTATAAAAATTTTTTCTTTGTTCCCATATGTCATAAAAATATTTTTTCTTCTTTCAGTAAACATTTATATTTGTCAACTGGAATGCTTTCTTCTTCCCTGTTTGAACTTAGTTAATCATTCCTGGAAAGAAACCAGTGCCAGTCTGGGAGAAGGTAAAGCTGCTGGAAGGGGAGACTCAGGGCTCTGTCAACAAGGAAGAGAGAACGGTAGGTGTTCACAACCGTGCTGGGTCTAACAGAGGTTGTCTGCAACACTGAAGCCTTACTCGTTTAAAAAAAAACAACTTAGTATTAACAGCAGTTTGGAAGTTTCCTATAAATTAAATACACAATATGGAAAGATTTTACCAATAAGAGGAAAGAGAAAGGACAGGAACTTGATCCTAGGTTTAACACGTGCTGAAGTAGGGCAGCAGTAGTAATAATAACCATGTATTAAGTAAGCCTTTAGTGTCGTGGTCTGAGCTATGAGCTTGACATGCATTATCCTCTTTATGCCTCGTGACAAGCCCATGAAGTAGATACAGATCCACAGTCCCTAATTCATCATTCCAAACCCCACAGAGTTCTGAGAACCAGAGGTTTTTGTTTGTTTATTTTGTAATCCATTTGACAGCTAAACCTATCAGGAGTCGACTTAAGGCTATTTCTTTTCTTTTCTTTTTTTAATGGATTTTTTTAAAGATTTTATTAATTTATTTGACAGTGAGAGAGACAGCAAGAGAGGGAACGCAAGCAGGGGCAGAAGGAGAAGGAGGCTCTCTGCCGAGCAGGAAGCCCGATGCAGGACTCGATCCCAGGACCCTGGGATCGTGACCTGAGCCAAAGGCAGACGCTTAGCGACTGAGCCACCCAGGCCCCCCCCTTTTTTTTAAATGGATTTTTTTAAGATTTTATTAATTTATCAACAGAAGGCTATTTATTTTCTTTATATTATTTATTTTGCTGCAGAATTACTAGTGTGTTTGACCAGACGATGCTACCCGAGACACCACGGAGCTTTCTGTAACAAACAGTATGAGCATCACACGACCTTTCTAAAGTTAAAAACTGCAGGTCATAAATGTGAAGTTTCACTCAAAGTCACACAGGTAGATTTGAGATTAGGTGTGTTGTTCTCCAAAAGACTAGGCTTTCAATTATTATGTAATGTGCTGGAAATATTAATAACTTAACAAGTGGCACCAGAACTTATCTTGGGGAAAGTTTTGTCTTTGTTGGGCAAAGACCCTGAAAAAAAGGTTCTGGGTGTGGTATTGAGGACCTACGTGTCATTTGGCTCTGCTCTAGTTAAGGAAAGAAACTGATTGTTTTATTCTTGAGTGGAGGGGGTAGAAAAGAGGAAGAAGGAAAAGGAGCAGCCAAATATTTGCTGGCTTTTCTTCAGCTTGGGGGGAAACTGACTAAGGAAGACTCTGTAAGAGTGGCTCTAAAGACTAAGGTTGCTGAAGATTCTGAGGTGCGGTGTTAGAGTATTTTGTCGTCTGGTATGTGATGTTATCTCTTACACCATTTCTTTGTAAATTTATTAAAGTCTACTCTGCCCTCAAATGCTTGAGGTGAATGGATTTTTCCCATTTTACCAGGTACCTTTTTTTTTGTTTCAAGTTTTTATTTAAATTCTAGTTAGTTAACATATAGTGTAATATTGGCTCAGGAATAGAATTTAGTGGTTATCAGGTACCTTTAGATTGAACAGTGTGCTTGACTCTGGAGATGAAAAACAAAAGGTCATGACCTCTAGTAGTTTAGTAGAAGAGAGAGATAAAAAAGTGAAAAAATTAGAATTCCCAGTTTAACATTCTGTAATAGAAGCATGCATAAGTGCAGGGTTTGCAGAGATAAAGGAGCAGCGCCATCTGCCCAGCAGAGTTGCATTATTCTCCCTGTGGTTCCACAAGTACAGCCAAGGCAGGGAAGACCATCTTCACATGATACTGACAAGTGCTTCTTTAGTAACTGTTATTTGGAAATTCACTACTAGGATCCCTAATGCTGGAAGAAATTTCCCTCTTGAGCTCCACAGTTGCTTTTGATATTTCTTAGCAGTCCTGTATTCAAAAATACATTTTCTTAAGCTATTTTCTTCCTTAATTACCCCAACAGTGGACACTCACCACCTGTTTTTTCTGTGTTGAATACTAGAAAGCTCTAAAGAGGTTCTATGACATTATTTCCTTGCCACTCTGATGAATGATTAAAGGAACTCAGAATTTTGAGCCTGCAGGGAAAAAAAAAGTATTTAGAATGGGCCTGACAGTTTGTCTTCATAAACCTTTGTTTGAAGTACGTCACTTCCCACCTTAAAACTCCTTTTAACTCCATGTCCACTTCCAGCAATGACTCTTATTTCTCACTCTCTTCAGAGAAAAACTTCTTGAAATAGATGTTCTTTGTTTCCATCTCTTCACATTCTGTTCATTTCTAACCTACGCATCCCTTCTGCCAACACCTAACACATAATAAGTCTATTCACGTATTTGTTGAATGAAAAAGTACATCAGTTATAAAATTTCAATGTGCTCTGAAAGCAGTGAGGTCGAGGTGCTTTCCCATCTGGCTTATCCTGATGAAGTAATAGGCTGAGTGTCAACAAAAGGACAGATGCAAGAAAAGAAACCTGGCAGCATCATATGAGGCATGGAAAGAAGTACTTAACATTTTGTGTGATGAAGTGCAAGTACAGCTTTGAGTCAGAAGATAATTAACGAGATCTTAGACATAATTATTAGAGTTTTGTGCATTGAGTGAGTGGGGGTGGGAAGGTGTGGGGGAGGGTAGCAGACCTTAGACCACTGTGGTCATCATACTGCCCTAGAGCAGCCTTCAAGGTAGTTCCCTTTCAAAAGCACAAAGACAAAATGGAAACATGCTGAGGGGGGACAACTTGAAGCACTGTCAAATGAGAAGTAGTTGATGGACTGGATTATTTCACAGAAAGAAAATTTAAAGTGGACTATAGTTGTTATTAACAAACATCTGTTAAGGAGGATCATGGAGATAATAAAGTAGAATTTTTCTGAAGTCAAGAATTAGGATAAATAAATCAAAATTCCAAGAGAGGTTTCAGCACCATATAAGCAACTGCTGATCCTAATCTGTCACATGAAGAATTTAAGCATTGACTAGATGCCCACTAACAGGTGAGATTTAAACACAAGAGTTGAAGTTGGAACAGATGAATGTTCTTCCTAGTCCTGTGAGGAACATAGTTATTCTAGAGAACAATTGCTAATCTTGGAAAGGCATGTTACCACCTGACATTTATTTTGCCTTAAAGCTGTGTTGATAATAAAATAGTATTTACATTCCCTAAGGTTAACTATGAGGTGTTTGTGATGATGATGTTATTGGAAGCATGAGGAACCTCTGATCTCAGTACCTCACTGACACCTAAACTACAAGTGCTCACGTCCACTATTTTCAACACTGACTACCAAAAAAGGAAGCCCAAGAAAGAGAAGAATATTTCAACTCCAGTTAGATTCTTAGCAGTATTATAAAGACCTACTTCAATGAGACCAAAGTGGTCTGAGAGACAGGTCAGGGTGGATTTTCCAAAGCCACAGGGTGGGCCTCTACAAAGTCAAGAAACATCCTCCAATAGCAAGACAAGAATCATACAGGGGAAGGCTGCATATACTGTGCGTAACAGTACACAAACGTAGTGCATCTGTGAGGTCCAAATAGGTGTTTTATATAGAGAGAAAAACAGGGGATATAGCTCAGGAGTAGAGCATTTGATTGCATATATATAGAAAAACCCATTAGATGAAAAGTTCAGTATGCAGTCTTTTCAAAAAATGGTGCTGCAATAATTGGATATTCACATGTAAAAGAATGAAACTGGGCCCACTGGATCTTAGATCACTCACAAAAATTAACTCAAAATAGATTAAAGACTTAAATGTAAGATTGAAACCATGAAACTCCTAGAACAAAACATAGGAACATAGTTTCTTGACATGGCTCTTGGTAATGAGTTTTTGGATGTGATACCTAAGGCACAAGCAACAAAATAAAAATAAATAAATAAATGGAACCACATCAAACTAAAAAGCTTCTGCAGAGTGAAAAGACAATTTTTCTTTTTACAAATACTTACAATATTACAAATCTTTACAAACCATGTATCTAATAAAGGATTAATACTCAAAATGTACAAAAAATTCATGCAACTCAATAGCAAAAAACCCAGATAACCCAGTTAAAAAATGCACAAAGACATTTCTTGGTGAATAGACATTTCTGCAAATGTCCATGAAAAGATGCTCAACATCACTTGTCATTAGGGAAATGCAAATGAAAACCACAATGCAATATTACCTCATGCCTAGTATAACAGCCATCCACACAAAAACAAGAGATACTGAATGCTGGCAGGGATGTGGAGAAAAGGGAACCTTTGGGCACTGTTGGTGGGATGGTAAATTGGTGCAGCCACCGTGGAAAATAGTATGGAGGATCTTCAAAAAATTAAAAATAGAGCTCCCATATGATCCAGCAATTCCACTTCTTCCAAAGACTTATGCAACACTAACTTGAAAAGATATCTGCACCTTCATGTTCACAGCAGTATTATTTACAATAGCCAAGACACAGAAACAACCTAAGTGTCCACTGAAGGATGAACGGATAAAGAAGTGGTATATACATGTGGTATATATATGTGTATATATACACACACACCATGGAATAGTACTCAGCCATAGAAAATGAGGAAATCCTACCATTTGCAACAAAACAAATGGACCTTGAAGGCTTTATGCTAAGTGAAATCAGTCAGACACAGGACAAATACCATATGATGTCACTCACATGTGGAACCAAACAAACAAACTGAAAAACAAGAAAAACTCACAGAGAAAGAGGTCAGACTTGTGGTTACCACAGGCAGGGGACGCGGGTAGGGGGAACTGGAGAAAGATGGTCAAAAGGTACAAACTTCCAGTTATAGAGGGAAGGTGTTAGAATAAATCCTGAGAGTTCTCATCACAAGGAGAACATTTTTTTCCCTTTATTCTTTTCTTCTTTCTTTTCTTTTTCTTGTATCTATATGAGGAAATGGTTGCTAACTGAATCTACTGTGGTAATTATTTCACAATATATGTAAATCAAACCATCATGCCGTGTGCCTTAAACTTATACAGTGACATATGTCAATTATTTCTCAATAAAACTGGGGAAAAAACAGGGTGCCTGGGTGGCTCAGTCAATTAAGCGTCTGCCTTCGGCTGGCTCAGGCCCTGATCCCAGGGCTCTTGGGATTGAGCCCCACTTTGGGCTCCCTCTCCCTCTGCACCCGCACCGCCTGCCCCCTGCTCATGAGCTTGCTCTCTCTCTCTCAAATAAATAAATGAAATCTTTAAAAAAAAATGGGAAAAATATCCCATAAGGTATATGAACAAGCATACAGAAACTTACCCACAATTATGTGACCTACTGGTTTCTGACAAGAATAAGATTGCAGAGTGATAAAGAAAAATGGTAGTTTCGGGCACCTGGGTGGCTCAGTTGGTTAAGCGACTGCCTTCGGCTCCGGTCATGATCCTGGAGTCCCGGGATCGAGTCCCACATCGGGCTCCCTGCTCAGCAGGGAGTCTGCTTCTCCCTCTGACCCTCCTCCCTCTCATGCTCTCTGTCTCTCATTCTCTCTCTCACAAATAAATAAAATCTTAAAAAAAAAAAGAAAAGAAAAATGGTAGTTTCAATAAATAAAATTGGGTTGACCATCCACAAATCCATGTTAAAAAAATTGAATTTTGCAACCTACTTACATCAGCCACAAAAATTAATTACAATGGATTGTAGAGCTTCCAGGATTACATAAAATATCCTCACAATCTTGGGGTGGGAAAAATTTTCTTAAATAATGATACAAGAAAGACTAACAGTAAAGGAAAAGATTGCTAAATTGGACTCAATTAAAATTAAGGACACTTTTCCATCAAAAGATATTATTAAGAGGGTGAAAATGTAAGCTACTCAATATAAGTTAATTATAACATATATATCTAAGGAAACTGAAGCTGGTAGAGTAAAGAGACCTTGCAAAAACTTCAGACAGATTTTCAGTGGTGGGCGCCTGGGTAGCTCAGTCGGTTAAACATCTGCCTTCGGCTCAGGTCCTGATCCCAGGGTCTTGGGATGGAGCCCTGCATAGGGCTCCCTGCTCAGCGGGGAGTCTGCTTCTCCCTCTCCCCCTCCCCCAAATAAATAAAATCTCTGGAAAAAATTTAAAAACAGTTGGTAAAAGTCATGTGTCACCACCTGACCTTCTTCAAAATAACTGGACTAGGATTCAGATCAAGTGGTCTATCAGCAAAGCAAGGGAACCTGATTAAGAAGAGACCACCAGGGGCATCTGGGTGGCTTAGTCAGTTGGGCGTCTGCCTTCAGCTCAGGTAGTGATCTCAGGATCCTGGGATGGAGCCCTGCGTTGGGCTCCTTGCTCAGCAGGGAGTCTGCTTCTCTCTCTCCCTCTGCCCCTCCCCCGCTCATGCTCTCTCTCTCAAATGAATGAATAAAGTCTTTAAAAACAAACAAACAAACAAACAAGAGACCACTAGAGAGTTGACAGAACTCAACAGCACATAGGGGCGCCTGGATGGCTCAGCTGGTTAAGCATCCATCTCTTGATTCTGGCTCAGGTCATGATCTCAGCATCTTGAGATGGAGCCAGAAGTTGGGCTCTGTGCTGGGGGCTTGGAGCATGCTTAATATTCACTCTCTCCCTCCCCCTCTTCCCTCCCCCCACCCTGCCCATGTGCTCTCTATCTCTCCAAAAAAAATAAGTCATGACGTTCCACGAATAATGAAAAATAAGATGGAAGAGTTAAGATACAGCTAAGTCAGAGGTCTTCACATATCAGGCTAAATGTATTAGGCTCCATGTCACTAGTTCCTGTCATTTTTCTTACCAGTCAAACCTTGGGCACAGGATGTGAAAATCAACAGGTGCTCAAGCAACATCCCATTCCAGCAAGTATTATCAGCAACCGTTAGAACAGTTCTCTTAAGTTTTGTCATCACTCTTTATTCAGGTGAATAATTAGTCCTTGAAACAGAGGGGAGTAGGTCATAGAATGTTTGCTGAGTTCCTGAAGACATGCACACATAAATATGTACACACAGAAGAAAAGAAGACAGACAGAGAGATTTACACAAGGCTAGGCCATGTAGACACACTAATTATGACTAACAGCCTAGCAGGGTAGCAGAGTTGTTCCAGCCAATGCCTATCCCATCTCATCCCTTAAGGCAAACAATATTTATTCTATCAAGATAGTGATCATATAAAGCCTTAATATATAACCCATTTATTTCCAATCAGTGGAAGGCTCATGTTATTACCCGCTAGTAATGATCATTCCAGGGGAAATGGAGGATAGTATTTTTGCACAGTATTTATTTGCTTTTCTATGTTTATTTTTCACACCAAATGTATATATCATGACACACACTTTGGTAGCTGAGGATTTACCCAGAGTCACATCGCAGTTGCAAGGGCAGACCTGTAATTGCCGCCCGGTGTGCTTCTTCATGTGCTCTTCAACTTGCCGCCTCCAAAGAGCCACTTCCCACCACAGTTTTAGGACTAGTCTCTAACTAGAATTTTATCCTATTTTTATAGCAATTAAGAAAACAAGATTGTATGAGGGCACAGGATATTACTGTATGTAAGTGTTTTTCAAAATGCAAGTCAGAACTGGTGAATTATGAGATAGAATAGAATAAAAGGCACCAAGAGTCATCCCATATAATAAGGCTATGTTTTGTTTCTTAACAATTTAATTTGTCTACACATATGTAGGCTGTAACACAAAATTTATTTCTTGCTTTGGATACACAGTCAAAATGTTTAAAAATCAAGGTTCGGTGCAAAGAGCCCAGTGTTTGGCATGAGACAGGTATTACTGCTGGTATCATTACCTAAAGAATTCCTGCAATGAGATCCCAGCCAATTCCCTTCTCCTCAGACTGCTTATGAAACCAAAGAAAAATACCTTCTCTCAAGTATTAACTCCCATTACAGTGGCTCTTAGAACCTTCTTATTGTCAACCAAACTGCTATTTAAATTATGAAAAGAGGGGCGCCTGGATGGCTCAGTCGTTGGGCGTCTGCCTTCGGCTCGGGTCATGGTCCCAGGGACCTGGGATCGAGCCCCGCATCGGGCTCCCTGCTCGGCGGGAAGCCTGCTTCTCCCTCTCCCACTCCCTCTGCTTGTGTTCCCTCTCTTGCTGTCTCTCTCTCTGTCAAATAAATAAATAAAAAATCTTTAAAAAATAAAATAAAATAAATTATGAAAAGAAAAAAAACTTACTCACCCAACCTGTATCTATCAATGCTTAGCCTAAACTCCATAAACACAGAAATCAAAATCTATTTCCCTAGCAGTCAGGCCAGGGCTTTTAAATATGAGGAACTCAGTGGGCATCTGAATTATAATGACGGCTGAATAAATAAAAGACTGAGTGAGCCAATAAGTGACTATCTGTGGCAGGCAAGAGACACAGAAATGAACAAGGCATAGATCTGGGTCATCCAGAAAAGAAGCATACGCATGTATTACTTTATTCATGTTTTCAGCAAATATTTATTCAGAACTTTCTATTTAACCAGGCACTTGGTGAGGTACTGCAGTTACAAAACAACCATATTTGCTCCCTAAAGGGAAAGGGATATTACATAATAATCATATAAACAGCCATAGAAAAAATTTAAGTGATGCAGGGTATCAGGAAATAATATAACAACAAGCCCTAGCATACATGCAGAACAGAGTAAGGAGCTAATTGGAAAAGCAGCTCCATGAGAAAATTATATTTGCCTGAGTCTTGAAGGTTAAAACCTAAAATCTTTTTTTTTTTTTCCTGTGGAGAGTAGCTTTGAGGAAGAAATAACAGTAGATACTGTCTTGAAGGAAATTTCAGAAAGCCAAAGGGGACTTCAAAAGTTAATCAACACCTCTCAAGGCCAGATTTACCCTCGGGGAGGGACACAGACAATGATGCCATTATCTTTGCTATGTTGGTATAAAATTATGAGAAACATTCAGCATTGAGGTTATTTTGGATACAGATTCAAGAAGAGAACATGGTAACAAATTAAGCTTGGGAGGTGGTACAAGGTAAGGGCAAAAAGAGGCAGTAAGGGGAACGCTTAGGTTTTGGCTTAACCAACCTGTTGGAAGGTAGAGAAGCAAAGGGGAGACTGAAGAGAAAAGTATTCGTGGTGAGTGATCAAAGTAGTATTATGGGACATGTCACATTTGAAGTGCCCATAGGATGTCCAAACAGTCAAGAAGGCTCTTAATATCTGGTCTGAAGATCCAAAGGCAGGTCTAGGAAAGAGATACATATCTGGGGATTTTATAAAGATATAATTTAAATGATGTGAATCAATGAGTTTACCTAAGGAAAATGAAAAGTGAGACATGAATAGGGCACAGGACCAATACTTGAGAAACTCCAAGTCTTCGCTCATTAGAAGAAGAGGAGTCAATAAGGAGGACGAAGATGATATGAGAATGGAGAAGGAATGAAGAAATGCAGAGGACTGTGCAGTCATGAAACACAAGAAAAGAAATTATATCTTGGGGCGCCTGGGTGGAGCAGTAGGTTAAGCATCTGACTCTTGACTTCCGCTCAGGTCATGATCTCGGCAGCCTGGATCAAGCCCCACATTGGGCTCTGCACTCAGCGGGGAGTCTGTTTGTCCCTCTCCCTCTCCCCCCCTCACAACCTCCTTCTCTCTCCCTCCCTCTCTCTCTCTCTCACAAATAAGTAAAAAAAATCTAAAAAAAGAAAAAAGAAAAAAAGAAAAGAAATGATATTGAGTGTGATCAAGTGTGAAGAATTAGAGACCATGTGTTCTGAAAAATTGTCCATGGAATTAATTGATTTGAATTAGTGACCAAAACAAGAGCAAGTTCAGTGGCAGTAGAGAGGCAGGAGGAAGCTAGGATGGTGAAGGTTGACATAAATGGAAGATGGGGGAACCATTATACACAGTTTCAACAGTGTGTTATGTGTTGCATTCAACCACCATGGCAGCCCAGAAAGAGCAGAAGTTTTCCAATAAGAAACAACATTTGAAGTGAACCCTAAAGACAGAGGAAGAATTCATCGATGCATACGGGTAAAGAAGAACATTCTGGTTAGATGGAACGGCATTATAAATCCTGAAAAAATAATGACAATGAAATTATAGTGATGGGCAATGTTTCTAAGTGTTTACCATGTGCCAGAAACTGTTGCAAACGCTTTACATGTATGAAGTTCACCTGAACTATAGAGTCAACCTCTTCCTTCCTCTTCCACCATCAGCTCTTGGTTGGACTAGTACAGGAGCCCAGCAGCTGGTTTTCCTGCTGCTGCCCTTGTCTTCAAGTTTAAATCTTAAGCAGGTAAAATAACCTTTTAGGATGACCACCATATCATGTCATTCCTGTGCCACAGCTCTAAGGGCTTTCCCTCAGGTTCCAAACCAAAGTCCTTACTCCAGCCTACCCAGCCCTTCACCGTCCAGGCCTCCCTGCTTCCTTTACCGCACTGCCTAGGTGTCCTTCCATCACTGTGCTCCAGCCAGATTATCCATCACCCTGGATGTTTGTCAAACGGGTCAGGCAAGTTTTTGCCTAAGAGCCTGGGCCCTCGCTGTTCTCTCTGTCTGGAGTGCCTGTTCTTGGATATCTGCATGGTTCAGTTCTTCACTTCCTTCACGTTTCTGTTCAGACGTCACTTAATGACCAATCTATAACAACTATCTCCTGATCCTCCAGCACCCTTATTATCCTTTTTATCCTTTTTCTCCATAATATTTATCATAATCTGATATGCTTTATAATTATCAGATGACTTTCTTACTGCCTGTCTCCCCCAGCTAAAATGCAATGGAGGCTCCTTGAGGGCAGGGACTGTCATTTTTACTCACTGATGTATCCACAGACATGAGCACAGTTCAAGACCAGGGAGGATCTGAGATTTTACCCTATTGGAAGCTAACAAGTTAGCTTGCCACGGTTAAGGGGATGCTGGCAGAAGACACAGGCTGCTGAGTCAGAGACAAGGGACTTAATTATTCAATAGCAATAACCAGAGTGCCAGTGTCATCCGGTTTCCCAAGCTGCAGTTTTTACAGGGTGACATGACAAGGACCAAGTGGTACCTACAGAGAAAGTGCATTGTGCTCCATAAGAAGGATGCCATGCTTTTTAAAAATCCCTAATCTTTTTTAAGGGGCACCACGCCCACCTAATCTTTGCACAGGTGAGAGATACTATCTTTATTATAATGAACAGGAAACAAACCTCGCCTTTGCTCCAGAGAGAAACACTATTCCACTTTCCACGTCCATTTGTTGTACAAACTCTTGAAAACAGCAACTGAGGCACAGGCAGGCAGTCAGTGCCTCTCCTCAGAAGACAGGCAGAAACACAAGACAGAATCGAGAACTGTCTCCCAATAACACGTGGTAGAACAATACTTATGCTTGAATGAAAGATAAACACTCTGAGTTAAATGCTATTATTATTTCAGATCTCAGATGAATAAAGTGAGGCACAGCATGAATGAACTACCTGTATAAGAACACAGAGCTAGTAAGTGTCTGGTGAGCACAATCTAGCCCTGGAGCACACATACACACCTTAGGGACCTGACCCCTCTCTAACTCTAACCTGTCTCTCTGTCAGCTACCTTGGGCTTTGTGGATGAGTGACAGAACAAAAGAAAAGAGAAAGAATAAAAAAAGGGAAAAGCTGGAGGAAAAGAAGAAAGAATAGAGAGCAATTTTTGGATATCCATACCCATTTATATATCCAGAGCTAGAGTACAGGGGACCTTTGAGTTCACCTTATGGATGAGGCCACAGGGGCTCCCCATAGTCACAGAGGAAGTTAGGGGGAGAACCAACTAACCGACCACCAGAACTTTTCTGACAGTCTTGGCCTTGCATATGGCAGGCCTGTGCTGTTTCTTTCATCTTTCTTACGCAAGTGACATTCCCAAAACTTGGGGCCAGGCTATGTTACAGAGTCAATCAATAACCAAAGATCCGTGACAGGGCAGGAGGTGGCGCCTGGACGGCCAACCTAACTATATAACCCTTCCAGTCCCAGGGTTCTGAAGAGAAGTGGTAAGTTCAGTGCAGTTTTCCACTGAGGTCTGGATACCGAACTTTCAGCCATGAAGGTAACGAGCATCTTTCTTCTTAGTGCCTTGGCCCTGTTGAGCTTATCTGGTAGGTGCCTTTGCATATTTTTCTGATTGAGTAAAACCTTTTTGACGTGTTGCATTACTGAGCTCATTACGTTCTAGACTTAGAGTCTAGTCTTGGACAGATCTTTTGGTCCCAATGAAATGAAATAAGGTCAGGGACCTATTCCAGGGGGCTTCTTCAAACCCAGAGATGCCTTGCTGCTTCTCATAAAATTTAGCTAGGAGGAGCTACCTCCTTACCTAGATCACCTCAGAAATTGTCAATATCAAAATCAAATCTCACCAACATTTCTTCCTTTGGATACTATCAAGCTACTTCCTCTTCCCTTCAATAAGCTCATTCAAGATCACCAACCCCTACATAATGTCAACAAACCTGTTATTTTCTAGGGAATGCAGCATGGCAATTTTAAGTACCTATCTGTAAATTCAAGAAATGTGAATTAGACTAATAAACAGTGTAATGTAATAGAGGGAAAGAGCTCTTTGGGGACTGATGGTGAGATGTCAAAAGAGTTCTATTTTTAACATTACTTACTAAAGAAGACTTACATGTAATTGCAAGTTAGTTTTGTGTCACAAGATCTGGCTGGTGCTAGTGGTAACTGTTTCACAAATTTTCATATAAACTCTCCACATCTTCGTTTATACACTGACACTTCTTACATCACTAATTATAAGATCAAAGGTCTAGTAACCAGTTGTGAGAAGGCAGTGAAGATTCAGAAGATATTTGCTCTGCACCTGACACATTTCAAGCAGTAAGTAAATCACTTCTATTTTCAAAAGACATGGGTCAACTTTCATGAAATGCCCAATTGAGATACTTTGGTCATAATCAAACTTCTGCTTCATTTTCTTAAAGCTTCAGTAGGCAGGGAGTGATGGGGCACCAGTCAGATGTCCTTGAGAGAAGGCAGAAATAAGAAAGGGTTGGGTGGGGCACCTGGGTGGCCCAGTCGGTTGAACATCCGACTCTTGATTTTGGCTCAGGTCATAATCTTGCCCTGCATCAGGCTCAGTGCTCAGCAGGGAGTGTACTTGAGGATTCTCTCCATCTCCCTTTGTCCTTCCCCCTGTTCATGCGTTCATGCGCTCTCTTCTTCCCTCTCAAATAAATAAATCTTAAAAAAAGAAGAAGAAGAAGAAGAAGAAGAAGAAGAAGAAGAAGAAGAAGAAGAAGAAGAAGAAGAAGGAGAGGAAGAAGAAGAAGAAGGAGAAGAAGAAGGAGAAGAAGAAGAAGAAGGAGAAGAAGAAAGGTGGGGAGCAGAAGAGGCGAGCAGAGAAGTCTTCAATGGAAGTGGAAGATTGCAAATAAGAGCAGATCCGGCTTCTCCCATTTAGTACCTGACCTCACATGTCTCATTTATGTTTTCTAGGTACCACTAGAGCTGGCTTGATGGGAAGAGAGGTAAAGACAATTTTGTACTTTTTTATCTCTCAGGCTAGAACTATTTACTCCACTCAACTCACGGCCAAGCTGTGACATTTCAGTTCCCCTGAAGTCAGGATGGGTGTGTGGTACTAGTGAGGCTTCACCTGCTAAGTGTGGATCGTGACAGCAGTGCCCCACAGGGTCTTATGCTGAAGGACAAATGCACCGACACACAGGCAGTTTCCATGTTGTCATGTAATGCTTGCTGTGAAGGCATTCTGAACGTTTTGAGGTTATCTGGTACGGCAAGGATTTGGGGGGGGGCATTCTTCTTAACTTCCCCCCAAGCAGCCTTCCTCCTTACAGCCAGTTTGACCATGTTGGCATAAAGTTCTCCCAATCCCCAAGGTGAAGCTCTAATTTATAATGAGCAAAAGAAAATAATAAACTAGGTTCTTCCTCTAGAAAAATATTCTACACCTAACTTTTCTTTTTTTGTTCTGAGTTTATAAATTTATTAACTGCGGTAAATTTGAAGACCAGGGAAGAGAAGTGTCCCTTTTCATTTATATCTAGTGAGGAGATAGACGGCAAACCAAAAGGGCATGAGTAAATAAATTATTACACTAATGATAAGGGTTTAAAGAAATTCAGGTACCATCTGGAACCTAGCCTGGTTAGATCACAGAATGTGCCCCTAAGTGAGATATATTTTGAGCCATGAAGGATAAGAGAATGTTAGCAAAATATAACTGATGGGTAAAAGTAGTAGACTGAAGTGGTGAAGAGCCAAAGCTCAGGACCTAGACCAACTGGGTTTGAATCCTGGATCTGGAATTACCAGCTGCGTAGCCTTGGGTGATTTAATCTCTTTGTGCTTCACTGTCTTCACTGGAAGAAGAGTGTAATAAAAAAGTCATAGGATAGTTGTAAGATTTAAATAGAGTAATACATGAAAGCACATGCCTATGACAGCCATCCCATAACTACGCATTCTTACTGATGTCCAGGAAACAGACTGTGCAAGGGCTCCCAGGGCAGAAAGCACCTGAAGTCGTCACATGACTAAGAGAAGGGCAGTGTGACTGGATCACAGTGGGCAAGGAAGACATGCCCACGGTGTGGCTGACCTGACAGGAACCAGCACCAGCCATCATTGCAAACTGGAACATGATCTCACTCACCTTATTCAAACCTCACAACGCCACCATGAGATAGGTGTGGAAGCGATAATATCCTTCCCATCGTGCAGATGAAGTGACTGAGGCTCGGAGCCACCAGAAGATTTGCCACATAGTATAGCTTGTAAACAGCAGAGGTATTACATGCAATCAGGTATTCTGATTCGAAACCTTGGATTCTTCCTCTCAGACACTCAGTATCACTCCCCCCATCACCGCCGGGCTTCCATCTTTAAGCTAACCAACTTAAGGAAGTGAAAACCCTTTTAGAGATTTTGCTATAAACTCAAAGAACGCTAAATGATGGAAAATAATTCTGTTTAATTCCATTTTTAGGCTAAATGTAACACTGAAACGACTGCATGTACCAAGATCTATAATCCTGTCTGTGGGACTGATGGAGAAACTTATTCTAATGAATGTGTGTTATGTGTTCAAAATAAGTGAGTACAAACTTGAATGTCTTTTAAAACATATTTTTAAGCTAGTTGTCTTCAAATTTTCATATATCTTATCCCTCTAAGTTCCAATCAATATACCAATAACATTAATCTTACCATGAGAGAAACAAAACATCTTGACTTTCCAAAAATAATTCCCAATCCCTTTTTCTCATTACATATCTGGTATGATTATCTACAGAGATGTGCATGTGTTTATGTGTGTGTGTGTGTTGTTATACAAAACAATACTTGTTGTGTCAGGCATTGGGCAAGGCACTGAATACTCACAAATCTATGAGGCAGAGAATACTAAACCCATTATACACATGAAGAAATTGAGACTGAGCTTAAGTAACTTGCTCAAGATCAACCAGCAGTAAGTGACAGACGTGGGTCCAAATCCTTGCTCTTTCAACTATGCTTTAAAGTCAGGTACCAGACTAAGTATTTGTGAGATACAGAAGGAAGTCCAACATGTTTCAAGTCTCAGTTTGGTTACACTCAATGCTAATACAGTGTAGTCAGTGGAAATAAGAGCAAAGTACTCTGAGAGCACAATATTAAAAACAACTAATTATGCCTGCTACAATTCGGAAAAGTTTGGAGGCTTTGTTTAGGCCATAAAGGAGAGAGAGGCACTCCAATAAGAAGAAAAATCTGAACAAAAGGGAGGAAGGTATTAATAACATGGTACAAGATAAATGTGTTAAGGAAAGGATAGTGGAATAGAGGAAAGTGTTTGAATGGTTCTCTGAATTAATTTTTCAAAAATCACTTGTATAACAAAAACCCATGCTTTACAGCAAATCAACAGATAGTCTAGATTTTTAAAAAGCTAATACACCCAAAATACCTTTAAGTTTAAAAGATCACAGGGGCGTCTGGCTGGCTCAGTTGCTAGAACATGTGACTCTTGATCTTGCGGTTGTGAGTTTGAGCCCCATGTCAGGTGTAGAGACTACTTAAAAATAAAATCTTGAAAAAAAATCATACTTGGTGATGGTAATGATTGTGTTTATGAAAGCCCTCAAAAATGCAAATATGAATTATATGGATCAGGTGACCAAAAACATACTTTTGTAACATTCTTTTATGGAGATGAGAGCCAGCCTCAGTGAATCTCATTTTCTGAAGTGATCATAGGTAGGTGCTGGGAATCAAACCTGGCCCTGAGAGAAGCAGATCTGCCACAAATTTTCTATTTTACTCAGCTCCTGAACACCTAACATGTGCCCAGCATTGTGCCGGTTTCCTCTGCTTTCCTTGTGCTTATGAGTGAAAGAAAATAGGTCTTAAGTGCAAATAAGAAAGCTTCTGGTAACTTGGGACAAGTGCCATCAAATGAGGTGTGAGGAAAGTACCACAGGAGTGAAGGAGAGACACAGATTCCTTAGTACCAAAAGGGTCAAGAAAGGATTCATGAAAAGGATGTCATTTAAACAGGGCTCTGAATTTTGGCAGCACCGCAAAGGCATTCCAGGTTAAATAAAGGTGTAGAATGAGCAAAACAAATAAAAGAGATTCCACAAGTAGCCCAGAAAACTGTTATTCTTAGAACTGATTTAGCATTAACAACTTTGACTTAGACTCAAATGACTGCATGCATTTCCATTATTCCGTAGTATAAATTCCCAATAACATGACCTCTCTTCTTGGTCTGCTTTAAATCACTTCAGAAAATCCTCAGTGTTAGCAAGGATTGTTGAAATAGGGCCCCAGGGAGAGAGATCTAATATCCTCAAGTTTTAGAACCAAAATATTAGGTGTTCTGCTTTGTGGTGAATTTATTTCCACACTAAAGATTTGTAAAAGGACTGGAAAACACTTGTTAATTTTCTCACGACCTAGGCTGTTGACATAAAGGTCAAACATCATATTTCCATCCAAGGGGAGGAGAAAGCAACATAACAGCCTTGAGATTTAGAAAACTCCCAAGTGCCAAGACCAAAATGCCCAATGTTTAGAATGAAATATTGCAAAAATATGAGCATACAGCTGAGACACCCCACTCCCTTAGCCTTTAAAACTTACCTGTACTGCTTACTCATTCTATTTTCTCAAAAATATTTAAATATGGGAAGAACATTTGAATGCCAGAAAATGTAACTTCTCTTCCTGTATTTCTCAGATAAGAAAACAGGTCTAAGGGTGCTTGGGTGCCTCAGTGAGTTGAGTGTCCAGCTCTTGGTTTTGGCTCAGGTCATGATCTCGTGAGTCATGGGACTGAGCCCAAGTCGGTCTGCTTGAAGATCCTCTCCCTCTGCCTCTTCTCACTCTCTCTCAAATAAATTAATTGATTTAAAAAAGAAAAAGAAAACAGGTCTAGAGAGAAAATGTGGCTTTTCCTAGTGTAACTAAAATACTTACAATGTACCATACCACCTTTCTCTCTACTGCCCGTTAAAAGCCCCCCAAAAATACTTTGTTGAGTTAACTAGAACCAGGCTCTGACCCTAGTTGTTGGGTTTTGAGATGGGTAGACAAAGGCTTGCATCTCCTTGATCATTACGTGCTTGTCAGATATAATCGGTAAGGACTTTTTTCTCTGTCTTCTCAGGGAATTTGTACTGGCAAATTCTCTTCTAGAGACCAGCACTCTCTAGTAGAACTGTCTGCAAAGACGGAAATGTTCTGTAACTGTGTTGTCCAGTATGGAAGCCACTAGCCTTGCCACCAGTACTTAAAGTGTGGCTCGTACAACTGAGAAACTGAATTTTTAATATTACATAACTTTAACTGATGTGAATTTAAATAGCTAAATAGGGATGGTGTCTTCTATATTGGACAACACAGCTATAGAAGGGAAGTCAACCTGTGTACTGTGTTTAGATGTTTGTGCTATGTATGCTAAACAACTCAGACAAGTATTATGCATGGATAATATTCATGGAACAAGAAAACAATAAAAACTCTTAAAATGAAGAATCATCAAGGTCCAGATAAATACATGCATAGATATATGGAAGTCAGATGTCCTCAAGTAACAGAGAAATAGAAGAATTTTTATGAACCAGTAGTATATTCAAAGAAAGGATGGTTAAAAAAGAGAGAGAGAGAGAGCTCTGAAAACAACCTCATGAGGCACAATTACAGGATTTAGGAATATTTAGCTGACAGAAAAGAAAACTGGTTTGGGAAAGGTAGTGTCCTGGGGAGCAGAGAGGTTTTTATCTGGAGGGGAGGATGCTCAGACCTGGCAGGTATCAGATAGGATATAGATATGATTTCCTTCTGTGAGATCTCACAGGTATTAAACCCCAGAGTTCTAAGGCAAAAGATCAGTCAATTAGAACATCCTGTAGTAGCCCAGGCACCAGCTAAGCTGGATACCTTGTGGCTAGAACAATGATATTAGGAGAAAAAGAAGCAACGATGAATTAGAGATTGATTTCAGAGGTTTACTGTAATGCCACAGTAGATCTGTAAACTGTGTAAGGACATTTTTCCTTTCTGTTGTATCCCTAGTGGATATAAGAAAGAGTGTCAATATTTGATGGATTAATGAATAAGTGAATGAATACATGAATGAAAGGCAGGGAAATGGGAATAAAAATTTGAAACCTTTCTATTTTAAATAAAGCTGATGTTTTTTCATTGTTTTTCTCCCATAGTCACTTTTTTGTCAGCAAAGTTCAAGCTGATTTTTTTTTTCATTCTCTTCTACAGGAAGCGCCAGATCCCTGTCCTCATTAAAAAATCTGGACCTTGCTGAGAACCAAGGTTCTAAAATCTCCTGTGGTCCCCACAATGCCTAGCGGACCTGACTGTTGAATAAAATGCATCTAAATACTTCCTGTTGTTCCTGTATGCTTTTTCCTCAAAGGCATGTTTGATTACACTGGGGTCAGGGGACTGAGACAAACTCAGAATAGACCAGATTTTACAAAATACAGCAATTCTGAAATCTTGGACAAGGTTTCCATCATGATGCTTTTTCCTTCTCCATTCCCTTCCTCACATACTGACTACTGTCTCAGGAAAATGTGATTACAGTTATTAACTGACAGGACCCAGTTGATCCTGAGGACAATAATCCCACAGAGAATTAAACTAGCTTCAGAAGGAATACTTGGAAAACTTTCAGTCCAGAAACATGTTATCTGTTAGCTTTCGTGACTGAAATAATTTCTTTAGGTTTCCTTGGGATTTAATAGAGCATCTATTGTACGAGGACTCTGTGTAGCTGACTTGGCTTTATATGTGAGCCACAATAACCCTGTAAGGTTATCCTTATCTTGTGAGTCAATGTAGAAAAGTTAAGTAAGCTGACTAATAGCACTGGCAAATAAGGTAGCAGAGTTAGGTTTTTAATCCAGGGTGGACTCAAAAATCGAATGCTTCGTCTAAACCACAATCACCCCAGGTGGATTATTCCTTGCCTATTTCTTCTATAGGAACTTTAGGTAGCTTCCTCATATTAAAAGACCTATGTGCGTAGGGACAGCAAATAAGGTAGAAATAAGAAGTACCTCAAAAGAAAAAGTATCTATAATCACTAAAAAAGAGATGGAAAAGTAGCTTGAATTCTTGAGCCCTTATGAAGAACTAGCCGAGAAGGGAGAAGCGGATGGAGGCCTAAAAAAACCTGAGATGTATCAGGTGCATCAAAATCTTTCCCAACACAGTTGCCTGACACTCTTAAGGTTTAGGATAATTTCTTGTCATGTTCAGAATATTCACGTCTTGAAGCTTAAATCTGACCACTAGAGGATGCTGTGGTCTCCCGCGTGACAGCCAAACCAGAGCCTAAAGCTCGCCAGATACCATGCTAACAGAAGTTATGGATGCAAGATGGCTTCCTGCATCTCGTCTGTGATGCTAGAGGACACTTGAAGGGCACCCTTAATAGTAAACAACTTTGCCACAGTAAACGGAATTTAAATAATTGAATGTTAGAAATTGTCACGTCTAATTGGACCATTTTACAGGTCTGGAGAGAAGAGGTTTGAAAGTTATAGGTAGAAGGAATACATAAACCCAGATTGTTTACCTTCAATGGTTCTGCTCCCTCTCTCTGACCTGTTAAAAGGTAAACAGAGGCAACCCACATCTCCACCTGGCCATATTTTTTGGAGCTGCCAACCTGACAGATGCCAGGCCAAGTTCTCAAGACACAAAACAAGACAAACAAGAAGGGAAAGGATCAACAACTAATGGTATCTAAAAGCAAATTCACGAGTCACAATTCGAAGATCTAATGTTGGTTTTTTTGTTTGGGGGGGGGAGTTGTTTGTTTGCCTGCCAATCTGTACTTGGAAAGGAAGGGACAAAGAGAAATTTTACCTTCCTCTATGGACCAGGCGCTACAGACAGAGATAGAAGAGCTTCTTTGGTAAGAATTCTTACCCTTTGTCCGCTTTGGCCAGTTTCCCCGGGATCCCTTCTGCAGGCTCCGGAGTGAGCGCGACGCCCCAGCGTTCTCGTCCTGGTCACCAGGTACTTTAGAGGAGGAAAAAATAATTTTCCCTCCACCCTCAACGGTGAGTGCGTGGCTGAGATGCCTTTTTCTGTAGGGCACCTCATAAATGGATAGGCTTATCTACGATGAAAGTTTACTGTGGCCACTGTAACTCAAGATTATCTTTGGTGAGGTTCACCTGCTCGTTCAGCCTTCAAACAAAAATTCTCACCGGAGGCCTCACACGGGACCCATTCCGGCCCTGGAACCAGCGGGTTTTGAAAGCTGACACAGTCCCACCCTGAATTCAGTCCGGTCTCCAAGTCGGACCCAGTCCCACGCCGAACTGCGTCCCCTTTCCAAGCTGGACCCAGTCCTTCCCTGGACCCAGCTCAGTTTCCAAGTCGGACCGGGTCTGACGTGGGACCCAGTCAGGTTTCCAAATAGGAACCAGTGTGACCCCGAACTTCGTCCGGTTTTGAAGTCGTACCCAGTCGGACTGCGGCCAGTTTCCAGATTGAGTTGGGAGAAAGAAGTGCGCGGGTAAAGCTGAGAGCTTTAACGTAAAAGCTGCAGGGCTGGGATCCCACAGGGATGTACCCCGACCTCCAGAGGCCGCGAGAAGCCGCGAGAAGCCGCGAGAAGCCGCGAGAAGCCACGAGCTCGAGGGGCTCCACAGGTACCTGCGTCTGGTTGCTCGTCGCTCCTGGGCTCCTTGGGTTCCCTCTTCTGTCTCCATAACCATGAAAAGATAAACTTGAGGCATATTACAGTTTCAAGAGTTTATGTGGACAAAAATTGAATCGAATGGAGCAACCTCCAATCTAGCAGACAGAAAGGAGCTCCGAGGGGCACAAAGACGTTACTTTACAAGCAAAAAAGCTGGTTGGTTATTGCAAGGTCGCTTTCCTTTAGGGCACAGCAGAGGTCTGTCAGGCAGATGACGTAACTAGTGCTGATCAGGGGATTCCTGACTGACTGATTTAAGATTCCATTTCTGGGAGAGCAGAAACTGCACTTAAGTCTTGGTTTGGTGGTGTGGGGCTTAGCCTAACAGACTCCATTCTGGGCCTGTTGCCTTGCTTTTATCTTTTTTTTTTTTTTTTTTTTTTAATTTTTTTATTGTTATGTTAATCCCCATACATTGCATCATTAGTTTTAGATACAGTGTTCCATGATTCATTGTTTGTGCATAACACCCAGTGCTCCATGCAGAACGTGCCCTCCTCAATACCCATCACCAGGCTAACCCATCCCCTCACCCCCCTCCCCTCTAGAACCCTCAGTTTGTTTTTCAGAGTCCATTGTCTCTCATGGTTCTTCTCCCCCTCCGATTTCCCCCCCTTCATTCTTCCCCTCCTGCTACATTCTTCTTCTTCTTTTTTTCTTTCTTAACATATATTGCATTATTTGTTTCAGAGGTACAGATCTGAGATTCAACAGTCTTGCACAATTCACAGCGCTTACCAGAACACATACCCTCCCCAGTGTCCATCACCCAGTCACCCCATCCCTCCCATCCCACCCCCCACTCCAGCAACCCTCAGTTTGTTTCCTGAGATTAAGAATTCCTCATATCAGTGAGGTCATATGATACATGTCTTTCTCTGTTTGACTTATTTCGCTCAGCATAATACCCTCCAGTTCCATCCACGTCGTTGCAAATGGCAAGATCTCATTCCTTTTGATGGCTGCATAATATTCCATTGTATATATATACCACCTCTTCTTTATCCATTCATCTGTTGATGGACATCTTGGCTCTTTCCACAGTTTGGCTATTGTGGACATTGCTGCTATAAACATCAGGGTGCACGTAGCCTTTCGGGTCCCTACTTTTGTATCTTTGGGGTAAATACCCAGTAGTGCAATTGCTGGATCGTATGGTAGCTCTATTTTCAACTTTTTGAGGAACCTCCACACTGTTTTCCAGAGTGGCTGCACCAGCTTGCATTCCCACCAACAGTGTAGGAGGGTTCCCCTTTCTCCGCATCCCCGCCAATATCTGTCATTTCCTGACTTGTTAATTTTAGCCATTCTGACTGGTGTGAGGTGGTATCTCATTGAGGTTTTGATTTGGATTTCCCTGATGCCGAGCGATATTGAACACTTTTTCATGTGTCTGTTGGCCGTTTGGATGTCTTCTTTGGAAAAATGTCTGTTCATGTCTTCTGCCCATTTCTTGATTGGATTCTTTGTTCTTTTGGTGTTGAGTTTGATGAGTTCTTTATAGATTTTGGATACTAGCCCTTTATCTGATATGTCATTTGCAAATATCTTCTCCCATTCTGTCAGTTGTCTTTTGGTTTTGTTGACTGTTTCCTTTGCTTTGCAAAAGCTTTTTATCTTGATGAAGTCCCAATAGTTCATTTTTGCCCTTGCTTCCCTTGCCTTTGGCGATGTTTCTAGGAAGAAGTTGCTGCGGCTGAGGTCGAAGAGGTTGCTGCCTGTGTTCTCCTTTAGGATTTTGATGGACTCCTGTCTCACATTGAGGTCTTTCAACCATTTGGAGTCTATTTTTGTGTGTGGTGTAAGGAAATGGTCCAGTTTCATTCTTCTGCATGTGGCTGTCCAATTTTCCCAACACCATTTGTTGAAGAGACTGTCTTTTTTCCATTGGACATTCTTTCCTGCTTTGTCAAAGATTAGTTGACCATAGAGTTGAGGGTCCATTTCTGGGCTCTCTATTCTGTTCCATTGATCTATGTGTCTGTTTTT
Source organism: Phoca vitulina (assembly GCF_004348235.1). NCBI lineage: Eukaryota > Metazoa > Chordata > Mammalia > Carnivora > Phocidae > Phoca > Phoca vitulina. The sequence goes on from NW_022589709.1 coordinate 68,255,131, forward strand.
GTGCCAGTACCATACTGTCTTGATGATGACAGCTTTGTAGTAGAGCTGGAAGTCCGGAATTGTGATGCCGCCAGCTTTGCTTTTCTTTTTCAACATTCCTCTGGCTATGCGGGGTCTTTTCTGGTTCCATACAAATTTGAGGATTATTTGTTCCATTTCTTTGAAGAAAGTGGATGGTATTTTGATGGGGATTGCATTGAATGTGTAGATTGCTCTAGGTAGGATTGACATCTTCACAATATTTGTTCTTCCAATCCATGAGCATGGAACGTTTTTCCATTTCTTTGTGTCTTCCTCAATTTCTTTCATGAGTATTTTATAGTTTTCTGAGTACAGATCCTTTGCCTCTTTGGTTAGATTTATTCCTAGGTATCTTATGGTTTTGGGTGCAATTGTAAATGGGATCGACTCCTTAATTTCTCTTTCTTCTGACTTGTTGTTGGTGTATAGGAATGCCACTGACTTCTGTGCATTGATTTTATATCCTGCCACTTGACTGAATTCCTGTATGAGTTCTAGCAGTTTTGGGGTGGAGTCTTTGGGATTTTCCACATAAAGTATCATATCATCTGCAAAGAGTGAGAGTTTGACTTCTTCTTTGCCAATTTGGATGCCTTTGATTTCTTTTTGTTGTCTGATTGCTGTGGCTAGGACTTCCAATACTATGTTGAATAGCAGTGGCGATAGTGGACATCCCTGCCGCGTTCCTGACCTTAGGGGGAAAGCTCTCAGTTTTTCCCCATTGAGAATGATATTTGCTGTAGGTTTTTCATAGATGGCTTTTATGATATTGAGGTATGTACCCTCTATGCCTATACTCTGAAGAGTTTTGATCAAGAAAGGATGCTGTACTTTGTCAAATGCTTTTTCTGCATCTATTGAGAGGATCATATGATTCTTGTTCTTTCTTTTGTTAATGTATTGTATCACGTTGATTGATTTGCGGATGTTGAACCAACCTTGCAGCCCAGGGATAAATCCCACTTGGTCGTGGTGAATAATCCTTTGAATGTACTGTTGGATCCTATTGGCTAGTATTTTGGTGAGAATTTTTGCATCCATGTTCATCAGGGATATTGGTCTGTAATTCTCCTTTTTGATGGGGTCTTTGTCTGGTTTTGGGATCAAGGTAATGCTGGCCTCATAAAATGAGTTTGGAAGTTTTCCTTCCATTTCTATTTTTTGGAACAGTTTCAGAAGGAGAGGTATTAATTCTTCTTGAAATGTTTGGTAGAATTCCCCTGGGAAGCCATCTGGCCCTGGGCTTTTGTGTTTTGGGAGATTTTTGATGACTGCTTCTATTTCCTTAGTGGTTATAGGTCTGTTCAGGTTTTCTATTTCTTCCTGGTTCAGTTTTGGTAGTTGATACATCTCTAGGAATGCATCCATTACTTCCAGGTTATCTAATTTGCTGGCATAGAGTTGCTCATAATATGTTCTTATAATTGTTTGTATTTCTTTGGTGTTGGTTGTGATTTCTCCTCTTTCATTCATGATTTTGTTGATTTGGGTCATTTCTCTTTTCTTTTTGATAAGTCTGGCCAGGGGCTTATCAATCTTGTTAATTCTTTCAAAGAACCAGCTCCTAGTTTTGTTGATCTGTTCTACTGTTCTTTTGGTTTCTATTTCATTGATTTCTGCTCTGATCTTTATTATTTCTCTTCTCCTGCTGGGTTTAGGCTTTATTTGCTGTTCTTTCTCCAGCTCCTTTAGGTGTAGGGTTAGGTTGTGTACTTGAGACCTTTCTTGTTTCTTGAGAAAGGCTTGTATTGCTATATACTTTCCTCTTAGGACTGCCTTTGCTGTATCCCAAAGATTTTGAATAGTTGTGTTTTCATTTTCATTGGTTTCCATGAATTTTTTTAATTCTTCTTTAATTTCCTGGTTGACCCATTCATTCTTCAGTAGGATGCTCTTTAGCCTCCATGTATTTGAGTTCTTTCCGACTTTCCTCTTGTGATTGAGTTCTAGTTTCAAAGCATTGTGGTCTGAAAATATGCAGGGGATGATCCCAATCTTCTGGTACCAGTTGAGACCTGATTTATGACCTAGGATGTGATCTATTCTGGAGAATGTTCCATGGGCACTAGAGAAGAATGTGTATTCCGTTGCTTTGGGATGGAATGTTCTGAATATGTCTGTGAAGTCCATTTGGTCCAGTGTGTCATTTAAAGTCTTTATTTCCTTGTTGATCTTTTGCTTAGACGATCTGTCCATTTCAGTGAGAGGGGTGTTAAAGTCCCCCACTATTATTGTATTGTTGTTGATGTGTTTCTTTGCTTTTGTTATTAATTGCCTTATATAATTGGCTGCTCCCATGTTAGGGGCATAGATATTTACAATTGTTAGATCTTCTTGTTGGATAGACCCTTTAAGTATGATATAGTGTCCTTCCTCATCTCTTATTACAGTCTTTGGTTTAAAATCTAATTTGTCTGATATAAGGATTGCCACCCCAGCTTTCTTTTGGTGTCCATTAGCATGGTAAATGGTTTTCCACCCCCTCACTTTCAATCTGGGGGTGTCTTTGGGTCTAAAATGAGTCTCTTGCAGACAGCATATCGATGGGTCTTGTTTTTTAATCCAATCTGATAGCCTGTGTCTTTTGATTGGGGCATTTAGCCCATTTACATTCAGGGTAACTATTGAAAGATATGAATTTAGTGCCATTGTATTGCTTGTAAAGTGACTGTTACTGTATATTGTTTGTGTTCCTTTCTGGTCTATGTTGCTTTTAGGCTCTCTCTTTGCTTAGAGGACCCCTTTTAATATTTGTTGTAGGGCTGGTTTCGTGTTTGCAAATTCCTTTAGTTTTTGTTTGTCCTGGAAGCTTTTTATCTCTCCTTCAATTTTCAATGACAGCCTAGCTGGATATAGTATTCTTGGCTGCATATTTTTCTCATTTAGTGCTCTGAATATGTCCTGCCAGTCCTTTCTGGCCTGCCAGGTCTCTGTGGATAAGTCTGTTGCCAATCTAATGTTTCTACCATTGTAGGTTACATATCTCTTCTCCCGAGCTGCTTTCAGGATTTTCTCTTTGTCTCTGAGACTCGTAAGTTTTACTATTAGATGTCGGGGTGTTGACCTATTTTTATTGATTTTGAGAGGGGTTCTCTGTGCTTCCTGGATTTTGATGCCTGTTTCCTTCCCCAAATTAGGGAAGTTCTCTGCTATAATTTGCTCCATTATACCTTCTGCCCCTCTCTCTCTTTCTTCTTCTTCTGGGATCCCAATTATTCTAATGTTGTTTCGTCTTATGGTATCGTTTATCTCTCGAATTCTGCCCTCGTGATCCAGTAGTTGTTTATCTCTCTTTTTCTCAGCTTCTTTATTTTCCATCATTTGGTCTTCTATCTCACTGATTCTTTCTTCTGCCTCATTTATCCTAGCAGTTAGCGCCCCCATATTTGATTGCACCTCATTGATAGCCTTTTTGATTTCTACTTGGTTAGATTTTAGTTCTTTTACTTCTCCAGAAAGGGTTTCTCTAATAACTTCCATGTTTTTTTCAAGCCCAGCTAGTATCTTTAAAGTGATGATTCTGAACTCTAGATCTGACATCGTACTAATGTCCGTATTGAGTAGGTCCCTGGCAGTCGGTACTACCTCTTGTTCTTTTTGTTGAGGTGATTTTTTCCGTCTTGTCATTTTGTGCAGAGGAGAATAGATTAATGAGAGAACAAAATGCTAGCAGGGTAACAACGTCCCCAGAAAATATACTCTAAACAAATCAGAAAAGACCTGAAGCAGTGGGAAAAGAAAGGGAAAGAGAGAAAAAAGAAAAAGAAAGAAAAAAAGAAAAAAGAAAAAGATAAAGATAAAAACAAACAAAAGCAGGACAAAACAAAACAAAACAAAAACAGAATGTGATCAAATATGATCAGGCTGGATTATAGATCAGTGCCACACACTAGATTTTGGGTGTATTTTGGTCTGTTAAAAGAAAGTCCCTCCCAAAATTTTAAAGAAAGAAAAACTTATATATGTACAAAAATAAGGGTTGATATGATGAAGGGATGGAATATGACTGTAAAGATGGAAATTATAAAAAATTTTAAAAAAGGATTTGATAAGTTGTTTGAAAAAAGAAAGAATAGGATTAAAAAAAAAGAAAGAAAGAAAGAAAAAAGGGAGAGAATGTGATCAGGCAGGGGAGTAGAAAAAAACCATACACTAGAGATTTAGAGTATATTTTGATCTGTTAGAAGAAACTATCTCAAGATTTTAAAGAGAGAACAACTTATATATATATGCCAAAAATACGGGTAACTACTATGAAGGGATAGAATATGACTTTAAAAATGAAAAATAAAAATGTTTTTTTTTAAAAAAGGGATTGATAAGATGTTGGTTGAAAAAGGGAAAAAGAAAAATTCAAAAAAAAAGAAAAAAAGACAGTTAAAAAAAATAATTAACTTTGAAAGACTAAAGAATCATGGTAAAAAAGCCATGAATTCTATGTGCAGTATTCCCCTAGCGCTGCAGTTCTGCCGTTTCATTGATCGGTAAACTTGGTCTTGGCTGGCTGTTCTCGCTGATCTTCTGGGGGAGGGGCCTGTTGCCGTGGTTCCCAAATGTCTTTGCCGGAGGCAAAATTGCCCCGCCCTTGCCGGTCCGGGCTAAGTAATCTGCTCGGGTTTGCTCTCCGGAGCTTTTGTTCCCTGCAAGCTTTCCGTACAGCTTTGGAGGCGGAGAGTGAAAATGGCAGCCTCCCAGTCTCCGCCCCGGCGGAGCCGAGAACTCGGGGTCCCGCTCCTCAGCGAGCCCCCAGAGAAAAGCAGTCAGTCACTCCCGTCTCCCCGGTCTCCGGCCGCACTCCACGCTCACCCGGCCTGTGACCGCGCCTTTCTATCTGGCACCCGACCCCGTGTGGAGTCTCCAAACCCAGCAGATCCCCGCGGTGCGCTCCCGCACCTCTCCTCCTGGGGGAAGAAGGTGAGTCTCCCCGGATCTGCCGCTTGTTGGGTCCCTGCTGGAGGAGCAGTGGCCCGACTGTGCCGCGGATCACGGTTTATGGCAACCCCAGGGTGAGAGCCCGCGCCTGGGCTCCGTCTCTGCAGCCGGCTTCCCTGCTCCGATACCTGGGAGCTCTGCCACACTCAGGCACCCCCGGTCTTTCTGTGACCCCGAGGGTCCTGAGACCACACTGTCCCGCGAGGGTTCCACCCCCCACTTCGCCACCAGAGTGACGTCCCTCAGCGGAGCTGACTTCTAAAAGTTCCGATTTTGTGCTCCGTGGCTCTATCACTTGCCAGAAGCGGCTGACGGAGGCCCCTCCCCCGCCGTCTATCCTCCCGAATATCGCCTCGGATTCACTTCTCTGCACGTCCTACCTTCCAGAAAGTGGTCGCTTTTCTGTTCAGAGAGTTGTTGCTATTCTTTTCTTCGATCTCCTGTTGAGTTTGTAGGTGTTCAGAATGGTTTGATCCCTATCCAGCTGAATTCCTGAGAGGAGACGAAATCCAGGTCTCCTACTCCTCCGCCATCTTGCTCCGCCCCCCCCCCCCCCCCCCGTGCCTCGCTTTTAACAGACCTATCAGAAAGCATGTGGATTACTGTGTTTACGTCTGATGGTTACATTTTAAAAGACATGTTTGCAAGCGGAAATGTGTTTAGAAGAGAGAGACTGCTGGGATTAATAAGAATTTGAAACTTTGTCCTATGATAAATGGTTGAAGAAAGTAGGAAAATTTGGTCTGAAGAAAGGAAAACCCTTAGGTATCTGGTAGGTCTTTTCAAACCATTTAAGAGAGTGTTAACACCATGAAAGCAGAGACTTCCTTCCTTTTTTGATTGCTGTATTATAAACTGGAGGACAGTAACATCTAGGAGGTTCTCGATTAATATTCTTTTTGTTACCTCAATGAATGGGGAAAAGGTGTGAACATGTTCTGGTTGGCCACAAAGGGAGAATTTAGACTAATTGGCTGGGGATTTAAGAAGGCTGATTTGGGCTCAGTAGGAAAGCATGCACTAGGATGGTTAAGATCAGAGACTCTGGTTTCTAGCACTTGGGCCGGAATCCAGCTTTCCTACCGTCTAACCACATGACCTTGGAGAACCCAGAGAATTTCCTCATCTCTTTTTTTTTTTCCCTCATCTCTAATATGGGATGAATAATAACAGTTTCCCAACAATTAGCACCATGTCTGCCATACAGTAAGTGCTCAGAATTATCAGCTGTTTATTATTGTTACTACTATTATTTTTCATCTTGTAACAATTTGAACCCACTAAAAAGGTCTCCTGGTGCATTAACATTTCCCTGATAGGAGGAATTTTGCTTCTTCAGGTACTAATTCATTGCATTATTGAATTATTAGTGGTTTTGTGGAAGAGATTCCTCAGCTGGGTACAAGATCACACTAAAATCTCTCTGCTTTTAACTCTAAAAAAATTTTAGAATTATAAACCACACCCCTCCAAATACGAACGTGACTGACAACAAGTATTATGGATGGAGTTTTATTTCTGGGTTTTGTGGTCCCTTTCTTAGGTCTCCATCTTGGGGTAAACCTAAGAACTGTAGCCCTCTTTAAATGCAAAAACACAATTACAGCTAAACTCCAAGAAGACATGGTCACAGGGCCAATAGATTTTTGTAGTTTCCTTTACTAGTTTCAGAGTATTTGAAATGTGAAGCTATCAGAGGGGAATAGTATATAAAAAAGATTTTTGTCTCATTGGAGAAGTACATGTGTTTCAAATGAAACATTTAAAAAAAAACTGTACAGACCTCCTGAGAAATAGGGACATGACTGATACTGTAATTTTATTTCCCTTTCTTTGACCCAATTTATGCCCTATAGGCCCTAGTTTAATCCAACTAAGTAAAAATGCAATTGATTTGCATAATACAGGAAGTAATTACATAAAAAGATACAAAGCTCTTACCTTTCAAAGCCTTAGCACTGCCAACAATTTCCTTTGCTTTTTTTTTCATTGTTTAAGTGGTAGCTAACTTTGAGCTAAAACTATGGAATATATAGATAATAAAATAATGTTCAGGAAAAAGGAATAACATAAATCTGCTTTTCAGCAAATCAGTATCCACTGAAAAGTTCTGAACAACAAGCAAATAAGGCTGGTTGGAGATCAAAGCAAAAACCTAAAAAGAAATAAGACATCCTTATAGGAAAAATAATGCCTTCATTAATTAGGTGGTTAACTTTTTATTTTCTACTTGATTGAATATTGTATATTTATATTTTTGTGACCTTCAAAACCCAATTTAGGTTTTGTTTTAAATTACATATATAATATCCAACATTGATTCTGCAGTTACAATTACAGTTTTACTGTGCTACAATAATTAATGAACTATTTGTTTTGCTTTCATTGAAAGATACTCCCGCTATCAGGGCATCAGAATCTTTCCTTGCCATAATCCAAAGGACCCTAAAAAAAACCCCTAGCACCCCTCTCCACACCATCATGTCCAATGCAGTATTATCTACAATAGTCATGATATGGAAATAACTTCTGTCCACTGATGGATGAATGGATAAAGAAAATGTGGAACACACACACACACAAATATTATGTAGCCATAAAAAATGAAATTTTGCCATTTGTGACAACATGTATGGACCTTGAGGGCATTATGCTAAGTGAAATAAGTCAGACAGAGAAGGACAAATACTATATGATCTCACTTATATGTGGAATCTAAAAAACAAAACAAAACACAAGCTTATAGATACAGAGAACAGACTGATGGTTGTCAGGGGTTGGGGGAAGGAAGGAGTTGGGCTGAGTTTGCCAGGAATTATCTGTTCATGGAGTTATTTCTTAGGTATTTCCAGGAATGAAGACCAATTAGAAATTTTTTCTGAATTGTTACATGTGGAATAAAGGATATTAATCACTATAATATTATGATTAGGGGAAAATGTAAAATTTTCTCCAGTCTACTTCCTTAAACTGAATGGGACTCTGGTACTGTCCTTCCAACACCTCTTACCTTCATTAGCCTTAGGTGAATAATGTATGTGTTTTTGCCTCTGTTCTCAGTGGAAGAAAGGAGAGGAAAAAGGCAAAGGGTAGTTAGTAGCTGAAGAGATTGGAGTATTTTGTAGAAGGACCTTTCTTAACCTCCATAACACCTGGTAGTTGTTGATGAGAAACTGGAACTTAAAATGGAGCCCATTTATTTGCCTCCTATTATGACACGTGACCTGTAATACCAATAAAACTACCAATATTTTAATATATTGTCAAAATGCTCTAATTTGTCAGGGTTTTTTTGTTGTTGTTGATAAAGTATATGATAAACATGACAGTAATGCTCAGGCACTATTTTTACATTGTCTGTCTTCCTTCATCCTTCCTCTTCTGGAACTTAGAAAATAGGCTCCCGTACTCCTATCTCTACTCCTATTATGCTCTAACTTGCTAAGTAAGTGAAGTTCGCTTTTGATAGGGAGTGGGTATTCACTATCATCAAATAAGCAACCCAATCCTTCTGACCCCTCAGGGACTAGACCTTTCTTTCATTCTCTCCCAGTGACTCAACCATCCCCTTAGTCATCATCCTGTAACCTGGGATTCACACTGCCTTCTCCTGTCTCTCTTATAAGGACACTCTTTCTTCCTAATCTCTCCCTTCCCCTTATATCACAAGGTCATTTATATCTACTCCTTTAAAAATCAATCTAGGTAAGACCTTTTAGTCCATTTTCCAGGTGAGGATACTGAACTTCAAGAAGTTCAATAATTGCCTACTGCCAAAGAAGAGCAGGATGAGAATGCCTAACTAGTTGACTCCCGTGACACCATGCTGCTTCCTCCATACATTAAATATTGTCTCTCAATGTGAATGACAATAAAAGAGATCAGTTAATCTCTACATGTACCATGCATTTGGTAGACAAAGGAAACAGCTCCCACAAAGTAGTAGCAAAAGTGTTCGTATGTATTTATCTGAGGTTTTGATTCTTAAAAAATAACTTAAAAGCACTATTATATTTTTTAACTTTAAAAACAAAGTTTTTGTCTGAGTGTTTTCTCAGTTAACAGATAATAAGCATTCCAGTTTTTGACATTAAAAAGAATTCCCTTAAATGCAAAGATGATAGGAACCTGTGGCCTTCAGGATAGAAGAAGAGCTTTTACTTCCTCATATACCTGCTGGGATTCAGCCTTTGCCTAGGTGCTAGCTTAAACTGCAGTTACCTTGCCCTTTCTCCCTCACACATTAAATCTACTTCTATTTACTTGGAAAACATTTTTCTTCGGTTCATTCACTACCCCTCTGCCACTACTTTATTCTTGTATGGGTGGAGGAAGTGGGTCAGTACCCTTCTTTTGCGCTCTGGTGGCCCTGTGTGCATACCACTCAGCATGCACTGCATGCACAATGTTCTAGTTACCCGTTTGTGTGATTTGTATTTCTCATTAAAGTTCCGTAAGAGCAGAGGACATGTCTTATCCATATCTTTGTCTTCAGGAGGCTCAGTAAATGCTTATTAACCTGAACTTTCCCAAATAACTCTTACTATTAGAGTCTCCCCAAAACTACACATCCATAAATTAAATGAAATCTTACTTTTTCAGACTGAAAACAAATTCCAGTTAAATGCAAGGGATAGATGGATTCTGTTATTCCAGATATATTATGGTGATAAAATATGTACATAAAATAAAATTTATTTTCAATTAATAAATAATAAAATTTATTAATTGAAAATAAAATTTATTAATTGAAAATAATTTTTGTATATTTTCTCGGTTCCTTCTTAAAATGATGTGAAGTTATTTTTAGTTGACAGTAACTCAATGTGGTCAGGTTAAAGCTGCCTCTGGCTGTAGGAGTGAAAATTACACTTTGGCTCAACATCATAGATTCCACAGGGCATGATCTGGCTAATTCCTCTGCTGAGAATCCACTTTACTGTAGAAGTTGATGCTGAGTCCCTGTAATAACATTATTCCAGGGGGAACCAGACTGCTACTTGGTGGCAGGTTGGTTTCATTGGACTCTTTCCCTAATATAGAAGGGTAAGTGATTCGTCCTCATTAGAAGAGATAGGTATTTTGAGACTGGATTTCTCACTCCTGTATGTAGTGCTTCTATAGGTATCGTTGTGAATGCTTTATTTGACATCTTAATATTCCACATAACATTGCTGCTGTATTTGTTTCCTTTTATTGCTATAACACATTACCACCCACTAAAGGCTTAAAGCAACACAAATTTATTCTCTTACTATTCTGGAGGTGTCAGCTGGACTGGTCCCTTCTGGAATCTCTGTTAACTTTGCCTTAGGAGCCAACATTTAATGGCCTGTCTGCATTGTTTGCCTTATGGCTTCTTTTTCCATCTTTGAAGTATACCACTCCAATCTTTTCTTCCATCATTACATCACCTCTTCTCTCCTATACCAGTATGTCCCCCTTATAAGGACACTTGTGGTCACATCATTGGGACCACCCAGAAAATCTAAGATAAGCACCCTACCGCAAGATCTGTAACTTAGTCACATGAGTAAAATTCCTTTAGCCATATAACATAACACATTAATAAATTCCAGGGATTAGTAGGTACACATCTTGGGGTGCCATTATTCAGCCTACTACAACTACTAGTGAATTTATGCCACAGGAAACAAAGTCATTGGGGCCACACTGATGGAATTCATTGATATTCTGATACACTTCATCACCTAGAAACAGTCCTATAGATCATTAGATGACCTTCTGAAGACTTAGTTACAGTACTTCCTAGCAGATAATATTAAGGATGTGACATATACTTTGAACCAGCAGTCAAAATATGTTGCTTCAATCATAACAAGAATAGACACCTTTGGAAAGCAAGGGACAAAAGTATGTTAATGACCAACTTAACTAATTTTGGTTTTTCTGGGGGCGCCTGGGTGGCTCAGTTGGTTAAGTGTCTGCCTTTGGCTCAGGTCATGATCTCAGGGCCCTAGGATCTAGTCCTGCTTTGGGCTCCCTGTTCATCAGGGAGTCTGCTTTTCCCTTGCCCTTTGCCCTTCCCCCCACTCTTGTGCACTCTCTCTCTCTGTCTCTCTCTCTCAGATAAATAAATAAAATCTTCAAAAAATTTTTTTGGTTTTTCTGTCCCTATAAATTTAAACTGTGATTTTTTAAAAAGGTTTTAATTCCCAAGGGACATTGTTTCCATCACATGACATAATGGTTTCATTGAACTGGAAGATTACACTGTCACTTGGCCATTTGAGGATCCTCATGCCACTGAGACAACAAGCAAAGCAGGGGCCTTGATTTCTATTATTAAGGGAAAGCAGGATGCTACTCCACACTGGGGACAGGGTGGATTATGTCTAGACCCCAGTGGATTCTCCAGGGTACCTCTTATTTCTTCTAAGTTCAGTAACACAGCTAATGGAAAACTAAAGCAACCCAACAAAAAGGATGACTAAGAACTTGAAGTACGGAAGTTTGAATTACCCCACCAGGTAGAGAATCTTAACCAGCTGAAGTGCTGCTTGAGGTCAAAGGGAACCTGGAGTGAGGAGAAGAGTGAATTACAATTATTACCATAGACTCAAGACCAGCTGACAATCATTTATAGAAATGATGACTTGTGGCAGTTACATACTGTTTCTTTCTTACATTCTTTCTTTCTACATAGTTTAGTATTTAGATTACAGGATATCCAGGGTGAGAACATTCCTGTTTGTATACAAAGTAGCTAACTGTGTTAGGTAAGAGTACCATATTGTTGTGATTGTTGTTGAGTGAAGTGTGAGGGTGGAAGAGAAGTGAATGAACACTGAATAACCAAGGGGTAGGGGTAGCCCATGGTGATTCTTTGTCTACTAATTGTCAGCTCTATCCCCACTCTTCAGTGCTCTTTTCTATAAAACTGGAAAAAATGGCAGCCCCCAAACTATATTTCCCAGGTTCCCTTGACACAAAAGGAGGTAAGAGGAAAGCCATTTTATTTTCTGTTACTGATGGCACATCAAGAAGTGTCTGCAACATCAGTAGGAGTGTAATCTGAGTTCCTGCTTAGCTCGGAGGTGTGTAGGCAAATGGAAGCAGGAGCCGTGCATTCAGCAGCAGCAGCAGGAGGATTATAAGCTTTTGCATTACTGCTCAACTGCGGGGGCCAGTTTCAGCATCGGGGGCAGCACCTCTGGCTCGTGCTGCAAGAGCAAGCTAGGCTCCAGGCCAGGTTCAATAGCAACTTGTAGTTTCTAGGTAACCCTCTTCTCTCTTCTGTTCCTTCAACCCTTTTGAGAGCATTGCAACCAATTCCCTGCATTAAATACCTCTCTTAAATATTTAGAGTAGTCTCTGGCGTCTGGGCATGACACTGACTGATACAGATATGAACCTCCAGTTTGTAAAATTTGTGAGAAAACTATTTTCCAAAGGTGTCTGCTCTTTCTAGCCACTATTTCCTACCCTAAGTTGGAATATCGTTTGGGAAATTCGGCTGATCGTCTCAGCCAGGGGAAAAGCATGGCATGGCTGAAGAGGATGGCTAAGCAAGATATTGGTCCATGCTGAGGGTGAAGGATCAGGATCCTATCCAGAGATGAAGCTGCTATGTTGTTGGATCCTAGAATAGAACTACCACTTGCTCTCCTTCTTTTCTCTGCTAATGGAAAGAAGGAAACAGCAAAGGGGTAAAAAGTCAAAAAATATGCTGGGTCTGTGAGCCAATACAAAGAGGAGATATCAATCTGGAGAAGGAAGAAGTATGCAGGAGATGCTCCCTTCTCCTCATCCAAAGAGCCCCTACCCCTACTCCTACCCCTACCTGTTCCCCTGACAGCTACTGCTAATGGGAAGCCTCTTGTGAGTCCAAAGGTGAAAGTGCCCAGACACTCAACCTCCCAAGGCTCCTCCATGGACTGCTGCTGATCACAGGCGTAATCAAGCAAAATGTCCTGAGTCTGGAGGATTCCTGGATGAGCTACTCCTTATGTCCGATAGATAAAATTCTCAACACCCTAGGATAGGAGAAAAGGTCACTGTCCGTGGAAAAAGAAAGCACAGCCATCAAAGGAGACAAGGTCTAGGGATGGAGGATTGATGCCAATTAGCCCCCTGCCTTCTGTGTAGACAGCAGTGAGAACAAGGCTTCTTAGAGGTCAGAGGAGAGAAACATGTACGGCCTGGGGAAACATACCTAGGCATCAGGGCAAGTTGTCTGCAAGGAAAAGATTATCACTGTTCTCAGATATCCCTGTGATAGATTTCTCACCTGCTTCATGCCCCTACTACCAAATCCTACCCCAGTGTAACGGATGCCCTTACTTCTCTCATTTCTACCTTCCTCTGATCTTGCCTTTGTTTTTATCATGTGTAGCTAGAGTTCTCTTGCAAGACAGTGAAGCATATCATCTCTACCAATTGTATCTTTGAGAACCAAAAGGGGTATTTTGCCCACCTAACAAGGAAGGAGGCTTGTTAATAATTATGATTTCAGAAAGCTAGACAGAGTTTTCCTTTCAGACATTCAAATAGTTAATGGCCAGAGGTTACTTACCTGCTACAAAATACTTTCAACCAAGCATAACAGAGAGGCTGGTATCAATGATGTAAGTTTTAAAAGAGAGAAGAGGTAAAATTTGGCCTATTTTAAGGAATTTGTGTGAAATACTCTGTCACTGGAGCAGGCAGAGACCAAGGCTGGGACAGAGAACAAGGCTCCCTAACACTCAGCATCTGCTTTTTCATGACAACACTGTCTGGAGGTCATTTTCAGGTGCTAGGCAAGGAAGTAAGGAAAATTTCGGCACTATAACAGTATCCTTTCAGCAATGAGAAGGTCTGTGCTTTGGTCCTAGGAGAAGAAATTGTGAACTTCCCTAGAATGGATGGAAAGAGAAAGCAGGAGTAGACCTTTCCAATCTGACCTATGCACCCTTGAGAGTCCTATATTGTCTGACATGAAGTTTCTCTTAGAACCCAGAAAAGCCACGTGGGAAGACTTGATGCTCTTTATGATGCCTGGCACAGCCCTGACACCAGCCACTGAGGTTACGTGTAATTATCCACCCATCCTTTCAGGATAAAGTAAATTTCAGAGCTCACTTATTTTTCATTCCCTGGAAAGGAAAACCAAGAGTTGGGCGACAGATAGAAATATCTGCCTGTGGGGCACCTGGGTGGCTCAGTCGGTAAGCATCTTCCTTTTGGCTCAGGTCATGATCCCAGTGTCCTGGGATCGCCCCGCATCGGGCCCCCGCATCGGGCCCCTGCATCGGGCTCCTGCTCGGCGGGAAGCCTGCTTCTCCCTCCCCCACTCCCCCTGCTTGTTTCCCTCTCTCGCTGTGTCTCTCTCTGTCAAATAAATAAATAAAATCTTTTTAAAAAAAAAAAGGAAGAAAGAAATATCTGCCTGTATCTTCCTGGACTTCTGATTTCTCCCCTTTGACAGTCACAAAATTACCACCTGTCTAATTCCCCCTTGGAAATGAAGGAGTAGAGAGGTGTGTATACTTTAGTTTCTCCCCCTGATTGCCTCTACATCCCAGAAACCAGTTAAGCATACTTCAAGATAATCATTTGAAATTAGCTTCGAGTGGGCAAGTTTTGCTAGGATGAGTTGGTTCCCCTGAACTGGGAAAGAACACTTTAAGTGTGAGAAAAGGAAAACCACAGGTGTAAGGGGTGTTGAGGACGAGACTGGCTAGGGTAGGATTTCCCAGGGCTCAGATCATACCAATATTATACCCACATGACGGACCACTTTCAGTGTTCCCCTCCCTCCATCCCAACTAACTCTCCAATTCTCTTTGCCAAGTCTTTGGTTAACCTAGGCACTCACCTGACCCAGCTTGTAAATCTTATCTTACCGTTTAACCTGCTGTTTTCTCAACATTTCTGGCTGCATGTATCTTTTGCCCCAGGCAGGCCAGGTTTTAGACATGTCCATCTGTCTCCCCAGATCAACTTAATTTAAGTGGGTACATCCTCTTGCTGTGAACAAGAGGGTTTTTTTATTGATGTTTCAGGAAAACTGGAATGGAGTCACTTCCCCTAAGATAGAGTGCTGCATTTCTTTACTCAAAGCCCCTGGGAAAGAATAATTGATGAGCCAAGGTTTGCATTTCACCATATGTAACCAAAGGAGTCTATACTCAGTGTGTACTGTGTCTTTCAGTATGTAGTCAATGGAAAATATTTTTTTCCAGCTTTTTCTTTTGGAAAATATATTTGGTTGAAATAAAAAAGAGCTATTTAAGTGGCCTCTTTTAGTATTAATACTAGACCACAAATGAATCAATTTTCAATATGAAAACTGATATTTTTAAAAGTCATTAGGTAAATACAAAATCACTAACTTTCAGCACTTACAGCAAGGATGATCCATATATTGAAGCATATGAGAATTTTAAAAATCAGAAATACTGACTCTCAGGCCTAAAAGACTATTATAAAAATGAATAGGAGTTTCCGACTAAAAGACTTCTTTCTACAGATTAGTGTAGCATGTTCTATACGATTATCTGGATCCTGCAGTAAACCTGCCCTAGTGGTAAACTTGTTTTTGCCACGTTTGCTTACCTTGACTATCCGATTAGTCTTCTCACTGTCCTTTTTATGGAGGCTACTTTCCTAAATGACTAATTTCAGGGAACTCTCTCCCATTCCAGAGAACGTATTCCTGATGCTCTTTAGTGTACCATACTTGAGGTATTTCCTTTTAGCAAGGATGGGCAGAGAATCACATCAGTGCCCAAGCAGTCAGATTTGTGAGAGGCGGGGATGGAAAAGGCAGGGTCTGGTCTGTTTCTAAACTCCCCTACGTAAGCAATCTCTATAGGGCATTTGAAATGTACTTCCTTGAAGAATAACTACATCATAAAATTTATCAACAATGAAAATTGGTACTGGACTGGGTACAGGGCTAAGAAAATCCCCCAGCCATTCAGCTCAACTGAGCCCTTGTGTCATGCGAGAGCCATGGAGCAGGACCTCAGGAGTCCAGCGGAGGAGACAGTATTTCATTTCCTACCTCTTCTAGCTCCTGCTTTACTCATTTCCTGTAAACTAAGTGTGCATTTTCTTTATTCAGTCTTTTACTGGCTGGCTTTATCATTTCGGGAGAGTCAACACATAAGAGGAAAGAAACTCTGAAGGAGAAGGGGCTTTTCCATAATATTTAGGGCCCTGTTTATTCCAGAGCCTTAGAAAGCGAATTAAAGAAATTTCTCCTGATGATACCAAACCCTGGGCTGATTTAAGCAAGATAAATAGTTACACATAAAGCTTTCAGGCGTCCCCATATTTAATATTAGTCCAGTCTTTGGGCAGAGGAGGGGATAATAGATGCCTATAAAGGCACCTCCTGATTAAACATTTTGTGATTTCAGTGTAGTTAGAGTATATCCCTGAGTGCAACCAAGAGGTCTGGTAGAAATTCTTGGGGAAATAGGAACTCAACTCGGGGCACAGCATTAAATCTAAATATTCCACTAGGCATTGACATGGGAATAGGGTTTACAATGCATTTCAAAGCTTAAGAAAACATGAGCTAGACTACAAGGGTCCAGAGAAGAGGAGAGAAAGGACAAGGAATACATTGTCATGTCATGATAGAAATTAAATGAATTATAAATGTCTGGATTCAGAGACATATTGTGAAATGTTAGTTTTCTAAGAGAGGAAGAACAGAAGGAAATGAAGCGTAAACATGTTTTCAGTGTCAGCTTCTCAGGATTTCTCCTTGATGCAGGGAGGCTATTCAGGGCGGGTCTATAAAGGGGACATTTGATTGGCCCAGAAGGACTGCTGGGAGGAGGGGCCCAGGGCACTGTTATAGATTACCTCCCCGGAGAACCCTGAACTCCAGCCTCTAGTGCAAGTGATGCTTCAAGTGGTTTAGCTGTGAAGACTGAGAGGAAAAAAGATAACCAATAACAGCAACTGATTTTAGGGATTCAGCTTGAATTTTCGGTGTATATTGATTGATTTGTTTTACATCTCACTTTCCTGACAAATAGTAGCCCTCCCTAAATTAATGAAGAAATAACTAGAAGGGGGCACCTGGCTGGCTCAATCGGTGAAGCATGAGACTCTTGATGTCAGGGTCATGAGTTCAAGCCCCACAGTGGGTGTAGAGCTTTCTTAAGAAAGAAAGGAGGGGGGGCGCCTGGGTGGCTCAGTCGTTAAGCGTCTGCCTTCGGCTCAGGTCATAACCCCAGGGTCCTGGGATCGAGCCCCACATCGGGCTCCCTGCTCCGTGGGAAGCCTGCTTCTCCCTCTCCCACTCCCCCTGCTTGTGTTCCTTCTCTCGCTGTGTCTCTCTCTGTCAAATAAATAAATAAAATCTTTAAAAAAAAAAAAAAGAAAGAAAGGAGGGAAGGAAGGAAAGAAGGAAGGAGAGAGGGAGGGAGGGAGAGAGGGAGAGAGGAAGGACTAGAAGACTCATTCCTTGAAGGAATACCAGGGACATAAGTGAGAGGGGCATAGAAATGAGTGTCCCACTGGACTCAAGTCTCACCCTCCATCCTGGTTTCTCAGATATGCTCTGGGCCCCACAGACAACACCCAACAGTGCTGGAGAGCTCCTAAGTGGCTTTATGAGGCTTCTCCTTTCCTTGTTCTCCTAGGCCTACCTATACCAGATCCCCACCACAAAGGAAGGACAGAAATAACAGAGTAAAGGGGTCTGACATAAAACCCAGCCTTCTATTATACTTCTCTGATTCCATCCATGCTGAAACTAAGAGCCGAGGGAGAATGGAGAGTATGCACTGGGAGTACACAGAAAACTTCATTCCTGCTACTTTCACTTGAGTTGATTTGTTGCCCACACAAGGCTATGACCTACAGGAACCTCCAGGAGTTGAGGCCCTTCGAAGGGACAATAGAGCAGAGACCCTGGAGAGTTCACTTATTTGTGGGTGACAGAAGATAAAGTCCCTTTCCAGAATAATTTTTTTTTTTTTTTACTGGCCTATAAAGACCCTTCTTAGACAGCCATTGAGGAATAAGAAAAAGCTGCATGAAACCATCCTTGTTTGACATCCTCTCAGTCCATGAAGCCAAAGTACAGGAAATTCTGGGAAATGAAAATGATCCTTCCCTTGCCCCTTCTTGTTCACTAAGATGCAGCACTATAGCCAGAGTGAAGTAGTCTGGGAGAATGCAGAATAGTTTAGGATATAGAGTATGAATCTTCATTTCTCCGACATTCAGTTAATCCCTTCCCATCATTCTGACTGTTAAAGCATTTCCAAGGTTTCATCGTAAAAGACTTTGTGTTCATTCTAAGGAGTTAAATTTAGCCCATCCCAGGAGGAAGGGGTAGAATTAGACAATCTCTAAGTGTCCCTGTCTAACTTTGGGGACTCCGACTTGTCATGGCTACCCATGGTGCAGTGACGAAACCTGAATGAAAACCTGGCAGACAACGGCAACCACAATAATGGGGTATCAGGCTCTGACAGGATAATTTGCTTTCTTTTAATTGAGCAACAGAAAACCTGGACATGTATACCTTCTTAAAGTATTCACAGACTGGGTCTCTCATGCTAATAACTGGGGCATGAAGACCCCTCCTAGACAGATCTGACAGACTTAGCAGAGGTTGCAAGAAGCAATCCCTTCCCCTGATGTCTCCTGACTGCATTTCTCTGCCATTAAGCATGGCTATAAAGTAGGTGAGAATCTCAAGGAATAAGGACATTACCTGAGGCACAGAATCCTATTCTTTCTTGCCACTCTTCTCTACACATCAGGGCTTGAGACAATGGGGAAAATCCGTGGGAAATAAGGGAGCACAATAGAAGATGCAATATGAAGCTTTATCCCTCTCAATTCTGCATTGCTGAATTTGCTGTCAAACTGTACCTATAAAAGCCCACCTCAATTCTTTGGTATTAAACAGAGCACACCACACAGTTTGCTGATTTATAACTTGATGATATTCTTCCAGAAGGCATCATTTATTTAAAAAATAATAAATAAACATCTCAGCCTTGAAGGTCAAATTTGGAGAGACTTGGTTATGCTATTGGGAGGGAGAGACACTCAATATGCAATGGAAGGATCTTACATCTAATACAGTCTGGAGAAAAGAAGTAGATGATTTCTAAACAGTCTTCCCTGGAGAAGGAGCTTATGATACTTGATTCTCAAGTAAAGTCCCAACACTAGTGCTGTGAAAAACTTGAGAATTTTATAGAAACTTCTCACCACAAGAATAAAGCATATAGCTCACTTCCTATGGGATGAAAGTGTCCCTTCTAAGAAAGGACACTAGGAATTTTGAGGGCTTATAAGTGAGAGTTCTGCCTACTTAAGCAGCAACATGAAGGTCCCCCTCCAAGACTGTCTCTCATACTGAAGTATAAATCATGAAGACACCTCCCACAAAGCTCTGAAAGCTTAAGAGACAAGGAAGCACTGTCTCTCACACCTTGTCTTCACCCTTCAATACTTTTGATTTGTGATATTAGGGCTGGGACTATGCAAATCCCATTGCTGCTTGACCAATCAGCCAATTCTGCCAATTCTGCCAACTGGAAAGTGCTAGAGGGAGACTAGGAGATTGTAGGAGAGAGAAGGGACTTGTTCTTTTCCATTTGCATCCTGTGTACTTGAGGTTCTTGTGAGCATCACTCCAGCAACACTGGGAGGAAGAGAAGAGGAAGGGGGGGGAGGAGAAGGGTAGAAAGAATCAGAGGAGAAAGAGGGGGAGGAAAAAGAAAACTTACAGAGATAAGTTCCAAACATCATGTTCTTTCCCCTAAATACTTCTGTGCATATTTTCTAAAAATAAGGACAATTTCTTTCATAACAAGAGTTCAATTATCAAAATCAGGAAATTAACATTAATAGAATTCTTTCTAATCTATATACCTCATTCAGATATTGCCAATTATTCCATTAATGTCTTTTATGGCAATTGTTTTATTTTGTTTTGGTTCCCCAGGATCCAGTCCAAGATTCCACAGCATTTAATAATTATCATGTCTCTGGTCTTCTTTAATCTAGAAGATTTTCTCAGTTCTATTACCTTGTCTATTACCTTGACATTTTTGAAGAGTGCAAGTCAGTTATTTTGTGGAATATCTCTCAGTTTGGGTTTGTCTGCTGTTTCTTAATGGATTAGAATTGCTACATAATGTATTTGAGCAGAAATACCATCATAAAGTGATGCTGCATTCTTTTCAGTGAGTCATGTTAAAGAGGCACGTGATTTCTGTTTGTCCTCCTCTTGGGACTTTTAACTGTAATCACTTGATTAAAGAGATGTGAACCAGCTTAGCTTTCTTCACTGTAAAGTTACTATTTTGCCTTTTGTAATTAATAGGGATCTTGTGGGGAGATAGTTGGAGACTCTGTAAATATCCTCTTCCTCATCAAACTTGCACTTATTAATTTTAGGATCCATTGATGGTTCATGCCTAAACATATTGTTATGATGTTTGCTAAATGGCAATTTGCCAAATGATGGTTCAATCATTCTCTGTATAGTTATCAGTTGGCATTCTACTGTAAGAAAGAGCTTTCCCTACTTCCCTATTATTCCACTTTATTTATATGTTTATAATAGTATGGAGTCATGGATTCTAATTTTATTGTATGGATTGTATTCCATTATTACTATTATTCACTTTTATGCTCCAACTTTCCCATATTGTGCTAATGGCAGCCCTTTCAAATTGTCTCCTTTGACTTTTGAAGTGTCCCATCATTCTTTGAGTACTTCTTTATTTTCTGGGATGGCAAGATGTTCCAGCTCATTTTGTACTTTACCGCCCCAGCCCCAGAATCAGCCACTTCCCCAAGGATCCCTGGCTTTTTTTCTTTTAATGATATTTAGAAATCATGATTTGGATACTGGTGTGTCATTACTGCTAGGCCCTCTCCACCCCCCCCCCCCCCCCACATCTCACTATCAATTTGCATTCACACAAGCAATCTATGAGTGTCTGTTTCACCACAACCTCATCAACAGAAGTTGTTTTTATAATAATCTGATTTCATAAGATAGTTTCCAGTGGTGTGTTCTGGTCATAAAGGCCAGACTCACAAAGATCTAAGAAGGGGCAGTGGTCATTATGCCACTTAAAAGTGTATGCCTTGGGGACACCTGGCTGTCCTGATCTGTGGAGCATGTGCCTCTTGATCTTGGGGTTATGAATTCGAACCCTACGTTGGGTGTAGAGATTACTTAAAAATAAAAATCTTAAAAAAAAAAAAAGTGCATGCTCTGTCCCAGCCTGGAGGCACAGGGTGGCTACATGTCTCCAAAGGACTCCCCTTGTTGTAGCTGTCTATGACTGAAGTTCTGCTTGCAGCTTTTAGGACAAGACAGGCTAGGTAATCTCTTTCCCAGTAATCTCTGTCTACCTATATCCCCTTGTATATGGGAGACATAAGAAGGGCCAATGTAAATCAGAGCACAAATAACAGGAGGTTTATGAAGCCCTGTCTGAAAGGCTTTCCCTGATATTAGACTTGGATTATTAAGACTTCTGCTGATTCTGGAGTCCTCAGGAATACCTCAGTGAAAAAAAAATCCTCTCTTTTGGCTTTAAAGGCAGCACATAAAAACAAAGACAATTGAGAGTAGAAAGGAATATTGGGAAGATGAGTATTTGACATAAAGCAAAGGGTTGTATTACTCCTCTTTGTCTGCCCTCAATGCTAAGATTCTTGGCCAGAGTACGGTGACTGAAAGGAGAAATAGGATAAGACAGTTAGCACGAGGGATGCCTGGGTGCCTCAGTCAGTTAAGCATTTGCCTTCAGCTCAGGTCATGATCCCAGGGTCTTGGGATCGAGCCCAGCATTGGGCTCCCTGCTCAGTGGGGAGCCTGCTTCTCCCTCAGCTGCTCCCCCTGCTTGTGCTCTATCCCTTCCCCACCTCTCTCAAGTAAATAAATAAAATAAAATAAAATAAAATAAAATCTTTTTAAAAAGACAGCATGAAGCTATATTCCACTTGATTCTGCCATGGCAAATTTGTTCACCAGAGTGTATGTGTGAAAACCAATCCCAGGCTGTTTAGTGGCGTAGGACACAGGATAGATCCATGACTGCTCCATAGTTCATATGAGGTCCTGCCAGAAGGCATGACTGAAAAGATCCTGGTCTTTATGGTTAGACTGAACAAGTTCTGGAGATCATCCTGGGGCAGGGTGAGATTCAATATTTTATTGATGAATTTCTAATCAAGCCAAGACTGGAGGAAGAGTTAATCAAGATGTGTTTCAGTGAAGAAGGCTTTTCACTGGAGAAGGAAAGGTACATTTCTGGTTTCCAACTGCAGCTGCCATGCACAGCCAGAAAGACTAAGGGTCTTGCAGGGACCTTGATAACAGCTATGGAGTCACTTCTCTATTGAGCAGTGAAGGTGGAGGGGAGATGCCCTACTACAGGACACTAGGAATGCTGGTGGCTCTTCACTCCAATATGTCTTGGAAGAAAAGAAGAGAAACAGCATCAGGAATCCTCTCCAAGTTTGGTCTCCCAGACCAAGCTCTGGACTAAAAAATTGCCATCATGTACTTGGAGTTTTCAGTCTCAACCATTTTCTCATCTGCCATTTTATACATGAATCTGTCTGACCTGAGAATAGGGAGCAGAATGGAAGAAGGGATGGAAGAGAATTGAGGACAATGGATGAAACAGTTATTTGGTGCTCTGTTAGCTAAAGCTTAGATTAAAGAAATCTGGGGAGCCCAGGAGATGTTTGTAGCCAAGTATGAAGCTCTTTTTTCTTGGTCTCATATCACTTGCTCCTAAAATCCTGATTATAGAGACTCACCCAGGTTGATCTGAGGAACTGAGGCTCACAAACTAATACTCATTCCAACCTTTGGCTCAAGAGATAACAAAGATTGTCATGATGACCTACAAAAGGCCAGGCCTTTGACTTAGTCTAATTTAGGTCACAGGGGCCACAGTTAGACATAAAATATTCTTTCTGGCATTATATCCCATACTGAGGTCTGGGAAATGAAGACTTCTCCTTCAGGGAAGATATAGGAAACAAACCTACACTTGTTCTACAATATCTCTGTACAGATCTCTGCATAAGTCAGACCCAGGTCATTTTCCAGAAAATTCTGGGAAATTAGGGCATTACATGACATAAAACACTTTGCTCTTCCTCTTTGACTTCTTCATGCTATTATGTCTTAGGGCCAAAGTAAAAGTGGTTGGAAAGTGGAGAAAATATTAGGAGCTTCATCACCTCTGATTCACAGTAGGTGTTTTAATCCGAAGTAATTAAGTATTAAAACCAGATAGTCACTAGTCATTCCACTGTATCAAAAGAAAGTATAAAGTTCTACTCTCAATTATGAAGGCTAGACAAATCTTAAGAATTACAGAGGAGGACTCCTGCGTGGCTCAGTTGGCTAAGCGACTGTCTTCAGCTTAGGTCATGATCCTGGGGTCCTGGGATCGAGTCCTACATTGGGCTCCCTGCTCAGTGGGGAGTCTGCTTCTCCCTCTCCCTCTGCTGTGCCCCCTGCTTGTGCGCCCTCTCTCTCTCAAATAAATAAATAAAATCTTAAAAAAAAAAGTTACAGTGGAATTTGTATGAAGTTCAATATGCCACATCTCCTTTTGCTCTTGTATTTAAAAATTGTCCCATGTTACAAAGGCAGATTAAAGCTTGCTGGGAATCTAGCAAAAATAATCATGAAGCAGTGTGATCTATTCCTCCTGTCCGGGTCTCCACTGTTACTCAGTGACTATGGATAAAATAAAGAAGGCTTGGAAATTGAGCTGTTTGGAGATGTAGAAAGAGGGACATTTTTCTCACTCAGTTTTAATTTTCTCCTTCTATAATGACTTTTAAAGCCTCATCTCAGACGATACAGTAGCCTGAAATTCACTATTCATGGCATTCTAATGCATAACCCTTTCACAAGATATGAGGATGGTCTAACAGTAATACAGTCTTGATTCTACCACTGATCCTCTGCTCTCATATTGAAGGCCAAACACCCGAAACTTGGGAAAAGGGTCTGGCCCAATTTTCCATAATATTAATGTAAAATCTAAATCTACCTAGAATTGGGATGATGTAAGTGACCCTCAGGGGTTCTCTGAGGTGTAAAACCCATGGGCTGTCTGTAATGCCCCCAAGCGTGGCTATCAGAACTCTGTAGGGAACTGGGGTTGCATTTGTGGCAGGCTTCCTAAGAGGACCTTCCATTGGAAGGGGCGCTAGAGAAGTAGGGGCCACAGAACTTACAGTTCTATGGAACAGGAGAGGCGTGATGTCCTTTCTTTTGGCTTGGTTTCTCACATTGACTCTGGGCTATGAAGGCCTCTGCCAGACCACACTAGACAAATCAAGGGAAACTCATGAAGCAAAAATCCTTCTCTTCTTCCTGTGCCTTCAAGAAATTCTTTTTTATGAAGACAAACAGTGAAATTAATAGGTGGTTTGGGCATGAGCAACTTCTCTGAGTAAAAATCTGTGTTTTTCTACCCTTGTCCTACCGCACTGTATTATGGAGGTGAGGAAGCATGAAAAATCAGACAAATGATGGGGACATAGCATGATGCTGCACTGCATGTCTGTAGCTCACTCTCAGTTTACCTGACTGCAAGGAGGATATGAGGGGTTGGAAATGAAACCTAAAAATAGCTGCTTGTTGTATAACCAAGAGATCCTGAACCCTGACTTGCCTGGGTGAATGAATGAGCCCTGACATACTCACACTGAAAGGTAGGTCACATTCCTGCCAAATACACTCCCTAAGCCCTCCACATCTTCTGTTTCAATATTTCTCTCTAAGTCACCAAAAGGATTAGTATGTGAGCTTAAGAATCAAGCAGCTTCTGGTCTTCCCTTCTCACAACTAGGTCTTCCTTGGTGTCACTAAACACACAGACCCTGCTGCTTCTAGATGCTTCTAGCATGTGGTCTGCTATGCTTCCCACTGCTCTGCACAAGGCCACGTCTCCTCCATGGAGTGGTAGTGGACCAGTTCACCCTGCCCACCGATGCCCACCGTCCTTGTCAGGCAGACATGCTTAGCAGTTCCTTTCAAAGTAGGGAGGGTTCACTCGTACCTCTGCCTTATGCTCTTTTAGGGAAGGGGAAAGCTCTTTTCTCTCCATGTAAAGCTCTTTCAGTGAGGTTAGAACAATTTTCTCTGCCTCCTTTAGAAGAGTTAGCAAAGCAAGACTAGTTGGGCCCCAGTGTGCGGAAGTGTTGAGTAGGATGGATCTTCCAGTTTCCACACAAAATACAGAAGAGCTGACACCACCCCCCTCCAACCCTAATGCACCCCTAACCCCCATTGTGGTGAGGGTCCAGGCTGATGTAAGGCCCAGGGCTATGTTCCACCTGGAAACATTGTTTTCACCCATTCTCCTTTTTCATCCTATACTTTCTGTTATTTATCTCTCTGCCATAAATATGGTTATAAAATGGGAGGATTTTGTGAGAGATGAAGACATTGCATGAAATGAGAACCCCCAAATTTAACTTTGCCAGGAGGAGGCAGTGGGCAGACACAAGACATCTCGAAGATTTCCTTAAAAGGCTTTGTTGTCCTTGGCATGTTGTGATCCAGTTGATGAAGTTAAAAAATCATCTGATAAGACCTAGAAAGGTTAGGGGAAAGGGTATGACATTCCATTTCTTTGACTTTAGTATCAGACCACTGTGCCCTTAACATCCTGTGTGAAGTCTCTCCCCGGGACAAGAGATTAATATTCATTTCATCTGTTGATTCAGGTGGTACACGGCTGGCTAGTATGACCTACAAAAGATTGACCAGAAGCATAGTTTATTCAGGGTCATAAAGATTAATCCTGTGGATAAATTTGTATCTCAAGGCTTAAAGTTCACATGAGACTGCATAAGTAAAACCACTCTTGTCCTCTCATTTCTGTTTTACCTATAAATATCTAGCTTTTCAAATGCTCTTTGGGCCAGTTTTAGCATCTTATAGGCCCTCTGATTAATTAGCTATTTAAAATAAAATCATTGATGTGTACATTTTACATTTGCCTGAGGGTCCCAATTTTATCATTTTAAAACTAGACATCAACAAGAGTTAAGCGATTTACAGATTTATTTGAGAGATGGTTTGGGTTTTGTTAAAGACAAAAGTTTATTATAAGGAGAAACAGATGCTGAGAAAAGTGAAGGAATTTGGAATTAAGATAAAAGAAAAGAGGCTTAAAAGAGTTAAAAGTAGGAAAGTGGCTTTCCCAAAATTGAGCTCCCCCTCTCTGGGTTTGACCTAGCCTCCCGTCCAACATCCCTATTCTAGAATCAAGCCCACTTGGTCCATAATGGGAGTCTTTGGCTCTTCAGCTTTGAAGCCCCTTAGCTTGTACCATGGGCTAGAACTAGGGGCCTGTTAAGCAAGAGTGCCTCAGGAGGAAGCAGTGGGCAGACACAGACATCTCGAAGATTTCCTCACAAGGTTTTGTTGTCCTCAGTGTGGGAGTGCGGGAAACCCACAGAACTCAAATTCCTTCCCTGTGCATTTTTCTAACATGGAAGTGTTAGCAAGCTCCAGGCTCCCAATTTCACACTTCAGATCAACTGTAAGAAACAAATCGAATAGTAATAAAATGTAAATATTTAAAGAAAGTTGGCTCATAAATATGAGACAGACCAGGCAGTCTGTAAACTCCACTTATAGACCACCCTTTTCTCTTTTCAGTGCCTCTGCCCCTAGCATACCTGCCAGATGAAAGTAAGTTCTGTTTGAGGTATCTAAAAGATAATTTGGGGGGGTTGGAGGTGGGAGGAAACATTTTCTAAAATTTGAGATCTGTAGGCAAATGTTTGGGGCTATGAAGGCTTTCATAAGAAAGGTTCAGATATGGGGTTGGGTATAACAGAACAGCTAGAACTCACAGAGACCTGTCTACATGCCAGTCATGTGCTAAGGTTTTTATAAACATAATTCATTTAGATCTTCATTTAGTAGGCAAAGGCGATTTCTACCCTGGCTTCGTAGAGGAGGACATTGAGGCTGAGGGAGGATATGGTTACAGGGTCTCACGGTTAGAAGGTGGCAGGCTTGGGACTGTAACCCAGGAAGAAGCCAAACTAGTTGTGGTAGAGAATATGGTTTAGATGTTCAGGAGGCTCAGAGTAGAGGAAGGCCATTTCTTTTCTTTTTTTTTTTAAGTTTTTGTTTATTTTTTTATCAGAGAGAGAGAGAATGTGGGCATGCACAAGCAGGGGGAGTGGCAGGTAGAGGGAGAAGCGGGCTCCCTGCTGAGCAAGGAGCCAGATGCAGGACTTGATCCCTGAGCCAAAGGCAGATGTTTAAACGTTTAACCGACTGAGCCACCCAGGCATCAGAGGAAGGCCATTTCTTTCTTTCTTTCTTTTTTTTTTTTAATTCAGATTTCTTTTTTTTTTTAATTAACATATAATGTATTATTTGTATCAGGGGTACAGGTTTGTGATTCATCACTCTTACACAATTCACAGTGCTCACCATAGCACATACCCTCCCCAGTGTCCATCACCCAGCCACCCCATCCTTCCCACCCCTCCTCCCCTCCAGCAACCCTTAGTTTGTTTCCTGAGATTAAGAGTCTCTTATGGTTTGTTTCCCTCTCTGGTTTTGTCTTGTTTCATTTTCTCCTCCCTTCCCCTATGATCCTCTGTCTTGTTTTTCAAATTCCTCATATCAGTGAGATCATATGATCAGTGAATCAGTGAGTTCCATCCACATTGTTGCAAATGGCAAGATTTCAAATTTTTTGATGGCTGAGTAGTATTCCATTGTATATATATACCACATCTTCTTTATCCATTCATCTGTTGATGGACATCCAGGCTCTTTCCAGAGTTTGGCCATTGTGGTGGACATTGCTGCTATAAACACTGGGGTGCAGATGCCCCTTCGGATCCCTACATTTGTATCTTTGGGGTAAATACCCAGTAGTGCAATTGCTGGGTTGTAGGGTAGCTCTGTTTTCAGCTTTTTGAGGAACCTCCATACTGTTCCAGAGTGGCTGCACCAGCTTGCATTCCCATCAACAGTGTAGGAGGGTTCCCCAGGAAGGCTGTTTCTTTTTTTTATTTTTTTTTTATTTTTTAAAGATTTTATTTATTTATTTGACAGAGAGAGACACAGCGAGAACACAAGCAGGGGGAGTGGGAGAGGGAGAAGCAGGCTTCTGGCAGAGCAGGGAGCCCGATGCGGGGCTCGATCCCAGGACCCTGGGATCATGACCTGAGCCGAAGGCAGACACTTAATGACTGAGCCACCCAGGCGCCGAGGAAGGCCGTTTCTTGATGGCAATCCACTTCTCCAGATCTGGGGATTTTCTGAATCAAAATTATGGTATTCTTCCAGGCCTCATCTACCCTTCTCAGCCAAGTTGCTTCCATTGCCATGAGCTCATTAGTGACTTGTCCAGCGCATGGACTGGTGGTTAATGCCTAATTCTCCAGAGCGCTAGGCCTGGGGAGGAAGGGAGGAAAGGCCCCTGAAAGTGGGGCACTTAGAACCCTTCATGTTTCCCCACAGTTTCCCAGAGTGAGAATGCTGAGGCCTTTCCTCCCTATAGAAGGGACCAGCGTGACCTCTGAAATGGAAGAGTTGGCTGTCTACTTAGAAACGATCTTGCTATCTCCCTCTCCTTCAGCTCCAGCATCCAGTCCACCAGCAAGTCCTCACAGTGCCACCTCTCAAATGTATTCATTCAAAATAGTTTAATTTTTTCTATATCCACTGATACTACCTCATATAACCAATATCACCTCCAGCCTAGATGTCCACAGCACCCTAATGGCATCCACTTTTACCCACTACCAATTCCTTCCCCACAATACTTTAAACCGAATTTAAAATCTTCAATGGCTCTTCACTACATTTACAAAAAAACTCCAATTACCTGACAGTGGGCTACAAGGTGCTGCATAATTTGGTTCCTGTCCACCTTCCCAGCTTCCCTTCTTGCCACTTTCTATCACGCTCACCATTTCCAGCTATACTGACCTTCAAAAGTATTTCTTATTCCTGACTTTCTCTCTCCTCAGAGCTCATCCTTCCATGTGAACCTCTCTTTTCTCAGCTCCTACATAACTGCCATAATCCATACTTCATTTCTCAGTTTAAATGCCGCCTCCATAGTGAGTCATGCCCATTCTCCCCACCCCCATTCCTTATCTTCTTCTCTGGTTCATTGCTTCATAGCACTTGTGAAAATTTGCTATTTTTTAAAAAGATTTTATTTATTTATTTTGAGAGAGAGAGAGTGTGTGCCCACGAGTGGGGGGAGGGGCAGAGGGAGAGAGAGAATCTCAAGTAGACTCCACACTGAGTGCAGAGCCTGAGGTGGGAGTTGATCCCAGGACCCTGAGATCATGACCTGAGCAAAATCAAAAGCTGGATGCTTAATCGCCTGAGCCACCCAGGAACCCCATGAAAATTTCCTATTATTTTAGTGGTTTGTTTTCTTGTTCTTTGGCTGCCCCACCCACTAGACTGTAAGCTCCATCATGACAGTTCACTCTGGGATGCATGTGCTTTTTGTGTTACGTAGCTCATGTTCTCCACTCCTAGTGCTGTGTGTAATAAGATGTTTTGAGTTACTAGGCACTGTAAGAATTACAGAAATTATGGTGCCTCCCATAGACAACTAAAAGTAAAAACTATGCTAAAATTAAAATGAAACTTGCATATATTCTGAAATCAAACCAGCTTATTTGTAAATTTTCTGATTGCAAAATCTTGGAAAAGGCCACTGAAATGGAACTTTTCTCATTTCTTTGGTGTCCCTGATTTGCTGGTAACCTAAGTCCATGTGTTGTCTGCCACTGGGTAATATACAACTGCCCTGGACCTGAAAGGGAAAAACTATCTTACGTTTCAATATCAGAGCAAAGGTTTGTATTATCATGTAAATCTTACTTAATAAATCTGTACTGGAACAGTGGTCACTATTAGCATTACACCTCTTTTTCTACAGTAGAAACAGTTAATCCTTCGGCCTCCCATCATTCCTTCTCATCCCACACAGCCTGTCAGCTCCTTAGCTATTGACAAACTCTAACTCTTCAAATAAATTAACAGAAAAAAAACATGATGGAAAGAAGTTGTGTGCTTATGTGTGTGAGTGGTTGGGGGGGAAGGAGGCAAATTCTTTCAACAAACACCTAAGTGCCCATACTATGCACAGATACTGTGCTAGTTACCAACATTAAATAAAACGTGAGTAACTTGCAAGTTCTTGCACATTTCAGCGCCTGTGTACATTTCCTTCCCTTCTTCCAAAACCAACTGCCCCTACCCTACCCTATTATCCCTCCGGTAATATCTTCCTTGGGCTCCTAAACTCAGTTATATCTTCCCTTTATATGCTATCAGAACTTCTGATGGTTCTCTGTTTAACCCTCAACATAATTTAATTACATTTAATTACGTAGTCTGTCATTCCTTTTAGATTATTAGCTCCATGGAGAGCGTGTTCATGCTGTCTTAGTCACAGCTGTATCTGTAGCACCTAGGACAGCACACAGTAGCAGCTAGCAATAAATATTTGTTAGGTTGGCATAGCAATAAATGAATGAATGAACAGTATATTCCTGACCTCAAAGTGCTTACAGTCAAATAGGAAAGAAAGACAAAGAAAAAACTATTTGCCATTCAACATCATGAGGGCAGCAATAAAGATGTGACAGGGGACAATGGGAACGTCACTTCTAGTCCTAATCCTGGTATCGTTGTTGAAGACTACCCAAAGGAGGTGATGGAGAAATCATTAAGATTGAAGAATTGGGGCAGGGAACAGGGTGAGCAAAGGCCGATGTGTCCACCTACTATGCAGGCAGTCATTCATAAGATGGTTGGCTTTGGGAGTATGGAGTTCATGGGAGGGTTCTAATATTTTTGCTTACTGGTAGCATTTTTTTTAAGATTTTATTTTCTTTTAAGTAATCTCTACACCCAGACTTACAACCCCGAGATCAAGAGTCATATGCTCTACCGACTGAGCTAGCCAGGTGCCCCATTACTGGTAGTATTGATAAAGGATATGCAGTGAGGTCCAAATGATGTGTTTTTTTCTTAACGAACTCAGAAAGATCCTGACAGCTTACATTTAATGTTCTCTGTAAATACATAATATGTTAATAACCTCTTACAGAGTAGACAAAGAATAAACATTCACTTCTAACTGTGACTTCTCCCTTTTTGTCCCCTTTTTGGGGAAATCAAGACATTGGCCTATCTCTGAGATAAACATCTGTAGAAATCCTCATGGTCTGCTGAAAGCAGGTCTGCAGTCATAACAAGTTCTTAGAATAACCTTGAGTGATCTGAGTGTTTTGGAAACATCCAGAATAATATGCTTTGCATAACCATAGTTATTTAAAATGATATTTATAATGGTGTGAGCTACATATTATCTATTGTTTATTATATGCCAGGTACTTGTTAGCTTTTTGCAACAATAACTTGGATCTTCAGAACAACCCAATGAAGTAGGTACTCCGAGCATGTCATATAACGAAGGAACTGAGGCATACAGAAATTAAGCAGCTTGCCCAAGGTCATTCAGAAAACAAATGGTGAAGCATGAACTCATTCCAAAAAGTCTGTCTTCAGAGCCTACACTTTGCAGCTTCCTCCCATTATGCTGTGGTTTCTCCTGAAAATTTAATGCCACTTTGGAGCCAAGACCCACACCCTGTACTTTTTCAGACATCTCATAGAATCCAGAAGTCAAAATTGGAAAGGTCCCAGGAGAGGTAGACAGTTTGCTCACTGTTAGTACTACTGGAGAAGACATTCTTAGAACAAAATCAGTATTTCTCAACACCATGCATACTACCGGCGATATGCTAGATGACTTTGAATATGCATGAGCAAACGTTTCCATTTTCATAACTATGTATATTTAAAATATGTATCAGATAGACATTATGCTAATATGCATTATGCTAATAAGATAATTTGTGTAATTATCTTAGTTTTAATTTTGAGAAATATCAAAAATATGTAACTGGACAAATAATATTCTAACAATAGCTTATATAGCCATGATTCAATGCAGAAGTTGTTGGTATTTTATTTATTTACTGCTTTATTCATTCAACAAATATTTACGGAGCACCTAATAAAGGTCAGGGACTGTTCAAAAACATAAGCAATCAAAAATCCCTGCCCTTTCGTAGCTTACATTCTAGTGGAGAGAAACAGATAACAAAATATGTAGAAGCACAAATAAATAATATAGTATAATAGAAGATGACAAATACCATGGAAAAATAGAGCATGATTAGAGAGGAGATGGCAATGGAGAGAAGGAATGAGATTTTAAAATTATAAAAAAATATTACAAAAAAAGTTAGTGTCTGTTTCAGCCCCCCAAAATGTATGATTTTGCTTTAAGTTCCTTTCTCTGAGGACACTCTCTTTACCATGCTTATTTTTATTTATATTCTACTGAAGGCAGAGATAAATTTCATTTTAAAATAACAAATAAAGTAGATAAAATAGTAAATAATTAAGTATTTTTTAAAAACTATTATAAAATAATAAATACAGTGCTTCATGGATATGGTAAAAGGTGGGAGAGCATTTGAATGACTAAATTGTTTGAACACCAAACACTGTTTTCTCCCCCAGTTGATTCTGCCTTTGTTAATGGGAGGAGAGAAAACTGGAATGGCTCACCCCAACCAAGTCAGCTCTTGACGTGAAAGATGAAATGCTCCCTCACAAGGCTGGTGGGGAGGGTTGTGTCTCTCAGACATGCCTGAGCTTCTATAACCTGCAGATTTCCTTTCTGCTTACTTACAGGACCATCTCTGTGGAGACAACAGAAGGTGAAATACAGAGAAGAACACACACAAAAAAGCAAAACAACCCATTCCTTTCTGTTGCATGACTACACTTACGTGATGCTCGTGTGGAAGTATGTGCAGACTGCGTAGTGGCTCAGTCTCTGACGGGAGGCAGGAGCCACCAGCTGCACAGAGTAGGATGCAGGCCTCCCTTGGGAGAGGACCAAGAGGTAAGGCCAAGGATGGTAATGAGGATGACTGCAGCCCTTTCCTTGACCACCTAATTATCTTCAAGTTAGTTTTGTTAGAATAAGGCCCTGGCATCAAGAGTGACCCCATCTAGGAAAAAAAATCTTACATTTTAATATTAGTTACTTAAGAACGAGTAACAAATAATCATAGCTACCATTTATTGAACAGTTACTATGTGCTAGACACTGTGTTAATGCTCTACATACATCATTCTGTTCAGTTCTCATGATGACTCCATGAGGTTCTATGATTATTTCCAAAAACATCGGTTCAGGGAAGTTAATTATTGTGTGTCAAGTCATATCTATAGTAAATACTGGCACCAGAAATGGATCCCAGGCTGTCTGACTCTGAAAATTACCTTAATCCTATTTGAACTTATAAATAACCCTATAGGTTAAGAACAAAGGGTATCTCCATTCCATGGAGTAGTGGCAGAAAATTGTGATCATTAGGGGGGGAGCAAATGTTAGTATTAGAAGGGTCAGAGTTTTCATTGTGGCCGTATCATTAATTAGCTGTGTCAATTTGGGAAATTTATCTAAGTCCTTTAAGACTTAGAATATCCTCGACTGTCACATTTTAGAGAATTTTTCTTCTTTCAGGATCTCTCTGTCTTTGCCATCATCATCACCAACACATCTATCGTGTATTGTTTTCTCGCCTTGTCTGAATTTGCCATGCTATTCCCTCGAGCCCTTGAATTAAGAGGCAGTTACAGTATACTACTACTACTACTACTACTACTACTAGTAAACATTTATTTACACACTTACTACATGCCAAGGGCTATTAATGCATTATTTCATTTACTCTTTACAACTACTGCATGAGATAAATACTAGTGTCATCTATAATTTATAGTTAGAAACAGAACTAAACAGAACTCAAAGAACTCAGAACACTGCTGATTTCACTTTCTTTTTTCTACCTACCATCCTGACTACCAGCTGGCTTGGGAACTCCAAGGCATCCATGAAAATGGCATCCATGAAAATGGCTTAGAATTTTCTGCAGGAAACAACACTCCAGGAGTTTGACATTCCAAAGGTTTGGAACTATCCACCAACTGGTTGGTGTTCCTGAGAACCATGTGGTTGCTCAAGAAATTTCTGTTCCCTCTGTTCCAACTTCCTTTTCCACAGGGGAGTGCCATATACCTCCAAGTCCTGTTCAGGGATAGAACTGGAGAAACAGTGAGACCAAGTGACTCACTTGAGAAGAACAAGCAGAGGGTAGTGCTAAGGAATCAGACTCTTACTTTATTGTAAAGTCCAGCCACTTACTTTGCTTTTTAAGTCTTGAGTGACATTGAATAAAAGATACCATCAAGGACAAACATATTTGGAGTAATTATAATCTCCCAGTACACGATATGATTTTCCCCATTTGTTATTATTTTTTTCTGATGGCAAATTTTAATAGGTTTTGTTGGAAAACCATAGTAAGTGCAACAAATAGCTAAGTTATTTTGTATGTTTCAGTCTTGATTTGGACTACATTTAAATGATTCTCTTCCTGTGCCTATACACCTTTGCCCCATTTTTAAAGACCCAGAGTCCCGGTAGGAGAGACCAAAAGCATCCCAGAGGGCAGCAGCACAAAATTCACTCCCCTCCAGCCCCTGCAGCTCATTTCACCCATCTCCCCTCCCCCTTAGTCTGGTGGCTCACCATTGGTCGTTGCCATGACAACCAGCAGCGGCCGGGACCGGCAGCCTCTACCGCAGCAGGGGTGGGGCTTTGGGGGAGGGGGCAGGAGAGGAGGAGCCAGAGGAGGTGTCTGCTGCAAGTTCCTGGCTGCTTCTGAGCTCACCCCATCCTCCAAGAGGGAGGAGGCAGGTGGTGATGCCGCTGCTCCCGCCGCCTCGACTGCTGATGCTCTAGTGAGGCTGGAAGGGTGGTTCCTGTTCGCACCATCGCCAACCAGAGAGCGAGGGAACAAAATCCCAGCAGCAGCTGCCGATGTTGGGTTCGGAGGCTGCATCCGACTCGGTCACAAGGAAAATGGATTCAGTTTGCATCTTTCCCTCCTTTCAGCAGCTTCTCCGGGTCTCAGCATGGTGAGTAGGAGACTGTGGGGCTATCTTCTTGGTTTAGCTGCCGGTTAAAGGACCTGAGTGTACATTTGTGGCCAGCACTTGAACAATGACTCCCTCGGAGTAGGAGAGGAAGATGTGGAGACAGAGATGGGGATGGAGAGAGAGGAAGGTTGCCAGGAAGAGAGAAGTAAGAAAACATCCGCGGTGTTTAAAAAAGAAAAAATGGTGTTCTGATTTTATCTTGAACTGGCTCAGAATGCAGACTGAGCCACTTGGTTCCTTTCCTTCCAAGCTTAGCAGCAGAATTAGGGGGTGGAAAAAGAGCTAACAAGAAATGGGTG
The DNA here is from genome assembly GCF_004348235.1 of Phoca vitulina. NCBI lineage: Eukaryota > Metazoa > Chordata > Mammalia > Carnivora > Phocidae > Phoca > Phoca vitulina. The sequence continues at coordinate 68,290,465 of NW_022589709.1, forward strand.
TTATTGAAAGGACTCGTTTAATTTGCAGCTCTCACATACAGGGTTGGGCCTTCCTCAGAAACCCATTTGGTGCCTCTTAAGCTTCCCGGCCTAATTATGAGGTGATTTTGCTTATTTCCTTTATCGCTAAGAAAAGGTGGCCTCAGAATTTAGCATTCTATTTCATATTCTAATGTACTCTTGTTGAGAAACCATTTGCTGGATGGAGTTTGATTTTTAGTAGGTAGATGTGATTGTAAACATACAAATGTATATCCTATGGATTTGCATATCATATATACACATGTTTCTTAGCATAAGTAGTGCATTTATGAAATATATTTATATGCATACTGTGCTCTGCAATCATATTTATGGGTTATAAATGCCCTTGCATGCTTGGAGGTAATTGCATATTTTTGAAACTGTGCTTCTGGTTTGTATTATTCATTGGCTTCATTTGGATTAATGTGAGATTTATTCTTGTTATTGTCCCTTAGTTTCATTGTGACCAATTAGGACAGATGCCTATCATTTAATCTGTATCTTAGTACCAGATGCAAATTCATAGCCTCCCTCTTTTCTTTATTTTTAATTGGTTTTGCTGGGGTGTGGGGGGGGGTGACTTGAGAGCCCTGAATTTACAATGATGGGAAAGGGAGGTGCCTTGAGGTGTTATTTTGTGTTCAGCATCTTGCCAAGTCAATGTTGAAACAAATCAGTTTTCTCGAAATTCTGCTCCATCCCTTTCATGTTTGTGCCTTGTGTCCCAGGAAGCACACATGAGCTGGAAGGTGAAATGCATTCATTTTATGTGATAGTGCTGCTTGCTATTTGGTCTTCATTCCTTCAGTATCCAGGCACCATTTTACAGTTCTCTCAAATGTTGTATTATGGGTCACTTCTTTAGGTGGTTAAGTAGGAAAGTGGGATTTTTTTGAAAATCTAGGTGTTCCCAAGTACCCTAGCTATTCCCAAATTAGCCTACTTATACAATGAAATGAAACAAGAGAGTGAGCCCAAAATGGGGGGCTGTTGTAGTTTACAAATGCTTACTAGGATCTGCTTGACCTTTTATTATGTCAAGGCTTTAAGGCAGCTTAGGAGACTGAAGATGCCTGAGATGAGTAGGGTACAGGACTCCATTACTACCCAGGAGAATGGATTTAATTAAATTAAAGCCAGAAAAATCCTTGCAGGTAAAAGTGTATTTATTACATTCATCATATGGACTAGTTTTATCCATCGATCTCTTCTCAAACATCATTGTCAGTGCAAACATTTTTTATAATGTTAAGTAACATTTTTTATCTTAATCTTGCATTTTATTTTACACACTGCTGCCCCTTCTTCATTTTAAATTTTTACATGTATTTGAATGAAGTTTATAGTTTTAATTTCTCAGAGAATAAATGTTCTATTTGGTTTATATATAGGAAGACTTAATGGGAAGAATGGATTTAATATGCTCACGGCATCTTGTATATTACATAGATTCACAACTCTGTAAAGTCATGCTATCGTGTGCCTAATTATAACTAAATAAAGTAGAGCAAGGAAAGAAGTACTGGGCTTATATGTCACATAAAATTTTTATGACACACTGCATCCTAAATCTTTTAATGATAACTTTTGACTTCCAAAAATTAAAATTTCAGATATATCTATAATAAGCTTTAAAAAATAAAGACACATTTAGTTGACCCTGTTTCATGCAATGAAAACAGCTATCTTGGGGCTTTGTTTTATTTCCTTTGTGTTGAGTTTTCATTGGGTTGTGGTTTTATAGGTGAAGTTGGTACAGTTTAGGCAGAGGCCAATGACTGTAGGCTGTCAGCACAGAACTATCAGTAGTAGCATGTTTTACCTATGTGGTCAGACCCTGATGGGAATCTTAGACCTAGTGTTTGATCCCACAGCTTAAGACAATTTTATGGCCTTTACTAAGGGGCCACACAAAAGTGAAGTGTGTTTAAAGGACTACAAGTTGTATTCTCTAACAAAGGATAAGGAGACTAGGATTATTTCATTAGGAGAAGAGAAAATTAAGAGATGACAATCATTTGTTTCAGAAGAGCTGGGGGTTGTTTGGAACCTAAAATATAGTCAGTGAGCTTCAACTTCATTAGGAAAAATGAGGATTAGAAATAGAGGATGTGGAACTTCCTGATAGCAAAGTTGAGTTGTCAACTGAGCAACCAGATAAAGCAGTGCATTCTTCTTTCACCAAAACCTCTGAGAGTATGACCTAGACATGCATTTATTTGGGATGGAGTAGGCTAGATTCTTTCTCAAAAACTTCTCTGGCTTTTTCTAGTGTAAATTGCCCATTTTAGAGTGTGCTTTGGTTGTTTAATATCTGGTACTTCTAGATCTGTAACAGTAAGGCTCTATTTTGCAATGGGCTTCTAAGTTACAGAATTTGGATATTTTTAAAGAAGTTGATTGACCATCTGCTTGGAAAATATATGTTATCTTGTCACGATGCAGGGAACTGAACACTGGCCTCTTCATAAGAGTCCTTTTTCAGCAACTTTTGGAATGTGATATTTAACAGCCATATTAAAATTATTCCCTTTTGTATTGCTAATTTTGAAAACTAAAATGGGGTTGAGTGGGGTCTAGATCCAAAATAATTCAAGAGCCATAAGGTGATGTTGGAAAGAACAAAGTATATGAAGGATACCTGTGAGTTATTGTTTAAATGTATTGTTTAGCAATATTCTAATTTAATTAATTCCCGATTTCTCAAACACTGTTTTGGAAATGCCATTCTTATTGGAATATTAAATATTTTGACTGGCATTTAAACTTTAGTAAAACTTGTTTTAATTGGAGTAAAACATACATTATCTAATTCCTCACTTTGTGATAGGATGTTCCTTATTTCTTCAAGTGACCTCAGAACATATTTCAATTTTATGTACATGCTCTACTCTCCATCAGGATGACTTAGAAGAGACAAAACCATTTTTTACATTTCTCATAGGTTCATAAAAGGATTAATTCTTTGTTTTCCATGATTGTAACCTAAAAGAAAACCGAATTTATCATGGAAGTTTCAACATAACTCAACATTCTGTTTTTTCTGAAATAAATAAACCAGATTTATACTTGAGTGTTACTATGAGAGGTCAGTTACAATTCCTCCTGTTTTATATCCCAAGTATTACTCTATCAGTTAAAAATGTGTTTTTACACAAGAGCAATCAATCATATAATCAAACTATTTGTAGAGCTCTTATATGACTAGAACAATTTGCATATCCTAGCGACATAGGATTCCTTGGGGTATACAAGATATACAGATGTGAAAACAATACAGTTGTAATAAGTACCACCATTATACCTTATATTATTAATATAATCTTTTGTAGTTCTCAAAGTCATTTTACATTCTTTATTTCTCATCTAATATTCCCCCAAATTCTATCGTGCCAGTAAAACTGTGTCATCATAACTATTTTAAATAAGTGGAAACAGGCTCAGAGAAGTTAGACTTGTCCAGGTTTGGGTTTGGTAAATGGTCTAATTGGACCTGGATTCCAAATCCCATGAGCCCAAATCTGCCATGTTAGAACATTTAACATATTATCTTGCTAATTAGAATTTAAAAATATCAAATATGGTAAATCTGCATTAAATGTGACTCATTTTATTTGAATTTTTATTTGAATATGTCAGGTGTCATGATTTGCTTTTTGATCATATTGAATTGCTAATAGACTAAATGTATGCTTAGGGTATCAACCTCCACCCCCCCACCCAAAAATGGTGCACACAAAAATTTTGGAGAAAAGCTGGGATTCTTGATATTTTAGAAAAGCATAGAAGCATTTGTCTGGGAAGAATCAGAACTTCATTGGATTGAGGTGCCCTTATTTTACGGCTAAGTATTGTCTTTATTTTTAGTGACATCCAGGTTAGGAGGTAACATAATTTTTTTCTGTGCTTAGGACCAAATTAAGATTCCTATAGATCCTGGATCTTGAAAAAAACTCAGCCATACCTCCCACCTATATGTCCTAAGCATCTTTTCACCTACATATTCTTAAAATTAAAAATGATATTAAATCATTAAATAGTGTACATCATGGGGTGCCGGAAACCTCTTGGTTTCCACTCAGGTCATGATCTCAGGGTTCTGAAATCGAGCCCCTCCTCAGGTTCTATGCTTACTGGGGAGTCTGCTTCTCTCCCTCTCCTTTTGCCCCTCCCCCCGCTTGCACGGCCCATACTCACTCTCTCTCTCTCAAATAAATAAATAAATCTATAAAAATAAAAAAGTTGTACATCAGTTCATCAACTTTCTAATATTTTCCCTAGGCAAATGCTTTTACACTTTTCTGAAATTTCAAAAGTTTAATACTTTTCTCTAAAAATATATTTTTTGTGTGTGTGTCTTTCTTTTTTTGCTAATGCGCTAGGCACATACTCTGTGTCTGACTATTTGGCATTCAACACTGGCCAAAGAGCAAATTATGCCATCTGAACTATCATTCCACATTTGGGAAGTGTCCTTTAAAATTAATTAGCTTGCAGTACAAGTGAGATCTGTCACACTAAAGACAGTCTGCTTTAAATCAATATTCACCAATACAATTAAATTTTATCTTTTAAAGGTTTTTTTTTTCCACATTTAAAAAATACATCATTGTGATAAACAAAAAAAAAGGTTATACAGAAATGTATAAAAAGAAAAGAAAAAAATTAAAAAGGAAATCACACATGAGCCTACCATCAAGAAATAATTACTGTTAGCATTTTGGAAATTTTCCTTCTAGATTTTTTTTACATGTGAATATAAGCACACTCAGACATACAATTTCATTAATGGGAGCATACTCTAAGCATTGTTTTGCAGTTCTTTTACTTTTTATAAGGTGACTGTCATTCCATGTCAACGAAATATGTCTCTACTAAATTTTTAATCTCTATATGCATTTTTCCATGATGATTCAAGATGTTTTTTCCCCACTTGGGGGTCTTTATACTTTGTTTTAAATACTTGTCATGACACAGGTAGATCCTGCTTGGTTTACAGCAGCTGTGAGTCAAGCATTATTTTCAGGAAATCTGACATCTGTTACCCTGACCTGCCACTACATCTCACAATGGGTATTAAATTAACCTTGGTTATCTCTTGTGTGCTCATAATGAGTGAGTTTTAAGCCCAAGTCAATGAAATCTTTGTCTGAATCACAGAAAATGTCATCAGATGCATGCATAAGCACACAAACAAGCAAAAAAACAAAAATAAATTTCTTCCAGAATTTTGTCATTTTTCCTCAGTATGGTAGTGGCATCCTACAGTCTTAATCTCTGTGTCCAAGTCAAATTCTCTATGAAAGCATATTTATTTATTTTATTTATTTTATTTTTTATTTTTTTTTAGAGATAGAATGAGCGCACAAGTGGAGGGGCAGAGGGAAAAGGAGAGATAGAGAATCCCAAGCAGATTCCACACTGAGTGGAAGCCCAAGGTGGGGCTCTGTCTCACAACCCCTCCCCAGCTCACACATCTTGGCAATCTCTCTCGAAAAAAGAAAATAAAATAAAAGGCCAGTCATCTGACTCTTCCCCTTTTAATATATGAATGGTTGGAATCTCCTTATACTTTAAGTTTGAGCTTTAAATATAACTCTTTGGAGAGGTTTCCTTAAGTGTATCTCCATTATTATCCTCTGCACCCTGTGGGTTTCCTTCATAGCATTTATCAAAGTCGTAATTATAGAGCTATTTATTTGCTTACTTGATTTTCCTTACCCTTCAGTAGATTGTAAGCTCTAAGTGGGCAGAAAATGAAACCACTAATGACAAATCTCATAGCACAACATATGTGTTTAATTAACGTTGGTTGACTGACTGGATGGATGGATGGATGGATGGTCTCCTGAAGGACCTCTGCCCTATGGCTTTCCACTGGTAGTTCTTTGGACAGTGATTATTCATCTTTTTATTTTGGCTGTAAAAACAAAGTGGATTGTATTCATATCTGTGACATTCTCAGGATTCTAAGATTCTGATAAAGGGAAATCAAATTCTTAAAGGCAATAAATCACAACACTTTAAAAATCCCTAATTAAAACTTGTTCACTACGTGCTATGACATAAATAAGAAAAGCTGGGAACATTTCTGTGGCTCCTTTTATTCCCTTTCAAAACTAAATTGCAAGTCAGAAATAATGACACCACCAGTAAGGAAATACCTTTGGATTCACTGAATTTCTTAAAGTAAATTAGTAATTTAATTATTATTAACATCAAATTACATGATCCACACTCACAGTTCTTTTGCTATTCTGGAAATCCACTCTAGTAAATTCACTAATTGTAAATAAATCATCCCTTCATATCTGTATCCAGAAATTAAGACTAAACAGAAATGGAAGTAATAATCTTACTCAAAAGATAAATTAAGACAGCATTTTGCTTTCATGGAAGTTCAGAAACTTAAGTATGAGGTAGAAGTCTTTGTTCCCTTTCTTTGTTTAAATCTAAATCAAGATCATTTACTGCAATGCTTGAAATTCTGGAGTCTAACTGCAGCAAAAATATACATAGAAAACCAAGTCTGACTAAGTTTTTTTTTTTTTTTTTTTTTTTTAAAAGATTTTATTTATTTATTTGAGAGAGAGAGTGAGAGAGAGAGCACAAGAGGGGGGAGCGGGAGAGGGAGAAGCAGACTCCCTGCTGAGCAGGGAGCCCGATGCGGGACTCGATCCCAGGACTCCAGGATCATGACCTGAGCCGAAGGCAGTCGCTTAACCAACTGAGCCACCCAGGCGCCCTAGTCTGACTAAGTTTAGTTGACACTATTTGGTCAGAAAACAATTCGCTGGTTATTTTCAAGAAGGAAATTTGCTGAGATCATTGGGACTCTAAAAAAGCTTTGTGAGCATGTGCTCAAGAAAAAAGGGTGATATTTTCCCTCATGGCTTCTGTTCCAAACTGGAAATATGCCCCTGGAAAATGCTACCAGTATCACAACAATGGAAAATGTAAACCAAGCAAATGTTTCTTACCCACATTCCTTATCTGGTCCTTTCTTGTGCAGCATTTCATGGAGAGAGGTACCTTCCAAAAATAAGCTGAGTTGATACTCTGTGGTCATTACTGATCCATATTGTGTCCCATAAACTATTCTTAGGTCAGATATATGTACTTTAAACATATTTTCCAGAACAAAAGCCACTTTTTTTAATGCAAGGATGCTGATGAAAACAACTAGTCAGAATACTTATTAAATGAGTACCATTCTGTACTCATGGGTACCATTCTACCAAGGAGCCATTAAAAGAATAGCAAGACAATTGACAATAATTTTTTATATGACAGTTCCCAACCTGGAGGTGTACAAAAAATCAACACTCTGAATTCTCATGAGAATTCTCGAAATTCTGCTAATTGGTACTGATAAGACAGAGAGAAGGATCTAAGTGTTTTGAAGATATTATAGATCCCATATTTGCTTTCTTATGAATTTCCTAGCTAATTCAGATTATGAAGATGTAGACTCTGGAATTACTGGGGTTTCTCCATCATCTGCTCTGCTCTCTGGTTACCTAGACCTAGAATTACTCCCACTCCCCTGGTTCAGTCTCTGTCTCCTACATCTGTTAAGGAGGAATTTAAGTGGCAATTAGTTAACCATAAAATGAATTTTACATTTTAGAAAATATATGATTTTGATTTCTTAAGGAAAACATTTAAATTATGATTTACTTTTATTTTTAAAACACTTCATTGAATAAAAGCAGCTACAAAGTGTAGAATTTGTAGTGTTTTGAGCCAGATGCCTAAAACATCAGCAATCATTAAAAATAAACCCTAGCTTTTAAAAAATGATGGAACAAGGAACCCCTCACCCTAGTTAGTTTTACATAGAAGGAACATTTTAGTCACCTTGCTCTCTTCTTAGCTAGACTGTGCACATTTGGGGATCCACAGGTGCAGTGCTACCCTCTGACACCAGGAAAATAGCCTGGTATAAGGGAAATTGATTCTTCCACCATTTTGTGACCATTAGGTTTTTATCCCTATAGATTTAAATGAGCCCAGTCTCTAAATGCATGCTTAAACATGCCTGATTCATACCAGTGCTTTTGTTTGGACAAGTTTGACTGCACATACTGTCTAATCTCTTTTAACTATAATATATGATTTTATATTTTTCTCCTTTCACTTTATTTACATTTTTTGAAATCAGACCTAAATGGCTCTGGAAGGTAGGAAAGAGGCAAGATTAATATTGCTAGTCAGTCACTGGTCATTTGCTTACTGAACTTTCACTAACATTTGTATAGTTGGAACACATTAACTGTCTAAATTTATTTTATGTAATCGTCTTGCTTTGAAACATCGATCTTTGGCTGTATAGTTAACTGTAATCTAAGCAGAATTGATTCATTCTTAGTTCATATGGTGCCATCACTTACCACATTCTTGATGTCCTTAAATGCTGTTTGACTAACAAAAGGATCTTTATGACAGAGAAGGAGCAGATAAAATTGTGGAAAAGCATTTTGTTCAGGAGACTGTCGTTTTGCAAAGAAGCCTGAGTCAATCTGAAAAAAATTTCAGACTTGATGCTGACTCGTCTCTATTCTTTAGAATTGGGGACATCCATCATTTAAAATTTTCTTTATAATTCAAGTAAAACAGTTTATTCCAACAATGAATGAGATAACCCTGACCCTCTTAATAACACGCATATCTGACGTGCTCCGAGTATAACAAGAATGAAAAGGAGAAAACAGAACAACTTACTTTTTCTAAGTCATCCACAAAAAGAGAAAAAGAGCTGTATTGAGTACCTATTCTGTATCTATTAGACTGTTTTCATCCATGTCCATTTTTGCAATCCTCACAACAGAGGCATTGTTCTTCCCACTTTGCAAGAGGAAAATGAAGCTTGGATAGGTTAAATTTCTTAGCCAGAGTCATTCAGTTAGTGAGTTTAGAGTTGAGATTGAAGTAAGATCTATCTGATTTTATAGCACAGTAGTTCAAAGCTGGAGCCTGTGGTCTGGACCCAGCTCAGGGAAGTGTTTGTAAACATGTGTAAAGTGCTTGTAAACAACAATCTATGCTTCCAGCCCAGTATTTTTAAAAACACACTTTTATCCCCAGATTATATTATTTTAACATTTTAAAAAAACACCTGAGTATCTGCCTCCTCTTAGAAAGTAAGAAAATCTGGGGCACCTGGGTGGCTCAGTCGGCCAGGTAGCTGACTCTTCTTGATTTTGGCTCAGGTCATGATCTCGGGGTGTTGGGACTGAGCCCTATATGGGGCTCCACACTCAGTGGGGAGTCTGCTTGAGGATTTCTCTCCCTCTCTCTCTGCCTCTCTATCTCTCAAATGAGTAAATAAATCTTTAAAAAAAAAAAAAGAAAGAAAGAAAATGTGGCATCACTAGGCCCACATCTCTTCATGACAAACACATCTGGAGTTGGGTAATGGGTGTTCTTCCTGGTGAGTCTTGTGCTCTACAGTGTGTGCTTCATTGACTCCCAAGCCTCCTGCCCCTTCATTTGATTCACTTTAACTCTTTGGCAGTTGAGGCAATTGGGGTCTTAACTCTTATTTAGCCCATTTTCATTTCACTACACCATGTTATTTCCAGTAAAACATGGTTTTTGTTCTTCAGGGAAATATCCAGATTTCATTAATATAGAAGCTGAAAATGTAAAAAATGACCCAGCAGATAAGCATTTGATAAAAATAAACTATCTCTGTGAACTTTAATGCTGTTGATCTGGTTTTTGGGCAATCACAATGACACAATGATAATTTGCAACTTCAAGTGTTTCCTTTTATGCTCCAACAATTATTCAACTTTTTTATAATTAGTAAGCTAAGACATTTTTTCACAATATGTGTTTAAAACTTTATTTTATAAGTTACAAAGAACTTTTGATACTTCAAATTCTCACAGACATACAAGTAGAGAAGATGTTGTATATTATGTTACATTATTTGATATTACATTATATTATTTATAATCATCCTAAGAGTAAAGTTCAAAGTGTCTACTTGTGCTTAGTTAGCATCACCTAATGACTAATTGAAAAGTATGGAACTCAAATCCAGATTTCTTTACTTCAGAAATTTTTTTCTGTTAAGATCCAGTCCCAAACAACCAAATGATATATCAGTCACATGAATCAGGGCCAAAGAATTATGACATGATCTGACTTGGCCTCTAAGCCCTAATTCAGGTGCTAAGTAACTTAAGGTCTTTGGTTCTTCCTCCCAGGTTCTTCTTTTCACATATAATCTAGGTGTGTGTGTCTGTATCTGGAAACAACTAGATAAATCAAGAGCTTTGGGCGGGGGTATGAATAAATAGTTCCCACGTGTGTATCATCATCATCATCATCATCATCATCATCATCATCATCACTAACACTACAAGAGCTTAAGTGAAGTTCAGAGACTCCGGTCCCTGTCCAAAAGGAACTTATATTTTTATAAGGAAAAAGGGTCAAATTTAATAGAACGTTAGCACCTGTTAACACACAGAATGTGTAACTAGCCCCACCGTTGCCAGCAGAAGTCTGCTCTGTTTTTGTGAAGTGACCACTATAGCTTCTAGCTAATAAGCCTGAACTCTGGATGCACATGCTGATGAGGATGGTTTTGAATCAATATTTAATCCTACCTTTCTCTCCCAAGGTATATCTTTCATTTGATGAGCCAAATGCAATAATGTTCCCATTAACAAATAAAAATTATTGAGGCATATTGATCTACTTTTTAGACTGAATTTGGATTTAAAAATGTCTAAAAAAATTACTTTCAAAACATATTTTGACATTAATGTCAGTGGTTACTGTGTTGTTTTTTGTTTTACTACTTTGCCTAGATGCCAAGCATTGCACTAAAGTCATCCCATACCCCGCACCAACATGCTTTCAAGAAAGTAATAGTATTCCTATTTTATACAAAATGAAACTAAGGTTTATTGAGATAAAGCAACGTAATACTTTCTCAAGATTATCTAACTAGTGACTGCTGGAAGCGGACTCTGAACCCAAGTATGTCAGATTCCTATCCCAGGTCGCTCTTAACTGATATGCTAATTAGTTCCCTTTTGTAATGAAAATTTGATTCTGCTCCTGAAAATTAAAGCGAAGAGAAAGGCAAATATATTTTAATGTTATTGTTGTTGTTAAATATTAATCAAGACCCAATTCTTGCTAAGTAAAGGATAGCAACACTCTGCAAAAATATATTCAAGAACAAAGTCCATATAACCAATTTCCTCAGTGAAGAAAGAAAACAAGGGAGGGATGGAATGAATCCCAGTCCTATTATAAACCATGTAGAGATTTTGTGTTTAAGTAACTATTTGATCATGCATGAGTTGTGTGTATTTGTACAATATAGTCTGGGATTCTCTTTTTAAAGCAAAATTTTAAATAGGCATTAAATGTATTTTAATAAAAGAAAATTACCTAGTTTTCCTTCCTACTTTTTTCAAGTAACAAAGGAGCAAGAAAACATTTTGTGCTGTGTTTCCACAGTTCTGTAAACTATGAACATTTTCTTTTCCTCTAAAGAGATTCAGAGAGCAGTTTTACAGGAATTTATCTCTGGAAAAAAAAATCCCCAAGTGCAAAATAGACTGAGCAGCACAAATCCCAGAACTTAATGCTATGAACAATACAGTTTCTGTGCTCTTATAGTTCATGGTGCTAAAATTCATGCAACATAAGACTTTTTTTTTTCAATTTTTGCTTATAGTGAATAGCAGGAGTTTTGACAAGAATAGGTTTGGGTGACAAAACACTGAAACCTTGATTTATCTGTCTCTGTATAGATCCAATATATATGACAAAGGAACTGTGACCTACCCCAGCTGTGGAATACAAAGAGGCCCTTCAAACAGTATGTTGTAGAAAAAGGTTTAGTAACATAGAACAATATGTAAGATATGTCTTTTAAGTTAAAAGCTCAAAAATCAAAAGAGGGAATTTGATCCCAATTTTATGAAAAGAGAAAAAAATATGCAAACACATATATGTTTTTTAAAAGACTAAAATAGTGTACATCAAAATATTAACAAGAATTAATTCTGGGTGGTGACTTTATGAAAAATTTCTTCATTGAGTTTTTTATGATTTCCAAATTTACTAAAATGTATTTTACTTATTTAATTAGCAAAATGTAAATTTTTTAAATGACAGATTTTGTCATCAAAATCGGTAAAACATCCATAAACCCAAATATTTAACTATCTGAAGTGACTCTGCAGGGCTTCTGGAACATGGAAGATTTGCTCTCTCTGGATCAGAGGTTCCAAACTGGTGTCTACATACAACAACAGTGTTCTGGTGAGCCGCAGAGAGAAGGGAATGGCTAAGAGAACAAGATACAGGCTCTCTACACAGAATACCCACTGGATGTCCTCCTCCTAAAGTTTTGAGAACAAAATCGTGTCACAAAATAGTTTGAAAACTCAATGATATAATTGATAAAGTTGATATTCTATGTGCCAAATACCTAATTTCTTTAAAAGCTAAATTTTTCAATTTTCACTTGGATATTCATCTTATTGTCATAGTCTTGAGTGGTTTTAGTTCACAGTAGTTTATTAGACTCAGTATTAATAGGACAGAACTCCAAGCTTAACTCCATGTGATTCAGTCATAATTCATTTTTATTGGAAACCTTAAACAAGGATTATTATAGCATTCTTTTTTTTTAAGATTTATTTATTTATTTTAGGGAGAGAGAGAGAGAGAGAGAGAGAGAGTGAGTGAGAATGTGAGCTGGGTGAGGGGCAGAAGGAGAGAGAGAATCCTCAAACAGACTACCCCCTGAGTGCGGAGCCCAACGCTGGGCTCCATCCGAGGACCCTGAGATCATGATCTGAGCTGAAATCAAGAGTGGGACAGTCAACCGACTGAGCCACCTAGGTGCCCCTAGATTGTGTATTTTAATATTATGTGAGCAAACCTATCTCAGTGATGAATCTTAAGGTAACTCAAATATCTTGTTTCTTATGTGAATTACTAAGTAATGGTTACCTATTTTTCTTCATGACATCACCTGGTAAACCTGTTCAATTAAAAACTAGGGATATATTTGAATATTTTGAATTAAAATGGAACTTGAATATTTTCTTCAAACTGAATGCAAATGAGTGTTCTTTAGATTTGTGGTCAGGCTTTTAATACAAAGAAATACTTAAATTTAAAAATAATTCTAACACCTATGATGTATTCTCTCAGGTGTATATGTGGAGGAGTAGAGAGTGGGAAATCTACAAAGATGAGTAAGACTCATTCTTAAAAGTATATAGTAAAGCAGTAAGCACTTAGACACTAAAATCATGCCAAGAGACACAGCGACTTTATCAGAACGTGAGAACATTTGCAAATTGGGTATCAAACGTGAACATCTAACCAAGAAAACTTGGTTAAGAACATCAATCAAGGAGCACAAATGAAGAAAGACAGCAAATTCACGAAGATTGAGTTTATGGACCTGGAAGTGTGGGAGGGGCATTGTACTCTGCCTTTTCCTTGAAGTTAAAAAAGAATGTTACAGCGACAGGGAATCAAGCCACTACTGGCCTTTATCAGAGAATAATGCAGAATATGGATTTTCAAAGTGAAGCAAAACAAAACCACATAAACCAAGCACTTTGCAGCAAATATTTTCTTGCTGGACTCAGAATTCCAGCATACCTGAAACTTTTTCACTTGGGATGTATTAGGAAAGAGACCATAAGACAAGTATGGAATGACCGTTAAATCCCGAAGAGAAAATCATGAATGGCTTTCTAAAGTTTTTTTTTCCTGTTTGAACCCTTCGTGGCAGTCAATCTAATGAGGCGATGTGCACAGTAAGTACTGGGAAACATGTTAGATACATTGATTCCAGTTACACAGTCAAGGGACTCTTTTCATTATTATTTTTTTCTGTATTTAATGCATAAAAAGCATCCCAGAAAATGAGGAAAAATATAAATCCAGAGGGGAAAGGTCATTGAGTATTTGATGAGAGTATTGATTCTGATTTGCCTGCCTTCACATTGTTTTCCCTTTTTTGAGCTGTGATTATTACTACTCCAACCTCTGTATTAAATAATCTGTAAATTTTCTCCCTTTCTGTGCATAGTCAAATGCCACTCAGGCAGAAACCTATAAAACCCTGGCAAATCTCTTAAACTCCTTATTTCCCTGTAAGTAAAAGGAAAGTCAGCCGGAAACCTAGAGGTTTAGGAGTCTGTGACTGCCCATCATGTTTTCTGTCGGTCTTGTGTCATAATAAATACTTCCCAAGATAATATAGCAGTATTGGCTTTTGATCATTTTCCTCCTTCACTGTGTACGTGTGTGTGTGTGTGTGAAAGAGAGAGAGAGAGAGAGAGAGATGTTGACATTCAACTCAGGAAACAACTCATTAAATCCAAGCCATACAGCTTAAAAGACATATAATTTGGTATGCTGCTGGACTAATTAGTCAGTCCAGTGCATAAAGATACTGTGTTTACTTTTTCTTGATTTCAACCCAGATGCTTCATCTAATAATTGCCAATGTTCAAGCACAAGGTAAATGATTGATTGACAGAGATGTTATTAAGAGGGTTTCTAGGTTATTTAAAGGGTTATATTTGATTATATTTAAAGTCTCTTTCCATTTGACATTATGAATGTGTGGTAAATAGACCCCTCAGGCAGGAACATTCTCTGGCACATAAAATATTTGCTCTCACACATTCGGAAAGTCACTTTCTAGATTTTTCTTTTTAGAGATCATGTTGGAAGCCCAGTTTGCATTTGTGTGGTATTTATTTTTTATCTTTATTTATTTGTTTGTTTGTTTTTTGTGGGCAGCAAAGCAAGGTTTATTGTACGATAGCAAAGTGATAATACAAAGCTCCTGAGGAGGGAGGGGACCCAAGAGGGTTGCCCAACATTTGTGTGATATTTTAATCAAGGTATAAATATAGCTGTACTTGAAAGAAAAAATCAAATGAAAGGATACAGGATTATCTTTTTTATTCCCTTCCATTTTTCAGGACATGTTTTGCTGTTGTAAAAAAATTAGAGAATCCCTTGACTTGACAAGGATTCTTTTCCCACAGTTTTGTATGGGAGTATTGTTTAGGTATTTTTTTAGGATGAACCATTGTGCCGCTGTGAAAGCACAAACCTGGGATTCAGAAATCACAAGTCTAATCTCTGCTTAGCTAACAACTAGCTGGGTGACGTGAACACGTATCCTGTCCATTAGCGTTTTTGGTTTTTCCAATTGTAAAAAGAGAGAGAAAGGATATCACCTCCTTTTTTTTTTTCCCTGTTGCTACCCTTGAAAGGAGAAAAAATAAGTAAGGAATAGAAGGGTTTTCTTAATTCCTTTGCATTCAGGTGTGTCAGTGTATTTGCAGACTGACTGAAGGAATCTTCTTCTGAATTTGGAAGTCCTTCTATTTGCCCTTTTATTTGCCTCTAGTAGTGAGTATTTATGGACCTGACTTATTTCCCCCACTAGCCGACAATCGCCTTGATGAGGGCAGTAGGGGAGGAGAGAGAGTGAGAAAAGAAGGGGGACACAGAATCCTAAGGAGTAAATCAGAATTCAGGAAGGGGTGACGGAATTGCAGATGGCACGAAAACACAGCTTAACCTTTGAGTTTGTAATATCTGACTACAAAATGTAAAATTGCCTTCACTGGTTGGAATATAGTGAAAGTCTGGTGAATGAACATTGCAGATGGCATGTGTTATCAACGTTTTAAACATTACAGATTAAACAATTTTTTTAATGACATGGAAAGATGTCTAGAGTACATTTAGTAAAAACATAGACCTAACAGCACTGTGTCTGTTAAAAATGTGTTCATATGTGCATGGAGAAAAAAGTCCTGCAGGAAATAAAATATAAAAAGTGTTAAGTGATAGAAATATAGGTGAATTTAATTTTTAATTTGAATTTTCTGTTGATCAAGGCTTCCTAAGTTTTTCCCAATGAACATTTATTACTTGGTTAAAAAGAAAGGAAGCAAACCAAAAAGACTTTTTGAAGTTGCCTTTACCTGAACACTTTTGGTAAGTTCCTGATGGATATTAGGTAGGTGAAAAGGCAGAGCTCATATTCTTTCATATTAGGGCAAATGATTTCATTGTTACTTTTTTTAAAATGTGAATTAAAATAATTATCAACTGGGGTGCCTGGGTGGCTCAGTCGATTAAGTGACCGACTCTAGGTTTCTGCTGAGGTCATGATGTTAGGATTGTGAGATTGAGCCCCAAGTAGGGCTGTGGTGTGCTTAGCTCTGAGTCTGCTTGAGATTCTCTGCCCCTCCCTCCCATGCCTGCTCTTGCGCGAGCGCGCGCCCTCTCTAGGATAAATAAATAAAATCTTAAAAAAAATAACTGTCAACCATAAGTAAATGCAGGGAATGAAAACCCTAGGAATTAGACGAACCAAATGAAGACCAGCAGCAGGGTCCTGTCAGTATTAAAGTGGAGTGATACTGAAGGAACAGCCCCAAGATCATGTCAAGCAAAGCAAAGTGATTATGTCATCATCAACAATTAAAAAGAGTTTTCTTAATGTTCTTTGTACTAGTAGTTATGCAAATTAATATTGGGGTCATTTCTTTTTTTGAAAATATGACCAATTGGTTTATATTCACAGATCGTTTCCTTAATTTAAAAAATGAATTCTGATAAACCATTATTGTCATCTATTAGTATTTATTCAGTACATACTCATACTGTGATTCTTCTTAGTCATTCTGCTTCTTTTTTAAATGTATCCCCTATGAGCATTGCTCTTTCCATAAATTATAGATCAGTTGCTTAGTTTCATTTGTCATTTTTGCTTAATTTTATTCAACTTCTCTACCATTTATTTGTGTCTTTGCTTCCGCATTCCCCATCCCTCCCACCCCCTTTCAATGTCTTCTTTCCTCACTTTGTTTCTGTGACTTATCCTAGACACCCAGTATGTAAGATCCAATAATTAGGCCAATCTTTCACCAGCAGAGTAATCTGGAGCACTCAGATCTCCCCTAGTCTCAATTCCTATCCTATTTGCGATCACTACCACACTGTTTAGCACATAATTGTTCTCCTTGTTTCAGATGTTCTCATTTTGTCTCCACATCTAAATTGAAAGGCTGTTGAAGAATTTACAGTCCTCCTCCTTCTGTCAGAAGTGGAGGGAAACCTCTGTTTTATGAGTGAATCCTGTATGGCATATACCATGGCATCCTGGGTGTTTTGCATGTTTTACCATTAATGCCTGATAACTACTCTGTTAAGTGGGTATAAATATTCTCCTATGTCATGGGATGAGAGTGAACCTGAGAGAGGTTTACTTTGCTGAGGCCACACAGCTGGTTACAGCTGTCTGCCTCTGCATCTCTAAACATTTTGCATACCACCATATTGTCTGACGGATAACAAGTCACTTTATGTGATAGGTCACTTATAATTTTATTTAATTTTCTACTTTTCCATACTCTTGATTTGTTTGACATAAGTGAGGGAAAATGTAATGATAGAAACATTAAATATAGTCAACTTTCAGTCATTTGCTTTTAAATAGCGTTCCCTCTTCCTACCAAATTTTTCTTTCCCTCTTCCATGATATTTTTTGACTCACCAAAACTACATTCAACCTAAAAGTGCCCAATTCATTAACTGTTCCTGTAGCCCAGGAACCATGTTAAAGACATGGATACATGGATAAGCTCTCTCTATTCCCTGCGTGTAAGAATGACCTTCTCTCTAGTTCATTTTGAGATTCCTTTCTGCCTCTAAATTAAAAATATTCTCCCAGCTGTGGAGGCATCAGGCTTCAGAGACAAAAGGCACTGAAGAGGAAGCAGTGATTCCAAACTTACTTCCCTGCAGTGCCTCTCGGATCTTCAGAAGCCTGTGGTAACCTGACCCCAGCAGGAGACAGCAGAACAGAGTATTTATGGAGAGAATGCTGAGTAGGAAAAGGCTCCCCTTCAACTGTGTTAGCTTAGCAGGAAGCTAGACAAGACAGCCTCAGAGCCCATCCCAAATTAACCAGCACATTCCCACACCTCTTCTGCCCTGCTGTGTTCCTCTTTTTCAGCGAGATAAATTGGGTTTCCTCTTCCCATTAATGCAATGTGAAGAACTGAAAGGGAGTAATTTAAAGCAAGCAACAAAGATCCTAAAGGAAGCTGTCTGAATGCATCAATCCAGGCTATTCTGTCTCTTTGTTTTCACAAAGTTCTCCTTCGCTTCCCAGAATTCAGATGGAATTGCAGGAGCAAACAAATGGCTGCCAGTAATAGTCTGCGGTCACTTGCCTCTTGTTACAGATAGTCAAGACATGGTAGAGCTAAGATTTAGTTCAGGGCTAGAGATTTTTACACACATATATTACTCTTTAAAATGGTTGTGTTTTCATCCTGATACTCTACTGGCAAGAGTTTCCAGGGGAACACATTTCTAGAAGACAACTTGGCAATTAATATCAAAAGCCTTAAATGACATACCCTTTGACCTAGCAATTATGCTATTAAGATCACTTTATCATTTGTCATCAGCATGACTTATACTACCAAAAAATTGGAAACAACCTGGTATGGACTGGATTGTGTTTGCCTCATATCCATATGTTGAAGCCTTAACCCCTAATGTGACATATAACGTGACATATTTGGAGTTAAGCCCATTAGGATTAATTAGAATTAAAGTCATTAGAGTGGGACCCTAATCCAATATGAGTGGTGTCTTATTAGAAAAAGGGACAAAGAGGAAAGGCGATGTGAGGACACAGTCAGAAGGCGAGGATTCTGGCATCAAAGTGCCTTGGTTTGAGTCTTAGCTCTCTGAATTAGCTGTGTGGCTCTAGATAAGTTACTTAACCTCTCTGTGCCTCAGAGTCCTCATATGTGAAATGGGAATGATGCTACCTGCATAATCAATCTTATTTTGGGAGTTAAATGTGTTAATATTTATAAAATTCTTAGAACAGTACTGGTACATAACAAGACCGTATAGGCATTTATTAACTCTAAGAAGAATTAATACAGTGGCTGGTGTATAGTGTTTATCATCAAGAGCACCACACTGTCAACATATAGTAGTCCAGGTATTTTGTATATATTGGAAACAACTGTATATTTGTCAACTCTTTTCTTGCTGTGTAACTAGTAAGAACGCCTTGATTTAGGAGCTTTTTTGAGAACCTCTTACATGAATTTTTTTTAAGATTTTATTTATTTAGTTGAGAGAGAGCGTGCATGAGAGAGAGAGAGCAGGAGCAGGGGGAGGGGCACAGGGAGAGGGAGAAGCATGCTCCCCCCTGAGCAGGGAGCCTGATGTGGGGCTCAATCCCAGGACCCTGGGATCATGACCTGAGCTGAAGGCAGATGCTTAACTGACTGACACACCCAGGTGCTCTGAGAACCTCTTACTTTATAAAATTCTGTTTACTATAAATACAGATACTAAGGGACACTAAAAGAAGAAGATTCTCCCCAGTGCCCTTATTTAACTCTTTAATTACTCCTATTTCCTTCCCGCCTGCCTAATACTTACACGAGGTCATAGTTCTACCATATGTATGGGCCTCCTACCTTTCACAGTCAAAGGGTGCCTGTGCCTGTGGAGGCCAGAGTGGAGCTCCTCTCCCCTTCTCAAGGTCTTGGCTCCTGCAGTTGTGTTCTCTTTTTCCTGGATCATCCATTTCTTCCTCTCAACTATACTACTCACATCAGCATACGATACTCTCTTACATCTCTTTTGACTTCAACATCTCCCTTAATCACTGCCTCATTTATATTCTGCCCTTCCCAGCAATACCTGTTGAGCTGTTTCTCAGTGCTGCCTACACCTACTCATTACACACCTTCTCCTTAACCAGCTCTAGAGGGGCTTCCAATCCCGTCACTGCCCTGGGACTGCATTTAAATTCCAGTGACCACTGAGATGCCAAATTCTAGTCATTTAGTCCTTTTCTTATCCTGACCTTTTTATATCTTGATGTCTCAGGTAAGGCTTTTGACCTCTCCGATTAGATTCTCCAGTCCCTTATGGGTTTTCCCTTTGTGGTTTCTATTACTACACACTCACTGATTATTTCTCCTGTTTCCCTGGCTCCCTCTGTTCTTGTGGCTGGTCCCTTTTCTACTTCTCACCTCTAAATATTGGAGTTCAGGCTCCATCCCAGATCTCCTCCAGCTGTCTAGCTACATTCCCCCGGGGTCGTTTCACAAATTCTCATCTCGAGGATGACAACACCATTTCCGGTCCTACTTCCTGGAAGTCCAGATTCAGTCACCTATTTAACATCTCCACTAATGTGTTTACTAGTTTTTCGTATTTAACAGGGACAAAGTAGAACTCTTGACTTATGTGCCTGTCACACTGAGGACAAGCTCATCCTTCCCCAGTCTCTGTTGTAGTAAATGGCATTAATATGCTCTAAATTTCTAAAGCCAGTTTATGGAGCTGCTTTTGGTTTCTTTCTTTCTCTGATACCACGCATCCAATCTATTAACATTTGTATAATTTTAACTCCAAACATTCCCTAAATTGGCTTACTTTTCCATCTCTATTTCTTCCTAGTTGAAGCCACCAGCTTCCTACTGGAACCACCTTGCTAACCCACTGGTGGGATTGCCTGCCTCTCTCCCCTCCTCACAGAAAGCAGAGCAATCTTTTTAAACATAAACCAGATCACAATTTTCACTTTAGAGCCATCGAATAAAGACAGCCTCCTTGTCAAAGTTTATATAGTCCTACAAATTGACCTCACACACCTCTTAATTGTCAAATTCTACTAGTCTTTTACTCATGTGCTCCCCTTTCTGTTTCTTAAACACGCTCTTGGAATGCTCTTCTCTCTTAATTTAAAGAGGGGTTAAAAATATATGCTGGATGAATGCCCTAGACTAGGGTTCACAGAAGCATTTCCCCATGTGACTGTATGGTCTATCTTTAATCATTAATTTCATTGATATACCATCTCACCCAGGCAGCCCCGAATAACATTTTAATAGGTAAATTTGTCCTTAGAAGTTAAGTAACACATGATATAGCTTATGCATGAGTTTAAAAAAAAAACAAAACATGGCTTATATTTTGAAAAGAAAAACAAGTTAATCACTATTAGTATTTGATACATTCCAGAAAAGAAAAAGTAAAAGCAGATCCTGCGGGTTATGGGTTGATAAGTATATATAAACTTTTGCATTAATTGATATATATATATATAAATCAAATATATTTATGTCAAAATCACATCTATTTTATCAAAAATCATGAGAATGCTTTTCAGAATGGTATGGATGGATACTAAGCCTCGCAGTAAGTGCATTATCATCCCAGGATTTTTAAAAATTGCTACCAGCATAAACTAATATATGTTGAATTCTTACTACTTGGTAGACGCTTTGCTAAGTGTCCACATGCCTTATTTCATTTCATTATGTTGCCCTGGGAGGTAGATATTATAGATATTATTATTATTATTACTCATGTCATAAAAAAGGAAACTGGGCCTAGGGAGTACATAACTAGATTACAGAACTAGGCCCAGGTTAAGTGGCAAGGGCTGGATTCATCCCATGGGTATGTTGTCCTATCTGACAGCAGAGCCACTGGGGTACTGTACCTGACTTGGTTGATTTCAGTAGTTCTCTTGTCTTGTGAAAGCTATAATTTTTCAAAGGTCGTCTTCAGATTTTTATGAAGATCTAAGAACAAGTTTAATCTTATAGGTAGAGAGAGTAAGATGTCTCCCTAATGCCACATCACAGTCTCTGCTCTGCTTTCAAAATCAGGAACTAAGGCAATGACTTCATTTATGAAGACTTTCCCTACCCTGAATAGTCCACTCCACTAGAGAAGAGATTTGTATATAATTGGTATTCTTCGTCCCAGTGGCTACTTCTGTCCCTTATCCCTTAGGTTCTTCATTTTTGGTAGTAATATTTTCTATGAATGGAATGTGTCTTACCTGGGTGTAATCACTTTACACAGCATATAAGCCAACCTTGACCCAGCACTATGCCCCCTCTTTCCTTCATGCCTCCAAGTACCGATAAATAAATTAGCTTTGTCATGATCAGCAGTTGTAATTCACAGAAACTCTCTTATTTTTCTCTATAAAAACCAGTTTCCTTAATCAAAAAGAATAAATTAGAGCATTTATGTCAAATTCTGCTAGTCTCTTCCTCATGTTCATTGAACATAGCATAAATTAGGGATGAGACTAAGTATTTACTGAGTACCTACTATAAATGGACAGTCTCTAGCACAGTTTGCTGAACACATGAAGCACTGTCATTATTCTTTCTTGTCTTCCTTGTTCTGCTTCCCTACCCTGTGCATTTCTGGTGTTTTGTTCACTGTTGCTCACCTGTGTTAACAGATGGCAAAATCTAGAAGTAGCAGCCGTCACAGGAGAAGGGTAGAGCACTCATTGTTTATGTTGACAAGTCCTATTGCAGGACAAATGTGTGCAGCCCTGGGCTTCTTTGGAGACTTTAGATGACAGCAGGTGCCTGTCCACCCTCCTTGTCTCCTCTCCGTCTCTGTTCTCCCTTTACCTGTCCCCAGCCTCCATTCAGGGGCGAAGAGTTCCCAGAAGCAACTACCTTAAAGAGATTTATTAGGTCTTGTTTGCAAAGCTTTTTCAAATCCTCAAACAAAAAGAAAAATAAATACAACATAACATGTTGGACAAGTTTTTTTGTTTCATGTTTTATAACCATGGGAACTTTTCATGAACAGAGCCTTTCTGAATAGCTCAGAAAGTAAAGTGTGCAGTAATTCTAAAGCTAAGTGGTTAGAATGTTCTAATCTCTGCACGTACCAGGGTAAGGGGTGAGGGCAAGAGCCTCCCTGTTGTTTTTTATTGACCTTTACTGACAAATGATTTTTCCTGTAAAGATAACACAAATGCAAATTGTCTTTGATAGAATTCTTCTATAACATGCTTTAAAAAGTAATTCTTTCAAAGCATTGTACTTCCATTTAATTCACTCTAGTTGAAATATTAGTGATCACAGTGACTGTTCCTTTTTAAAAAACATTTAAATATTCATAATGGACCCTTCCCTTTGCAGTGATACACTTACCTGTTTATGATACTTTCATATGGACGTTTGTAGGTAACCTGTGTTCTTCTTTGTTAAAGTAGTATATAGTATATACACATACGTAGATTCATTAAATGAGCTAAGTTCTCATTGTAGATTAGAATTGGAATAGGTTCAATACACTGATACTGGGGTATCAGTCATGCTCAGATCCGCCAGCCATTAAACGCTTGTACATGGACTAGTCGTAAAAAGAAAAGTTACTCAGGCTTGGTTAATTTCAAACAATTAGCAAAAACAGATTACAGAGGCACTGGGAAGAATCATGTTTATTGTCAGGTTAAACCTTACCGGGAACATCCATGTATGAGTATAACGGCTGGCATTGCTACTGTGTCTTAACGTCCTCCTTTTCCTCTCATTGTCACACTTTGCCTGGGTGCAGGGGATCTCTCCCTTTTTATGGCTCCTAAATCTATGTTTTCAAGAAAAGATTTTATATTACCAATTATTTCTTTGACTTATCAACTTGAACGTCCATGGACCTGCCCCTTATATCCCAAATTTCACGTCAATACCTAACCAGTTATTCAAGCCAGATTCCCTAGTGTCATCCATGGTACCTCTCCTTCATCACTCCAATCAGTCATTCTGAAATCATGTTGATTCTCCCTCCACAGCATCTTTATACATCCTTGTCTTTTTCTTTGTCATCACCGCCAGTACCTGAGTTTAGACCATCATCATCTTTTGTCTGGACTATTTCAATAAACTTTAAATAACTTCTAGCATTTGGCTTCTCCAAAGCTGCTCCAGAGCTCCTGGGTTTATCTGATGAGCTCATTCTTGATCACATTATTCTGGTCCTTTCAAGCATCCAGAGTCCTTGCTTGCCTGTGGAGTAAAGCTCCAACTCTGTAGTCTTAAAGTCTGGACCCAGTTTATAAGTCTTATATTGAAATTTTCCCAGCTGCTCCTTACCTGTACCTCCCACCCCAACACACACGAATGCAAGCTATCTTCTACTTACAATGGGCTAATTGCTAATCCTCACACAATTCTATTTTTTGTCTACATGCTGCTTATCCTGCTTGGTGATAGAATATAATGTCTAAAAGCCCAGGCTTTCAAGTCATACGGACATGAAATAGTCTGCAAGTTTTGTCAATAACTAGCTGTGAGGCCTGGCTACGTGATTTTACCTTTCTGGAACTCAGTTTCTTAACCTGAAAAATGGGAATGTAAAACAAGTTTAATTTATTGGATAGCTGTGAAGAATGAGGTGTAAGTGCTCAGCACAGTACCTTACTCATGGTAAATCTTTGATAGCTCTTGCTTGTATTACCCAGAATGCACCTATGAACTGCCAGCCATCCTTAAAGTTAGAGCTAAGTTGTAACCTTTTCCTATGTAGCTTCCCTTGACCTAGACTTCTCCCAGTTCTGCCCCCATGAAGTCATTATTAATCATCCTTTTATTTAAGTTCCCAGAGCATTTTGTAATCCTTCTATGATAGCATGTGTCTCAATCTATTATTTATGAGTCTGTTTCCCCCACTGGAACATGAGTACTCGTGGGCAGGGGCAATGGCTTGGTCATTTCATATCCTGGGACCTAGCACAGATCCTGGCATATATTTGGCAGTCAGTAATTGTTCACCAAACTGAATTTGTTAGATATTTTAAATGCCTTATTTCCCTCCTTGTTAACACTATGTGGAGGTGGTTGTGCTAAAATTGAAAGGAGAAGCCAGTGATGGCATTTTTTAATCTCTTATTTTATGAAATTTAATTAAGTTGGAACCATCAACATGATACCCGGTGTCCAAAAACCAGACTTAGTAACAAGAAAGGAATCTTAAAAAAAAAGGAAGCATTTGGTGTCTTTAGTTCTAAGATTGCAGGGCTTGTTGGCACAGCGAGGTCAGCATTGTTGCATCATTGTGTCAGGAAGACTACGTGAATTCATTAGCCACTTGCACAGTATGATTTGGGCTTTCACTCTAGTCATCAGGCAGATGTTCAAACACCAGAGAATGGCTACAGTGTTCCAGACACAAAAAGCAAGTGCCTAGTGCAACCCTTAGCTAGTATAAGAAACATCTTCAACAAAAAATACATTTGGCTGAGCACACAGGGACAGTGTGTTATACCAGATTTACCAATAATATTTACTAAGGAGTAGGTGAGCTTTTTTTTCTCCCCACCAGAGAGACGGCGCATAAAGGAAAGTGTAAGGGATGCCTGGTAGGACTGGACTTTTTCATGCTTGCTCCAGGACATTGTCTTTTTTTTTTTCCTTTAACTGAGAGAGTTTACATTTATGAAGTAAACTGGATTTCCAGCTTCTCTTGGAAGATCAGACCTGGCAATATTGGGTGGCTGTTTTTTCAAAGAACAATTCTTGGTGGAAGCTAAGAAGCAGTTGGATGGATGGCATAAGGAAAGATGTCATTGTACCAGTTCCCATTAATCAATATATGGTTCCTTTCACCCATTTTTGCCTCCTAACTCAACTCTGTAGGGCAGGCATTCATATTTGTGATCCCTTGCTTAAGTCTCAGTTCCTAATTCGGTAGAATTGGTGTATCAGCAACTAGCTGGTGGGATTTTTTTAAAGATTTTATTTATTAGAGAGAGAACACGAGCAGTGGGGAGAGGCAGAGGGAGAAGGAGAAGCAGACTGCCTGCTGAGTAGGGAGTGTGACGTGAGGCTCTATCCCAGGACCCTGAGATCATGACCTGAGCCGAAGTCAGATGCTTAACCGATGGAGCCACCCAAGCGCCCCTAGCTTGAGGGATTTTTGTAAAGATTACATAATGTAATTTTTGTGAAGTACTTCCATCAAGTTCCTGATGTTATAGTAAATGGTTGCTGATTATTTCTTCAGTTCACTTTCAAAACTTGTATTTATTGAGCTCCTACTATGTGGCAGCTCCTGGGCTAGGCATGGAGATACAGTGGTGAGGAATACAGGCATGGTCCCTGCCTGCAGAATGTTTATAGCTTAGCATCGAGGAAATGTCAGTTATTATTCTCCTGGCCATGTGGCTTTTGTTTGTGTTATAGAACACAGAAGGAGAAGAAGTCATTGGGTTATTTTGAGAATCCCTGCACTGGGTTGAAAAAGCAAAAGCAACACTCAGGCCTTATAAAAAGGCATTTCCCTTTTTGAACTAAACATTCCCCAGTAGCTCTTTATTCTCACCTGCCCCACAAAGCTACCCCCCCTTCCCCCATCCAAAACCCCCTAACGCAGCATATGACCTTCTTATCCACTCCGTTGCTCATGCCAAAAAGCTAAGAATATTTTGATTCCTCTCTATCCTCTCCTCTCTACCCAACCATGTTTCATCCTTTAACAGATTCAGTCAGCTCTTCTTGCAAAGCATGCCCTAGATCTGTTTACCTCCCTACCCCTGTACTGCTACCAATCAGTCTGGTCCGAGCTGTCATCAACTCTCCAGTGGATGATGCACAGGCTCTTGAGAGCTCTCCCTGCTTCCACTAGACCAAACTTTTTCTGTAAAGGGCTAGATAGTAAATTGATTTTAGGTGTTGTGGGCCATACAGTCTTTGTTACAACCACTGAGTTCTGCGCTTGTACACAAAAGCAAGCATAGACAATACTTAAGCCACTGGGCCTGGCTCTGCCCCAGACAAACTTGATTCACCAAAACAGGCTGGAGGCTCCATTTGGCCTATGGGCCATTGTTTGTAGTTAGACTCACTTACCTTAAACTCCTGCTGTGTTTTCTCAAAGCAGAAGAATACCTCCTCAATGCTCCTGATCAAGTTCTGCCTGGCTCTTTGGATCTAGTGCCCCTTTTGACCCCAGCCATGCCATCCTTGTTTTTGATTTTCAGACACACAGAGCTGCTTCTTTCCCCAGAGCCTTGGTACCGGTTGTCCTGGATTTTCCTCCCCCCATCTTAGTGGATTGCAGTTCAGACTCACTCCACATGACAACTTAAAGTCATTCATTACTCTTTTTTATGATCTTTTAAGCACTTTCTGTCATTGGTAAATGCCTTATTTATTCATTTGGTTAATTTCATATGGTAGTCTGTATTTACATACTAGTTTGTAAGCTGGTGGCAGACTAGGGCTGTATGTATCCCCAGAGCCTTGTCCAGTACCAGACACAGAGAAGGCCTCAAAAGGTATTTTTTGGAAGAATGAATGAATGAATGAATGACTGCTCTCAAATCAGTATAAACCACAGCACCTCTTTAAGCCTGCAGTTCTAGAAGGTCAGCAGAGCCTCATCAGTCTCTGCAGGCCCTGGCTTTATTCTGCCCTCTTTGACCAAAAATTACCAAGTGTGGCTAGCCTAAAAAGACAGAATTGTAAAATTTCTTCCAACCAGAAAGAATTTAAATTTCAGAAGGACAAAGGGTAAAATCTATGTAACAAAGAGCCTGTATCAGCTAAGTTTATGCTGATTTCTGCTGTGTGACTGGTCTTTGTTTCCCTGTGGAACTTTGCCTGTGCTTCATGTCTGGAGGGAGGTACTTAGGGAAGAGATTCCTAATAAAGAGATACTTTATAAAACAAGTGTTATGTGTGGGGTGTTAATATTTTTTTCTTTTTGTCTGAAGTGTGAAAGCTAGAAGATCCAAACTACATCTCCCAAATGGACTCCTTGACTTGAAAGAGACACAAAAGTCCTTTATCCAGTAAGCCATCTTGCCTCATCATTGGAAAAATATAACCATTATTTTTATAGGACGACAGGAAATCGTTTAATACAAATATTAGTATATGAGTCTGCTTGTGCTATCATAATGGAATACTACAGACTGGGTAGCTTCAACAGAAAATTCACTTTCTCCCAATTCTGGAGGCCCTAAGATCAAGGTGCCAGCAAAGTTGGTCCCTGGTGAGACCTTTCTTCCCGATTTATAAAAGGCTGTCTCTCACTTTGTCCCACATGTTCTTTCCCCTGTTATATGGAGAAAGACCTCTGGTGTCTTCCTTTTCATGTAAGGACACCAGTCCTATCAGATTAAGGTCCCATCCTTTTGACTTCATTTTAACCTTCATTACCTCTTTAAAGGCCCTATCTCCAAATACAGTCACATTGCAGGTTAGGACTTTAACATATGACTTTTGGGAAAACACAGTTCAGTCCATAACAGTCAGGAATCTTTAAAACTGTAATTTCATGTAATACAGACTTCCTTGTTGCTTAAAGGAATATATCTGTATCTATATTTGTATTTGCTGGCAATATGAGTGATATCTTCCTTGGGAAATCTGTGCTTACTCTTTTTTTCTTATTGGCTCTAACACTTTTCAGCCAGTCTCAGTCTTGCAACTCTTAGTAAATTAGAGATCGGAATTTACAAATAAATGGGTACTACAGTGAAATTCACTCTTTCAGTGAGACTAGAGAACAAAGGGAAACCCTCACCGTGGGGCCTTCATGACACATCTTAACAACACAAGGTATCCTCTGGAGACTGTGTCCCTTGGGTTAAGAATGAAGCTGTTTACCACCAAATGGCCTGCTTTCCTGCCATTTCTCACATGCTTGGCCCTTTCAGGGCACCTTTTCTTGGAGAGTTATTTATTTTCTCTTCTCACACCTTCACTCAAGTTTATTTCATAATATTTGTGATCTTCCTTCAGGAAGATTTTAGATCTGAGCAAGAGCAATTTGCTTGAGTGATCAAGGAGCTATTCTTTAATTATTTGACTTTTAAAACAATTTTTAGTTATCATACGAACCTTGCTGAGTGCTTACCGTGTATGAGTCACCATGCTAAGTAGCTTTCATGAATATTTTCATTTAATCATATCAAAAACCCTAAGAAGGACGTATTATTCTTCTGTTCAAAGATAAGGAAACTGAGGTTTGGAATGGATAAGTAAAACAAGCAAAAATATCATAAGCTTGGGTCTTGATTCCAGCTCAATCCAATTTCAAGGCGGAGCCTTTCAACTAATGTGAAAGTTGTCCGTCATTCATTAGTCATTCTTAGAGAAACTGGATTCAAACCCTTTGTCATTATAATTTAAAGTGTCAGCATATATGCAAAATATTTTCTATGCAACATTTGATTCTTTATGATCCAAGTTCCAACATGAAGGTCAATTCAGTCCAAGATTTCTTAGGCTTCTACTGCTTGGAAGATCTTGTTCTGCAGGTAATGTGAATAGGACAGGGTCTAGCTTTTCAGGTGATTGACAGGTTGGCAGTGGTGTCAGGTGTGAGCACAACTAACCAAGTGCCCAGTGACAGAGAAAATAGTTTCTGCTAAGAGAACTGGAAGGACAGAGAAGGAAAGGAATAATGCAGCTAAAAGTAAGGCAGAGTATCATTTCAATAAGAGTCTAAGTTTGAGTCCTAGCTCTGTCACTTATAAGCTGTGTGACTGAACAAGTTTCTCTAAAGCAGTTTCCTCCTCTGTAAAACTTGGATAGAGATGGTTTCCAGTGAAGTCAGCTGTGAAAGTTAATGAGCTAATGCATGACGCATTGAGTACCGGCGCCTGACACATACTCCATAGTGAGAATTCAGTAAATGTCAGCAAACGTGGTTGTTGTTATTGTTTAACTTCCACTCAGGAAAACCACTAGATTGAAACCAAAGACAGCTAGTCTGCCTGCCTCGCAGAAAAGATCAAGGTTTACCGTTGACAGATTTGTGTGTGTACGTTCTGGATCTGTCACCTGTTATCTATGTTACTCGGGACATGTTTTCAGCATGAGTGAACCTCAGTTTCTTTATCTCTTAAATGGGAATAATGACAACATCTACCTCATAGCATATTGTGAGGTATAATAATAGCAGGCTCAGATATTTATACTGTAATTACAGTGTGCTAGGAATTGTTCCAAGGGCTTTCTATGTGTCATTTCACATAATCTCTATAATAACTTTATTAGTATTAGCTCTATTATAACTCTCCCCTTTTTATACATGGCAACGCTGTATACACAGAAAGTAAAGAAATTCCCAAGTTCATCAGCAAACAATCTGTAGAGCCAAGATTTGAACCCTGGCATTCTGCACTCTTTCACACTGTTACACTTTTCTCATTTGTTACTTAAGTCTATGAAACGTTTAGTAGAGTGCCTAGCACAGTGAAAACAATCAGTAAATGTTTCCAGTTTTTGTTATAAATAATAATGTATGGGAAAATGGCTCCTCCAAGGAGGTAGCATATATAAGATACACTTTGAAGAATATATGTCAGCAAGTAAACAGTTAAACAAACCCAGGCTTTGAGGAGATTTTTGCATTTAGACATTCTAGACAGGGTGAATAGCTCGTGCAAAGATATAAAGGCAGGGCGTATATGGAGAATAGCGAGAGCTCAATTTGGTTGGAACAAAGGATGAGGGAAGAGTCTGGGACAATAAGCTTGAAAAAGATCATCTGGAGTTGAACTTTGGAGCAGTTTAAATAAAACCAAGTGATCTGATAAGGGGAAGTCACTTCTGATTTTGAGTAGAAAGAGACAAAGTCAGGCAATAACTCCATGGCCCTTTGAAGATGGGTTGCAGGAAGCAGAGGCAGGAAGAGAGAAGACAAGGGCAAGTCTCCCGAATTAGTCCACGGGACATATGATACGGTAGACCAAGTGGCCATGAGACCGCATCAGAACAAAAGTCAGCCTCTGTCTGTTTATTTACATCATTGGTAATGACTAGTTTTTATTGCTAGCATCCTCATGTTTTCAGGCCAGCTGTGTTCATTGTTGCAATTTTTGTTTTTCAACTTGTTTAATTTGCCCGTATAACAGAACCTGTTGGTGGCTAGATAGAAGTGATATTTGAAGTAATTTCTCTGACAGTGATGTTTATATATGTCGTGATTCTCGGCCTTTATCCCCAGCCGGGAAATGGGGAGCATTTCATTTTCCTGCGCTTGGTTACACAGCCTTCTCTGGTTGCGCCATGGCACCACTGAAATTGATAAGGACCTTGTTTTTTAAAAGAACTCGGAATGACTCTGCTGGGTACAGAAATGCCAGCTCTATGGCATGTGGGCAAGGAGGAGGGCATTTGTACTTACCTGGAGTCTTTTTCACGTCCTTGGAATCCTAACGCTGCCTCATTGTTAATGAACATTGAACACGTAAGACAGCTTTTTCTGCATGGAGGGTTGGTCCTGGGAAAAGCTATTATGAGAAAAATTCAATCTTCTGCCTTAAAGCACTAATTTATGGGCCCTGGCCCATTCAGTGACTTTATTTTTTTATTAGAATAATTGGCTTATAAATGTTTAAAGACATAGAAATCACAAAATAAGCTATGCTGAAGCAAACCAACGGACTACTGAGTTACCCGTTATAAAGTCAAATACATGAACAGCAGTAATGCCTCAAATATATGTAAGTGAGAATTTCTGAGTAATATCATTTTTACAAAAACAAAAAGTGTATATCTTTATACTAGTGAATGAGTGAATAAAGATGCATGTACAAAAATACAGTTGTATAATTGGTTGATATTTTGGCAGATAATTCTGCAGTAATGGGACTAGCTAATTTTTCATGAATACTTTACATGTTTCAGGCTCCATGACAAATGCTTTGCATATACATTTATAAATTATATATTTTCATTTCATACATTTATTGTTTTCTATATATTATATTTACATATATTTATATGTAAATAAATAGTTCTTAAAGCATAAGAATATCTAAAGTCTCGGATGAGCAATTGGCTTCATAAAATGATTCTTCTGACAGATTCGAGGTCTATTTCTGATTAATTCTGTTGCTATTTTTAATCCATAGGTACAACTTAGGTCATCAGGGTTTTCTAGGGAGAATTAGATGAGAAAATACCTCTATCAGACACATCTGAATGAAAGGCCATTAAGCAGTGTTTGAAGTTTGTTGAAGCCCTGCTATGTTAGGATAGCTTGGATGCTCCAAAGAATCCTGAGAAAGTGTATCTATTTCCTGTGGCTGAGTCTGATAAATGCAAACGTCCACTTCTTTCTAACCATATATTTATTTTGGATTTTCTCAACTTGGATTGTATACCCTCAGAAGTTCAAAATCTGATATCACTTCCCCAGAATTCAGCTCTCTGGAAACCTCATCTATCTTTAACACAACTAATAATCAGAAACATTAATAACTATAAATGCCTATCTGTATTACTATAAGGACATGTCATCTATCTCTATTATACTATATGACATATTAATATTTACCTAAATTGTGTGCACAGTTTTACGGATGATGAATCTGAAGCTCAGAGAGGTTCTGAATAGGCAAAAGAACAAAAATAAATTCACAAAAGTTCAGGAACTAAAGTTAATGTCCTGTATTTGGAATTCATAATAACATTACTCCAGAACTGTGTTTTTTATTTTTGTTTTTAAACTCAGCCATCAAAGTTGGTTCTTTAGTCTTTAAGCTCTCAGGAGAAAAACAAAGGGACAGGTCAGAGGAGAGTCTATTATTTGCAGGTTCAATAGCAGATGTGAGAAATATAATTGTTAACAGTAAAGGGGAGAGTACAAAAGGCCATAAAAATCAGACATGAGAGCTGAAACCTCTGTGTCAGTCTGTAGTGATGAAGGAAGGATGGACATTCTTATCCTCTTGGGTGGACTCTAAGGCCACAGCAAAGACAGTCAATCACTAGTCATTACAGAGATGATGCAGAGACCGCAAGCCAAAACTGCTACTCTTGGTAATTTCTGCTTAATAAAGCAAAGAATAGTCAATCAGGCAGAATGTAACAAACGCAAAAGTTTGGGGGTCTAAAAGAAGAGATCTTGAGTGGTCCAAGTCATTTCAAGACAGTTTTAGTCTTCATTTTCCTGCACTGGCAAACATTTTTGCTAATGTGCTATTCTCAGGTCATTGGTGTTTATTAGTATACATCCAAGTTTCACCCCTCAAGGTTTGTCTGTGTTTTCCCAACAGACCTGTTGTTTGGGGAGTGCCCAATAGGCCTCTAATAGGTGCTGAAGGCAGATCTCGTTTCCAATGAGAGTCTCCCATTTAAACTTTGATATTATGTCCAAGTAAGGATCTATGTACAGTCAGAATAATACCTTGACAGGATGGAAATACATCCATCATAAAATCTAAAAGTTTTGTCCCATTGCAAAACTTTAAGATCTTTAGTGAACAATGATTCATTTTATAAAATAAATACTGTAAATTATTTTTGTAAGCAGCACAGTTAGTTTGCTTTGCATCTTTTGCTTTGAAACGGTATTTATGGTTTAATAGGTTTAAAGTATATAATAAATTTTGGACAACTGTTTTGGACTTTTATTCATTTTTTAATACAACTGGCCTTTAAGAGTGTATTTATAAATGTCATAGAATGTTTCTTCAGTGAGTGTTTAAGAATCTGAGCATGTTCTTAATAATGTCATACCAAGGGTCAAGTTGGAAACTGGTGGCTCCTTATCATAGGCATAGTGTCCCCTGTCATCACAAAATATGGCATGACAGGCTGGGGATGACTTGGTTTGCTTTGCCAAGAGTAATGGGGAAAAAATTTCATTAGCCATCCTGAGTCTTCTTGATATCTCCAGCTACCCTTTGGAGATAGGACAACTCTCTGTGTTGGCTCATTTGTTTGTCTTTTTTCTTTGAGAAACAAGTGAGGCAGCTAGCTAGGAAGGAAGGAGAAAGGGAAAAAGAGAGAGATAGAGAAAGAGGGAAACAGCTGGGTGCTGCAGGGAAGGGATATTGAATTCAGGCTTTTGATTAACCTTGGAAAAAGCCTCATCAGAGGAGCATGACTTTCAGTTCTGTTTTTCAACACTGAGCCTTTTGGAGAAGAACATTACTACGTGGTTAAGCACTTCAGGGGTCTTCTGGTAGCTCTAGAGAGTTCACAAGGAAACGAGAGCCAACTAGAATGTAATATCCTAGACCAAAAACAAGAGAAGGTAGACCAATCCCCTAGACAGATTCCCTGCATCCATTAGGTTCTATGGAATATTCTCAAATAAAAACTGAATAGCACTAGACTCTCCAATCAGGTAGTTCATGCATGGGTTATTTTCTAGGATAATGGAGAGACAATAAGAATAATGTACTAATCTGGGTTTCTGTCTTGCCCAACTTCAACTTCATCTTATTAGTGAACAGACAGAGATTTTTAAAATATCTGGGCTGTTAGTTTCCTTTGAGATCAAAGTCTAATGTTTGCATTTTATCATGAGGAATACACAGATTCCAAGTAGAAGAGAGCATTTCTCCTCCATATACACACCCGCTCAAGTACTGTTATTCAAGTACCATGAGTAATTTTTGTGCCTTTAACAGGTTAAACAGCCTTCTACATAAAAGCTATTTCAAATTGAATGGATAAGGGCGCCTGGGTGGCTCAGTCGTTGGGTGTCTGCCTTCGGCTTGGGTCGTGGTCCCGGGGTTCTGGGATCGAGCCCCGCGTCGGGCTCTCCTGCTCCGCGGGAAGCCTGCTTCTCCCTCTCCCACTCCCCCTGCTTGTGTTCCCTCTCTCGCTGTGTCTCTCTCTGTCAAATAAATAAAATCTTTAAAAAAAAATTGAATGGATAACATAAAGTTTATTTAGACAATGCAAGTGAGTGATGAAGAATGCTAGCTCGGGTCAAATCAGATAGCCTTGTCTCCTAACCTTTCAGACCTCATACAAGCTGTGTGATACAGAGCAGTCACCTAACCTCTCTGAGAATGTTTCCTTATCCATAGAAAAAGAGGATCAATGAGTGCTTCCTTCATAGTATTGGTATGAGGATTCATATGATGATAATCTAAAGAGTTAACATAGCAACTCATTTATTTATCACAGTAAGAACTCAATAAGGTCGATTATGCTTACAGTTATTATCTGGAAAGTTTCTCAGAGAGAGGATTGGGATAGTGTATGGAATTCTAGAGGGAGAGTCAAAATTCAGTTCCATTTCAGGTTTTCAGTGCTGTAAGTCAACCAGCCTTGTAATATACCTACTATATGCCAAGCATTGTGCTAGACATTTTTCTAAGCCATTAATATTTATGTTTCCACAATTAATTTGCTCCTAAATAAAAATAGTGTAGGGATGATAATTCAAAAAGTTAAGCTGTGAACACCTGGGAGAGAGGATAACAGAGTTAAGCACAGGACATCATTTCTTGAAGGACTGACGAACTGAACAAATGTGAGACTGTGTATAGTTGCACTCATTCACTTATGCAACAGGCATTTATTGAGCACCAGCAACACACGTTCTTCCCCATGCTGCATAAATAAACCCCCATCTCTCCCTCCCTCACCCTGCTTTACTTTTTCTACTTAGCACTTATCACCACTGCATACATAGTTTTGTTTTGTAACTATGTGTCTGCCCTCACAAGACTGAAAATTCCATGCAAGCCCTGCTTCACTTGTTGTTTCCTGGCACATAGTAAATATGCAATAAATACTTCTTTTTTTTTTTCTTATTGGAGTGTAGCTGACATATAATAGTATATTAGTTTCTGGTCTACAACATAATGATTCAACATTTATGTACATTACTGGGTGATCACCACAATAAGTCTAGCTACCATCTATCTCCATACACAGTTGTTAGAATGTTATTGACAGCATTCCCTATGCTGTACATTATATCCCCATTATTTATTTATTTTATAACTGGAAGTTTGTACCTTTTAATCCCTCTCATCTATTTCACCCATCCTCCTGCCTCTCTCCGCTCTGGCAGTCACTAGATTGTTCTCTGTATCTATGAGTCTGTTTCTGTTTTATTTTGTTTGTTCATCTGTTTTGTTTTTCAGATTCCACATGTAAGTGAAATCATATGGTGTTTGTCTTTCTCTGTCTGACTTATTTTACTTAGCATTTTATTTAGCTTTACTTATTTTACTTCCATCCCATTTGGTGGCAAATGGTACGATCTCATTCTTTTTTATGACTGAGTAATATTCCATTGTGTATATATATACCATATCTTTTTTATCCATTCATCTATTGATGGGACACTTAGGTTTCTAACATATCTTGGCTATTGTACATAATGCTGCAGTGAACACAGGGCTACATTATATCTTTTCAAATTAGTGTTTTCATTTTCTTTGAATAAACACCCAGCAGTGGAATTGGTGGACTGTACGGTAGTTCTATTTTTAATTTTTTGATGAAACTCCACACTGTTTCCCATAGTGGTTGCACCAGTTTTCATTCCCACCAACAGTAATTGCAGATTCCCCTTTCTCTACTTCCTTTCCAATACTTGCTATTTCTTATTTTTTTGATAATACTCATTTTGACACATGTGAGGTGAGATAGCTCATTGTAGTTTTGATTTGCATTTCCCTGGTGATTAGTATTGAGGAGCCTTTTTGCATGTCTGTTGGGCCATCTGTATATCTTTGGAGAAATGTCTATTCAAGTCCTCTGCCCATTTTTTTAATTGGATTGTTTGTGGTGTTTTTTTTTTTTAATTGAGTTGTATGAGTTCTTTATGTATTTTGGATATTAACCCCTTATCAGATATATCATTTGCAAATATTTTCTCCCATTTGGTCTGTTGCCTTTTCATGTCTTTGATGGTTTCCTTCACTGCAAAAGCTCTTTAGTTTGCTGTAGTCCTATTTGTTTATTTTTGCTTTTGTTGTCCTTGTCTGAAGAGGCAGATCCAAAAAAAAATATATATATATTGCTGAGACTGATGTCAAAGATTTTACTGCCTTTGTTTTCTTCTAGGAGTTTTATGGTTTCCATTTCACATTTAAGCCTTTAATCCATTTTGAGTTTGTGTGCATGGTATAAGATAGTGGTCCAGTTTCATTCTTTTGCCATGTGGCTGTCCAATTTTTCCCAACACCATTTATTGAGGAGACTGTCGTTTTCCCTTTGTATATTCATGCCTCATTTGTTATAGATTAATTGACCATAGATGTGTGGGTTTATTTCTGGGCTCTCTGTTCTGTTCCATTGATCTGTGCTGTTTTTGTGCCAGTACCATACTGTTTTGATTACTACAGCTTTGTGGTGTATTTGAAATCAAAGAGTGTGATACCTCCAGCTTTGTTCTTTTTTTCTCCAAATTGCTTTGGTTATGTGGGGTCTTTTGTGATGCCATATAAGTTTTGGCGTTTTAATAAATATTCCTTGAATAAGTGAAGGAATGAATGAATGAAAATAAGCTTGCTCCTTGCCACAGAAGAGCTCAAGAATGAATTGACTTAAGAAGAGGGCAGGATCTCAGAGGGCATGATCCTGGGAGGCCAGGGTTGAGAGGGAGCTGCTCTGCATCTTGGTTGCATCAAATAAACAAGCATCAGGGTATAATACGCACATTTAAGCCAGTAGGTCAGTATATGCTAGCCCTCTTTTTGTGACAGCTCAGGATGTCTTTATTTATCTTAATAAACATGCTGTAATCCCACCAAAGGTCTACAAAAAAATTACCAAAAAATACAATACAGTAATGTACATATATATGATCCACATGGCTTGTGGGGAAGAGACAAGGTTACAGATAATGCTATATTAAAGTAACAATATACTGTTTGGCAGTATGGTTTGATAATGGCAAAGCTGTTGTCTTTTAATGTTGTGTGTGTGTGTGTGTGTGTGTGTATGCACATGTGTGTTCAAATGAAATCTTGAGCTGAACCTTTTCTTGGTCAACATTAATACTGTTGTCACCTTGATTGTTAAGGTTAGGTGATATGGAACAGCAAATGGAATTTATCTTGAGTGCTATAACTTTTCAGCAGTTTTGCTGATGCCCATACTCACATTTCATTCAAGCTCAGGTATTGATTGTACTATTAATTCTAATCTAGTAGTGTTAGTTCAGTACTTAATTATAGCTCACAAGCTTTCCCTGAAGCTAGAAAGAAAACACTTTCTTGTGTATTGTGGAAGAAAAATTATTTTTCTTTATGTTAAAATCTTAAATGAATTTGCTCATCTCTATCAGTTTTCTTTATAAGTATTTTCTTTCACCAAATAACAAATATGTTACCAAATTTTATGCATAATTACAAAATAAAGCAAAGATTTCTTAATTTTCTGGTGGATTAATTAAGGAGGTGTGCAAACTTCCTTGCTTCTAGGAAAAAGTGTATACTTATATTTATGCCTTTGACCTTCTTATATATTAAACAAGTTATATGGGTTCATTTTAGAAAACGTAGAAAGTAAGGTAATAAAATTCCAAGGAAGAGATACGTAATAAATGCCACCCACAATTCTGTTGTCTAAGACAACATTTTTGACATTCACATTCAAAAGCTTGAAAAAGTGTATTTTTTGAAAATTATGTCTCTAAGTTTTTTGCCCTGTAGTTATCATCAGAATTATTTAAAATATACTCTGTGCAAATGTTTTTAATTTACATTTGGAGAAGTACTGAAATCATTTTAGTATTTAGGTAAGGTAAAAAAATTTTCATGTAGTGATATCCCTACATCTAATTTAGCTCAACATGTTTGTATTTTAGTTAATTGGGTTTTGTTTTTTGTTTTGTTTTTGCAGCAGGATTTATCTGTAATGTACTTCCAGGCCTGAATGGACAGGGCACTGTGTACTGATCAACACCATCCTAAGAAGTGCGGCCCATATGAAGAGTTAGCTGTGTAGGATATAGTAAGGTGTTGCAACAAAGCACCTCCTTGGGCCTTCCAGCTCTAGTGATTTATGATTATATTACACTGCTTCCCACATAAAAGGAACCCACAGCTCATTTTAGAGACAGTGTTCTTCACCAACCCTATAGGTGAGGTTTGCTCTTTGAGAGGGATTGCAGTAATGATAATGACACACTCCCCTCCCTCCAAGCCATCATTTATTATAGAGCACATACATAGTGCCAATCACTGTTCTAAGTTCTGGTAGTAGAGGCAGAACCTGATACTGGAGCTTTAGCTTTAGCCTGTTTCTTATGCTAGGGGTTCCTGGAAGATGAGAGAAGAACCTGCAAGACAACAATTTCAGGATTTTTATGAGCATCCCATATTGCTTCTAAGATGTCCAGATGTTTTCGCAAATGCAGGCATGCCGAGCATTAGTGGAGAAAGACTTGGCATTGCAGAGAAGGTTTATTGAGACAACTACTAGGTTCCAGCATGGGAAAAGCTCAAAGTCAACCGGCAGAAAAAAGAAATCTCATGAAACTGGCTTATTCCTTAGAAACAAGTGTGTGATGAGACCTGCTTATTATCTGCCATGGTTGCTAGCTCCCTAACCCCTATCTGCCCCCAGCAATGTCCAGTCAGGCTGCAGGGTGCACTGACAATAAAAGTGTATTTTTTATGTGTGTAATGCCAATCAGTCCTTAATTTTTTTCTTTATATCTGAGAGATTAATGTGTTTCTTGCATTCTGAATCTATAATTAAGCATCAGGTCTTAGTGCTACGTACATTCACACTCTACATATTATTTACCTTACATAACATTGCGCTGACTGTGTGTATAAGCACACCTTCTCCGTGGTGGCATCTTGAGTGAGGCTCATGAAAAACAACCATGTAATTGTATGGCTAAGAGTCTAGTGTGCAATAAATAAGGTTTCCCAGTGTATTAAAAGATTTAAAAAATTAAAAAAATTTATACCTATAATCAATTGTACTTTGAACAAGGATAGCTCGTAGAACATAATCAAAACACTTTAATTTTTTATTTCTTTAAAATTTGCCTAGTAGACATAGTCTTTCTATGACCCTGGACAGCAAATGGTTTTTCTGGTCAGTTTCAGTTGATAGAAAGTCCAATAATCTTTTAAAATCACAGATAATCTCATTTTAGGAATTAGGCTGTCTAGTCCCAGAGGATGATTAAGACTCTGAAGTTGATTTAATGTTGGCTTTTCTCCCACCCACAATGAATCCTAGCCTTTGCAGAGAGAGAGAGAGAGAGAGAGTGTGTGTGTGTGTGTGTGTGTGTGTGTGTGTGTAGGGGTGTTCCTGTCTTTTTCTCACCCACCACCTCCTCTGTGGTTGGAGCTTTGGAAAATGGAAGGGCAAAGGAGGATATAGAAATTGATTTCACTTGAACTGATACTGTTTCAAAATGGTTTCATGCTCTCTTCTCTTACGGACTGTTTCTCTTTTTTCCACAAGAGAAGAGAGTTCAAAGCTGACGCTTGCCTTGTAGACATTTTTGAGTTTTCTTCAGAGGCTCTTCTGTGGCCCCTGGAACTGTACTCTCATGAACCACCCCGTCACTCCACTACTGGTTGTCTGGGAAGACCCTCCATATGGACCCTCAGAGTTGGAATCCCATTGCTCCTTCCAGATGGTGCTCCTGGGTATAAGTAAAAACAACCTGTGGCCAACTTTTCCTCCCATGTGACTTAAACTTGAATGTAAACTCACATGTTCTTTGATCTGCTGTTA
Organism: Phoca vitulina; assembly: GCF_004348235.1. Lineage (NCBI taxonomy): Eukaryota > Metazoa > Chordata > Mammalia > Carnivora > Phocidae > Phoca > Phoca vitulina. The sequence goes on from NW_022589709.1 coordinate 68,330,808, forward strand.
GAGGGAAAGCTGTTACAGAAGGAACTCTCTCCCCTGTTCCAGAAAAGCAGCTCACCAGGCTTTGCTTCCCTCCAAATTTCCTTGGTGGGAGTCAGACTCAAGTCCATTGCCTCAAGAGTTCTGGGAGACTGATATTAAGCTTTCCCATGGTTATGTTAAAGCCCCTGATGAGCTTCAATGGAGAGGAAAGGCACTCCTTCATGCCTTCTCCTTGGGGAGGGTTAAGGAACAGGTGTGACATACCATCCTCTGAAGCCTGTTTTCCAAAATCAGCTAAACAAAAGCCCCCTTTTCTCCACCTTCAGACATTTTATATCCTACCTCTTGTTTTAACATCCTTGGGTGAAGACCTAAGGGTCATAAAACTGGTTCTCAGGACACACACTGAGCACTTATATTTTGATCTGGAATTTCTCTTTGGTTTGTAGCATCTATTCTATCTTTGGCCTTAGTGAAAAGATTAACATTAACATTCTTCTACTTACGATCATCTCATGATCTCATTCAATCCTAGTAACAGTCATGGAAGGTAGCTAACATTCTTTTTCTGATGTGAAGATTAAAACTTAGAAAAGTAACTAGCTCAAGGTCACACATCTGGTAAGTGGCAGAGCCAGGATCTGATCCAAAGTCTTTCTTACACAAATACCCAAGCTCTTAGTCATCAACTTCATATTTACTAACACACTTACCATTATTAACCTAACAGTTCTAACACTTCTATAAAGGAAATTCAAAACTAGCCCTCAGTACTAAGGAATTGCCTGAACTATACATTGAATTTCCATACCTTGAATTTTCTTATAAAATGCACAGCTTAAATTTAACTTGTCTTCAAGGCATTGCTGCTTAAACCCATTATATTAAAGTTTTTGGGAGGAAAAAGTATGCTTATATGTATGTGCTCAATAAGACACTTGTATTAACTGAGACATGTAAGTCACTCACATTAATTAATCAAGAATTCTGGCTCCCTTTAATGAGAATGTTATTTTCCAATAGAAGAATGAACATGTTTTATGAGCAGAATCTTAAAATCAATCAGCAGCTGTTGGAAACAATTCCTGTATAATATTTTAAATAGCAAAATCTGAAAGTCTGTCACAGCTTGAATGCATTCTTGGTCACAACACACACCCCTTACAAAAGTAAGAGAATTGTGGGAATATCCTCCTCAGTGTAACATTTCCCACCTTTGAGGACCTCAATTCTAAATTTGTATCATTACCATCTCAGTTAAGGGAAATTAAATTCTCAGTGCTATTTGTTAATGAATTCTTTCTTCTTAATTTCTCCCTGTCTCTAGAAAAAAGAACTTGAATGTCTTGGTCTAAAAATGACAAAACAAAAAGTTACATCCTTCTTTATTTATAGTTCTGATTTATAACACTGCAAGAGCAGAGTTACAGCAAGGCTAGAACAGGGCACACAAAAAAACTTAGTGATAATCATATGCTTCAGCTCCATAATTAATTTCATTAGGAGATGTTTTGACAGTAAAGTGGGAAGTATTTTCATTCTGAAAGATCAGGCAATACTTAAACATAAGAAATTAAAATTAAATACAGCATCCAAAGTTTCCATTACAATAAATATTTCTAGAAATATTCTGGCTTTTTTTCTCTAAATTTATGTCCTTTAGTGCAGATTACTGGGCCTGATATCAGATAGATAGTCAGCTAATACGTTACCTAAAAAGACAAAGGCTCATCCCTGTAGTAAGAGAGATAAATGAACCCTTAGACAGTCTTAAAAATCAGTTCTCTCATGCAATAATAGTGACTAGGAACACCACAAATCTCTCCCTATCAGGTGCAGTGTCTCCTAGTAAACTTTCTCTTCCCTTGGGAACTCACTTGGGAAATAGTAATACTCAATATTGAGTATGTGTGAAGTATTGACCTTAAATTTCCTAAATTGCTACCAATTACCTGAGTATTTCCAGTATTTTAACATTGAAACAATATAAGATTCACATAAAATATATGTGAAAGATACCGATAAATACTCAACATCAGAAATCTTTAAAATCCAGGGTTTTGATAAATGAACTCTAAAATACCCCTTTGTAGCTAATATTTTATAAAAGAAGTAGATTAATCTTCCTAGAATGTTCTTGGCAATGACTGAAATAAAATTTACTTTTAATTAATCAGGAAATTAAATGAACTAGAAAACCCAACTCTTTTTCTTCTCAGATTATTTTATTTTTTTTATTATTATTTTTGAGTATAGTTGACACACAATGTTAACATTAGTTTCAACTTAGTGATTTGACAAGTTTGTACATTATTCTATGTTCACCAGAAGTATAGCTGCTATCTATCCCATTACATCTATATTACATTATCATTGACTCTTTTCCTTATGCTCAGCTTTTTATTCCCATGACTTACTCATTGTATAACTGGAGCGCTGTATTTCCCTTCCCCTTCTCCCATTTTGCCCAAACTCCATGGCCTCCCCTCTGGCAACCACCAGTTTGTTCTCTGTATTTATAGTTCTGATTCTGCTTTTTGTTTATTTTCTTTTTTAGATCCCATTTATGAGTGGAGATACAGATATATGCCACATCTTCCTTATCCATTCGTCTATTGATGGATAATTAGGTTGCTTGCATGTCTTGGCTATTGTAAATAATGCTGCAGTAAACATGGGGGGCCCATATATCTTTTCGAGTTAGTGTTTTCATTTTCCCTGGGTATATACCCAATAGTGGAATTATTGGATGATATGGTATTTCTATTTTTAATTTTTTGGGAAACCGCCATACTGTTTTCCACAGTGGAGGTGTTTTCCACATTCTCATTAACAGTGCACAAGGGTTCCTTTTTTTCCACATCCTCACCAATATTTGTTGTTTCCTGTCTTCTTGATTTTAGCCAATCTGACAGGTATGAGGTGATACCTCATTGTGGTTTTGATTTGCATTTCCCTGATGATTAGTGATGTTAAGCATCTTCATGTGTCTGTTGATAATCTGTATGTCTTCTTTGGAAAAATGTCTATTCAGGTCTTCTGCCCATTTTTTAATTGGATTGTTTGGGTTTTTTTTGGTGTTGAGTTGTATAATTTCTTTATGTATTTTGGATATTAACCCATTATCAGATATATCATTTACAGATATTTTCTCCCATTCAGTGGGTTACCTTTTGTTTTTTTTTGGTTTGGTTTTCTTCACTGAGCAAAAGCTTTTTATTTTGATGTATTCTGAATAGTTCATTTTTGCTTTTGTTTCTCTTGCCTTAGGAGACATAACGAGAAAAATGTTGCTATGGCTGATGTCAGAGAAATTACTGCCTGTGTTCTTTTCTAGGATTTTTATGCTTTCAGGTCTCACATTTCAGGTCTTTTATCCATTTTGAGTTGATTTTTGTGTCTGGTGTTAGAAAGCAGTCGAGTTTCATTCTTTTACATGTAGCTGTCCAGTTTTCCCTGCACCATTTATTAAAAACACTGTCTTTTCCCTATTTTATATTCTTCCCTCTTTTGTCACGAATTAATTGACCATATAAATGTGGGTTTATTTCTGGGGTCTCTGTTCTTTTTTTTTTTTTAATTTTTTTATTGTTATGTTAATCCCCATACATTACATCATTAGTTTTAGATATAGTGTTCCATGATTCATTGTTTGTGCATAACACCCAGTGCTCCATGCAGAACGTGCCCTCCTCAATACCCTTCACCAGGCTAACCCATCCTCCCACCCCCCTCCCCTCTAGAACCCTCAGTTTGTTTTTCAGAGTCCATCGTCTCTCATGGTTCTTCTCCCCCTCCGATTTCCCCCCCTTCATTCTTCCCCTCCTGCTACATTCTTCTTCTTCTTTTTTTCTTTCTTAACATATATTGCATTATTTGTTTC